>NC_091707.1:51618333-51940000 GCF_041296265.1 Equus caballus | reverse complement strand
CCCAAAAAGATGCACGTGCTCGGCAGCAGCCTGTGAGCCTGATCCCGACGGTGCGGGTGTTGTAAACTTTATGGTCTACACGTTCAGACTCCATGTTGATTATAGACCAGATGCTCCCCACATTCTCTGGGCCGCCTTCCCCAAGGACCCCAGCCCTGTAAACTCTCGCAGTGACCCGGACACTCACTCGGCCCCTGACTTTCACAATGGTGCATCATTCGTGGTTTCATACGGATCTGTTGGTGCCTTCTACTGGGAAGTGAGCTCGCTGAGGCCAGGAATCGTGTTTTGCCGTCTCCACAACCCCAGAGCCCAGCATGAGCCTCACACATAGACATGGCTTCGCGGAGGCTGGTGTTGGTAAATTCATAAAGCTCACGGTTACGCCGATGGAAAAGACGCTCGTGCTGGATGGAAGGCAGTGTGGAGAGCGGCAAAGAGCTCAGTGTTTGGAGTCAGTCCACTGACTCCAGTGTCTACCCCACCACGAGCTGCACGTGTGGCCTTGAGCAAAATTACTTAGACTCACACTAAAATGCAGCCAACAGTGTCTACCTGGCAGAGCTGCTGCCAGGACTGAGCGAACGGTGGTAAATCGTGACTATGGGTTTAATCTCCTGGCTCCTATTCCTGGTAGTCCAGCAGCTCTAAGCCGTGATGTCAGTTTATTAACAAAGTTTTCACTAGCAGCAGCCCGGTGAGAAAAATGAGGCAAATGTGGCAAGTTTTTCTTAAAGCGAAATCAATTCAATTCAAAGAACTGTGCTTTACTCTGACATGATGTTATTTCTACTTTTTTGCTGCTAAAACCTCCTTTTGTGTATGAAGTGATGCTGACAGTACCTGCAAAGTTGTTTTATTCTTTCTACATTTTTGCATTGAGAAAATTAAAAATTTAGGAACTTTCTCCAAGTCCCCTTCACCCCAAGGTTGTTTTGTATTTTTCTGGCTCGTAAACATAAAGGGCTTAGAACAACTGGCGAGGCGACGGCTTCTGTCAGATTTCGGATCAAACACCCAACCCCACACCCATATCAAGGAGAAGAGGAAGAATTGGGAGGCAAAAAGGCAGTTGTCTCCCATGAAACTGATCACCCCTATTTCTGAGTAATAGAAAGAATAAAGTGACTCTCTCTCTCTTTTTTTTTCTTTAGAACAAAAATATGAGAATTTTTCAGTCTGCTTGTTGGTCCCTTTGAAGCGATGACTTGGAGGGCTCACCCTGCCCTCCCCACGCCACATTCAGAATTGCTTCCCATTTTGCACCCCTCCTGGCTTCATCATCCCCCATCCTTCTTCCCTCAAAATGGTTTCTCCAGCTTTTCGTCATCCCTCTCACAAACTGTTCTAGTGCCCTGTGGCTCCTGACTGTTTCTAAAAATCAAATCTGCCCGTAAAGAATGGAGATTTGCCAAGGTCCAGGAGAGTCAAACAAGAAACTGAAGCTGCTGAAATGCCAACCAAGCTACGTTACTTTTCATTGCCTGGTGAGCCTGTGCTTTTTAATGCATGGCCTTGATATCTTAGTGTTATTTCTGCTTGTCTAAGAGACTCCAGGCCCAGCCCCGCTTGGCCTCATGCCTTGGGCCGTGATGCATAACATGAAGGCTAGATGAAGAAGCAAGAGCAC
The DNA here is from genome assembly GCF_041296265.1 of Equus caballus. Lineage (NCBI taxonomy): Eukaryota > Metazoa > Chordata > Mammalia > Perissodactyla > Equidae > Equus > Equus caballus. Next base: position 51,938,370 of record NC_091707.1, on the reverse strand, counting down.
ACGCGTCCATAGCTTGAAGGAGGCCAGTTATTAAGACCTTCTTGGAGAAGAATGTGGGAAACACACTGCCCCCAAAGAGGGTCTCATTCTGTGGCAGGGCTTGAGGAGCAGCCCCAAGGCCGTGACCTCCAAGGCTTTCAGAGCCAAAAGCCCCAGAGCACTCTGGCTATGAGGTGTTTAATCTGCTCGGAGGACATGGAGAAGGTGGAGTAAAGATGAGGGGGTGACACTAGTGTGGAAGGCAGCTACATGGAGGGTCTTCTAGTAAGATGAATGGTGGATCCCAAAAAGCTGTTTACATCCTCACCCCTGGTACCTGTGAGTGTGGCCTTACTGGGAAAAAAGGTCTTTGCAGATGTAGTTAAGTGAAGGGTCTCAAGATGAGATCATCCTGGATTGTCCAAGTGGGTCCTAAAACCAATAAATCCAATGACAATTCCTTATGGAGACATACAGAGGACAGACACACACACACAGAGGAGAGGCCGTGTGAAAACAGAGTGATGCTGCCACAAGCCGAGGATGCCTGGAATGCAAGGAGCCTCTGGAAGCTGGAAGAGGCAGGAAGGACCCTCCCTTCAGAGGGAGCATAGCCGTGCTGACACCTTGATTTCAGACTTCTGGCCTCCAGAATGGCGAGAGAACACGTTTCTGTCTACCAAGTCATGGCAGCCCCAGGAAACTCACACTGGCGGCTCTGGGAAGAAGAGGGACTTTGTCATTTTAGATCAGGGCAGTGTCTGCTGGTGCCTGGGAGGGCTAGTCCGAGACGGGAGTGCATAGAGAGTGATGCGGCTACCGGCAGCCCCCCAACACTGAGGACATGCCACTGGTAAGCCCCCTGATGTGAAAAGCTGTGATAGAATGTTTCAGGGATCTTGAAGGGGCTCTGGGTCAAGAGCAGAGAAGCAGGAAAGAGAGATGACGTAAACATGAGAGATGGAACACGTGCACACAGACATATGAGCAGAGCTCATTACAGCATTGCTTATCATGGCAGAAAACTGGAAACATGCTAAGTGCCCAACAACAGGGGATTGAAGAAATATTATACAACCATTGAAATGATTATGTAGGTTCCTGGTAGTTGCTGTGGACCGGGCTCAACGATACATAGTTAAATGAAACAGTCAGTTACAATCTATAATGTGTGATCCCGTGCCTGTGTTATGTAAGTATATTTTCTACTTAGAAAAAGTCTAGAAGTAAAGCTCACTAACTGTGGTTATCAGTGGATGGGGAATTATGAGTGATATTTGTTTTTATTATTTTTGTTCTTTTCCCACCTTTTCTAAGATGGAATTTCTGCTTGCATAATATTTTTAAGGCTTTGTTTTTATAAGATCCTTTGGTGGAATTGAAATATAATTTTTTTTTGAGGAAGATTAACCCTGAGCTAACATCCACTGCCAATCCTCCTCTTTTTTTGCTGAGGAAGATTGGCCCTGAGCTAATATCTGTGCCCATCTTCCTTTATTTTATATGTGGGACACCTGCCACAGCCTAGCTTGATAAGCAATGAGTAGGTCCATGGCCAGGATCCGAACCAGCTAACCCCAGGCCGCCAAAGCAGAGCATGTGAACTTAACCACTATGCCACCAGGCCAACCCCAAAATATAATTTTTTAAAGTGAAGTCAAATCATCAAAATCATCAGCAAAGTTATCTGCCTGCCTGCCTAAAAAACCCTCCAATACCCCTGGTGGGAATGTGAATTAGTTCAGACCTTTCAGAGAACAATCAGGCAGTGACTATGAAAATTTAAACTGCACATACCCTTATCCAGCAACTTCACCCCCAGGCTTCTATGTTAGAGACGTTCTCAAACATGCATGTAAATAACGTGTATAAGGTATTTGTTGAAACATTGCTTTGAACAGCAAAAAAAGGAAAGTGAGCTAAATGTTCATAGCAGGGGAGAGGTAAAATAAACGATGTTTATTGGCGTTGCAGAATACTACGTAAGCATTAAAAAGAAGGAAGCAGATGGAGCCATGAAGTCAGTCCAGTGGCACAGTGGTTAAGTTTGCACGTCCTGCTTCAGTGGCCGGGGGTGCACCAGTATGAATCCCGGCCATGGACCTATGCACTGCTTATCAAGCCATGCTGTGGCAGGTGTCACACATATAAAATAGAATAAGATGGGCACAGATGTTAGCTCAGGGCCAGTCTTCCTCAGCAAAAAGAGAAGGATTGGCAGCGGATGTTAGCTCAGGGCTAATCTTAAAAAAGTTAAAAAAAAGAAGGTGGCAGAGTTGTATGTACTGACATGGAAAGATTTCTGAAATGTAGTTAAGGAAGAAAAAAAGTCAATTTGCAAAACGATTTGTCCAGTATGATGTTGCTTATAAAAAAAACACCAATCAACTTTTGTACAAATACATGTATGTATAGAAATGCCTAAAAAGGGATGAGAGGGTGTGTCAAACCTCCCTCTGCCTCCCTCTTATAAGGATGCTAAGTGATTACATTTAGGGCCCACCGGGTCACCCAGGGTCATCCAGGACCACATCACAAGGTCCTTAATCACAGCGGCATCTTCCTTCAGGTGTCACGCTGTGTGTAGCTGCGGGCAGGAAGGCGGCATGGGGAGGTGAGTGACGGTGGAAGGGGGCCTTGCCTCTTGCTAATTGCGTGTTGTTTGAATGATACACTTTAAGAAGACGGTCACGTGGAGTTTATTAAAATACATCAGCTGGACGAATAAAGAAGCCGGAAGCTTTGGCATACTTCAGCTGGCAGAGGGCTGTGTGCAGGCGGCCTGCCCCTTCCCGCCCGTGTGATCACGTGGGCACCCCCCCCCCACCCCCGCCACGGTCCCCGGTCTCCTCGTCCGTCGCACCAGGGGGCTTGGACGCAGCAGTGTCCTTTAGCTCAGAGTCCCTGATTCTCCGTTTGCAGTGACCAAGGGGAAGAATAATTTCCCTTCCGTAGGGTGGACCTGCAAGGCCACGGCATTGGGGCCCAAAAAGCTGCTTTGTTTGCAAAACGAAAAAATAAAATAAAATCCTCTCCTCACTTGGCCTGCAGAGCCCACCCAATACCCCAAGCCCCCACAGGCCTCTTCTGCAGGAAGAATGCTGTGTGCCCCCAGCAGACTTTAAAATAGTGGATGGGACACAAGACTTTCTGAGACTTTGAGAGGGATGGTGGTACCCCGCTCTGTAATAAGCAGAAGGTGTTTAATAAACATGATATGCAGCAGTTGCTAAGAGAATCTGATTTATGTACACAAGCAATGCAGAGCAACTGCGCATCGGGGTTGCGTCCTTTTCTTTGACTGAGAATCCTGATATTCTGATGGAAGCAATTGGGCTGAACTTTATTTATAATCAGCTTACAGCGTGGATGGCTGTATTCTAAGTGCTTCTCAAATTACACAGCAAATCTTGTTGTCTCCTTAGGCAAATAAGAGGCCACATCATACGCCTTAATTGTAATACAGGTCACTGTCAAGGGTAAAATATTTTCCAAACCCTTCTGATTAGTGAAATCGTATATGACTTAAGCAACGGCTGGGGCCACAGGCACAGCACCTGAGGACAGCTCAGAAAGCAGCCAATAAATAAATCGACATTAGGGAAAATCTCATTACAGGGAAAAATTTAATTTTGTTACATTTTTGTGTTGAAGAGTTCACCAAGAAGCGCGGTTCTCTTGGTCTAAGGATCTTTCTGAGCCCAAAATGAGTCCTAAGTAAATTCTGGAAAGTGTGAGGCCCGGAAGAAGGCTTGTGTCGTTGGCTGAGGGGGAAGTTAGAGCCTCTGGGAAAGCCCAGCTTCCCAGAGACACAATAGGACACAGGACCAGACTGCGGCTCTCCCCGTCGTCGGCTGCGGCTGCCCGCCTGGGGAGCCTCCTGGAGCGATTCGATTCCCGCATTGGAAGTCTGCAGCCCCTCCCCAAAGGAGTGTCCATGGGAAGGATCCCTGAGGGGCCAACGTCACCTTTCTGAAACACTCTCGCAATTCATAATTCATACGCAAGGGATCTGAATCCAAGGAGCCTGCTTTTTCTGGTGCCCTTTTTAAATCTCTTTGCAACCCGCCTTCCTCATTCTGCAGAAATCAGCCATCAGTGACTTCAGGTCAACAGTTCTTGTCTGAGGCTTGTGTGGGAACTGAGGACAAGCTGGAGCCTTCCAGACATCAGGCACATCCTTGGAAGTTCCTAGAATTCTCAACAAAATAAAATGCATGTATATATACATATATATATATATATATATATATATATATATATCTGTATATGTATATAGATCCTTTTCCTCTGTGCTTTTATCTTCAAGTGTCCATTTCTCGTCTCCTCCACCTCATCTCCTCTGTTTCTTCGCCCCATTCTAGAAATGGGAAACAGACCCTTTTCCCACACGGATTTCCGTCGGCCTCAGCATGGCTGTGTCCGTGCCCTGGTTAGTGTCTGCGTGTAGATGCACGGGAGAGAGAGACATGTCCCAGTCAGCGGGAAGGGTCCTCCAGGAGCAATAAGCCCAGTCTTTCTTTCAACTTATTCAGCAGATATTTATCAAGCAGCTAGTATGCGCCAGCATTGTGCTAGGCGCTAGGGGTACAAGAGCGACCAACAGAAGGGATACAATTAATTTGTAGTTTCATGAGGTGAGACAAACAGAAACAAAATAAACAAGAAACTAAATAGGAATTGGGCCGATCGCTGTGAAGTAGGCAGTGTTCAGGGAAAGAGCAGAGGACCGCCAGCAGTCTGGGAAGGTGGCTCGGCGACCTGGATGTCGAGGACCTTGTGGCGCAGAGATGGGGTAAGGGCGCTCCGGTGAAGCACAGTGAGGATGGGAAACAGGTGACACCGCACAGTGCCTCCCGTTGTCCCGGGCTTTGCGGTTTACAGAGTGCTGGGTGTTGCACGGTCTCCCTGCAGCCTTTCTAAACCTGCGACTCAGGGCAGCAAAGCAGACAAGTGTGTTGTGTTTACAGATGAGGAAAACGAGGCTGAGAGGGGTACGGAACTGCTGGAGACAACTTGATGAAATAGCAGCAGCTCCACCCAAGTCGCCTGGCTCCACACTGCTATTCTGCCCCTATGACAGATGCTGAAGCCTCGAGAAGGGTGCTGTCTCATCCATGAGATGACCACGACCGGGTGCTACCAGAGCAGGGTACGCTGTAAGTGTACCCTTGTGCAGTGAACAGCCTGCGCCACTGCACATGGCAGCCCGGGACAGGAGGATCCCTTTTGACATCTGAACCATGTTGCCTTTAGCTCTCGTCTCCTTTCACCATGTGACCCTGTCTGCCTTTTCTGCTTGCTTCCCATCCCATCTTGCACTCTGCTCCATGCAGCTGGGCTCCTCCATGCAATTGGATCTCTGAAAAAAGCCTTTCTTTCTCTTGCCTCTTCTGACTTCTGACTTCCTGTCAGCTTTTTAGTTTTCTTGATCCTGACCCAAGACATCTATCCCTTCCTCTACAAAGGCTCCCTGACTCTCCTCCGCCAAGTTGCAAAAGCCCTTTCTTAGAACTTCCCAAAGCTTCTGTGACTCCCTTCTGTTCCCATCTCCACTCAGCCATCACGGTGATCTTTAAAAGGTGTAAATGACATCATATCACTCCCTACCTAAAAGCCATCCCACATCTTCCCACGTTCTTAGGATACAGGTCAAATCGTCACAGTGGCCTCCAAGAACTTGCTTCACGTGGCCTCAACTTGTTTCACATCCTCACCTGACAGTCTCCCCTGTTCTAGGCTTTGTCTAGTTTCTTGAATTCACAATTTCTTCCCACCCCAGGGCCTTTGCACATGCTGTTCCCTCTGCCTGAAATGCAGAGGGAAGGTTCCTGACCTCCTCATTGAAATGTGGTCTTCTTGTTTTGCTCTCTCATCGTAATAGCTAACACTTAGTAAGTAATGTACATTCCAGACACTGTTCTAAAATATTTTTGTATATTTACTCATTTAATCCCCACACCGACCCCATGAGAGAGATACTATTCATATTCCCAGACTGGGAAGCCCAGAGAGGGTAAACACTTTGCCCAGAGACACAGCTAATTAGAGCTGGATTGTAATCTGGGTGGGTGTGATTTCGGACCCCAGGCAGCCTGCTTTCCTGACATTATGGGGAAGTTTTCTATTTACAATAGATGGTGCACAGCCTTGCCTTATTTTTGTAGGTCTGGCACGGAAAAAAATTACCTGGAACATACTAGGAACTCAATAAATGTTGACTGTGCAGGTCCATGAGCCACAAGCAGCGAGGGAACAGCACAGAGCCATTCGTGGTGCGTATCTTCTACCACACACAGGAGCTGGGCCGGGAGTGGTGGTTGAATGAGTTTCCCGTGGCTGCTGTAACAAATTACCACAAAATCCATGGCTTAAAACAACCTACATTTGTTCTCTTACCGTTCAACATCGGAGTGGGCGGGCAGAAGTCCAGGCGTCAGCTGGCCTGCGCTCCCTCCAGGGAAATCCACTTCCCGGCTCTCCCCGCTTCTGCAGCTGCTTCCTTCCATCCCTCGGCTCGGGGCCCCTTCCTCCGGCTTCAGGGCCAGCGCTAGAGCACCTTGCTTTGGTCATCACTAAACACACCCACAGGTGCTGGGATCAGGGCCTGGGTACCTCTGGAGCCGTTATTCAGCCCACCACAGTAATAACAGACGACAACAAAGAGCTGACCGTCATCGCGCGCTGACGGTCGTCTCAGGAGCCCACCGTTCTTGGAGCTTCCCAGGAGCACCTCACCTGACCCGCAGCAGTGCTGTGAGATGGACACTGTCAGCGCCGGCCCCGTTTCTCGAAGGAAAAACCAGGGCTTCGTAAGCGGCAGAGCCAGGACTGGAACTCACGGTGTCGGGGCCCAGAGTCTGTGCCACTAACCACACAGCCCTCTAAGCACAGTGTCATCCCAAGAGAACAGGTGACAGATCGGGGAAGCCTCACACCGAGCGTGGCCAGGCAGCTTCACAGAAAATCTCACAGCACAACCAGCAGTCTCGGCATCGGTGGTGACCCCTCCCCACTGGCGGTGACCCTGGGCACCGTGGGCCAGGCAGGCGGCAGACCCAGCTGGTCCTGCCACACGTGGTCTTCACTGAGCGCCTGTGGCTTTACGGCCTGGTGCCCAGCAGCCTCCGTGACTGTCAGCCACTCAGACTCCAGAGCACGGCGCCTCGTTAATGTATTATTTACTTTATTATCTTATTGTGGAAGTTGGTGTTTATAATTCGCTCCTTTATATAATGGCCTTCTAATGCACACACTGCTAAATAATTTAACGATATCTTGCCACCACCCCTCAGGAGCCCAATTCCTTCATTCTGCTAACTAGGTCAACGGTTTAAGTCCAATCCGACATGTTCCTTTTCTGTGGAGTGTCCCCATGGAGTGGGTGTTGCCAAGAGGCATGCTGGGACCAGCGGTGACTAGGGTCACCAGGACCTGGAACGTGGGGGTGCTGCCCATCCCCTCCACCGTGAAGGTGGAGAATATGTTTGGCAGGCGGGATAAGGGCCCCCAAAGACGCCCACATCCCAATCCCTGAGCCCTGTGGATATGTTTCCTTACGTGGCAAAAGGGGCTTTGCAGTGTGACCAAGTTAAGGACTTTGAGATGGGGAGATGATCCTGGATTGTTCGGGTGAACCCTAAAGGTAATCACCAGCATCCTTACAGAGGAAGGCAGAAGGGTCAGAGGAGAAGGTGATGCGACAGAGCAGACAGAGCTCGGAAATGGTACATGTCTGGCTTTGAAGACGAAAGGAGGGGCCACAAGCCAAGGAATTCAGGTGGCTTCTAGAAGCTGGCAAAGGCAGGAAGGGATTTTCCCCAGAGCCTCCACGAGGAACGTGCCCTGCTGACACCTTGACATCCACCCCACACCCAGTTCCTGCCTTCCAGAACTGTAGGAGAATACATTTGTGTTGTTTACAGCCAGTAAATTTGTAGTGACTTGTTATAGCTGCCAAAGAGAACTAATACACCGTGTCATATGCTTCCGCCTAACGCAGAGCTTGGCCCATAGCAGGAAAGGCTACTGAAGCAATGAGATGGCTCAGGTGTGGGTGATGCGGACAGAGGGTTGGTGGGAAGGCTACACAGTGACCTGTGAGTATGGACCCAGCATCCAATCTTATTGGGACCAGCCTGGCAACATCCAGGCCAGAGGCCCAAGTCTTGGCCAAATGGGATTGGGGTCGGGAGGTAAATGGAACCCACAGAAAATCCAGATCTCTGCTATGGCCAATGGGCTGCACTTCCTCTCCTGTCAAGCTTGTGGCTGGTGAAATGTACAACCATTTGCTTGTAGTCGCACACAGTTTATAGACATCGAAGTCCCCATCCCAGCCAGACTGTGTAAGGTAGGCAGACAGGTTTTATAATCCCCCTGACAGATTAGAAAAGCGAGGCTGGGAGAGATGAGAGGACTTGTCCAAGACAGTTCAGCTAGCTGGGCCTCCTGGCTGCCCAGGCCCCTTGCGACACAGAGCTGGGATGTGCCGTGTTCCAGATGCATGTTGCCTCCTCTTGTTAGGGTACGAATCCACCCTATCAGACAGCAGGAAAGAAGCAGTCAAAGCCGAGGGTCCAAACAGGTCCCTGATTTGATAACCGGCTCCTGAATAATTGATTGCTCTGCCATACGAGGTTGGGGGGCAAATGCGTTTTCCTTTCCCATCCATCATCTGGTCTCTGGTCAGCTGGTCAGTCACCAGCCATGACTGAGTCCCTGCCCCGAGCACCCAGTGCTCCACCCAGAAGAAAACTAAACATGCGGAGGTCAAGTTCCTGGCTCTGAGACCCGGAGTCTGCAGGGTGAGCTGGCCAAGGGCAGGAAAGCCCGAATCCAGGAGCAGAGGCCGTGAGAACTTCGGCTCAATTTCTCCCATCATCCCTTGGTTCATGGCTTCTTTGTGGGGACAGACAGAAGGAGAAAACATTAAAGCAGACGTGACCCATAAGGAAATGAGGCAGGGCCGCCCCTCCCCCGCCCCATCATGGCGACACAGCTGATCAGGGAAGAGCCTCCTATGTACGAAGGCAATCTTCCTGTGAAAGTCATGCTTCTAAATGCAAAACACACGGCGCATCTCTGAATGCACGGTAGGAGCCTGTGCTCCAGGCACAGGGCAGGGGCCTCCCCTCTGCCAAGGTGTTGCTGGGGTGGCATGTGGTTGTTGTGTTGTAAAGGGTAGACTGTGGGTTTATGTCTATGCCTTCCTTCACCCGTTCATCCCACGAACGTGCATTGAGAACCTAGTCATGTTCTCGTGCGTGAGAACCAGGCACAGCTGAGACCATACTCCTGGCCACCAAGAAGCTCATGTGCAAGGGGAAACCAACATCAGCAGGCAGCCGCTGGATGGGTGCTCAACGGGCGGGAGTGGGTGAGCACGAAGAAGACCGGCCCAGCCGGAGAGGCTTCCTGGAAATGTGACCTCTGGTCCCAGTCCTGAAAGACAAGTAGGAGCTCACCAGGCCAAGAGGGTGGGAAGGTGGCTTCTATTAATGAGAAATCCAAAAGTGATGGAGCAAATAAAACATACTCAATTGCCCAGAAGGAATCCTTTCTGGCTGAGTAAATGGATGACTTACAACTTTGCAAATCAGGCGAGGCCCTGAGGATGCCACGTGGTTTGAGCAAACCGGAGAGTCCTGGCTCTTTCAACAGAGCTAGTGTTTACTGGGCCCATGCTTACGACAAGCCTTGACAGGACTTTGGGAACTTGGCAGTGGCCCAGGCACCATCACCCCTGACAGGAGTGGTTAAGCAGTGGGGGAGCAGACCCCCAGGCAGGCGGGCCCCCCATCACTCTAGTAGTCATGTGGACACCTGCTGCTGGGCTGCCCAGTATCCCTTCTCCTGGGAGGAGAGCTGAGCCCAAGCCTGGGTCTCATCTGACAAGAGGAAGAGCTCCAGGTGACCATCACGGTGATGGCGGCAGGACCCAGCCTCACAGATCCCAAGGAGACGGGGACTCTGCATGCAAGTTGGGGATACTTGGTCATCTGCCATGTTTCCTCAAGAGATCCCCCCATGGGACCACGCCCTGTTCAAGCCTCACAGATTTCTCTTTTTGATAATAAAACGATAATAATAATTACTACCACCTCTATCATGGAAGCTAGTACCGTGACTAAATGCTCACTTTGTGGCAGGCATTTCACTCACAGGGCAGGCACTCTGCCAAGCACTTCATCTCAGCGAATTCTTCCCCAGCCCTGGGCAGCGAGTAGCATCATCGCCATTTTACAGAAGAGGCGATGGGGTTTCAGAGAAAAGTCGACTCCTGCGTTATAACTTCACGTCGCCCCTCGCCGGGGAAGACACTGGCCCCACCCCACTCCCGCCCCCAGGCCCCACTGCGGAGGCGTTCGGTGCTCCTTTTTCCAACAGAGGGGCTGTGTCTCGCACTAAGCACTCCACGTCTGTGATCACAGGAAGGTGCAGCTTCTGCTGCCGTCACAGGCAGCCTGGAAATCTGAGCCGCTCCGTGCAGCACGTTTATTTCCCGGTCGGGCTACAAGTCCCCCTGCAGGGCACTCTGCTTCACACAGCCACCCGGGACACAGGCTGATGCAGCTCCACCATCTTGTACCCACACTGGGGCCTCTCGGTCAAGAATAGAATGTGCTGGAGGGTCTCTCCGCCAGCAATTAAACGCTTCAGACCGGAAGTGATGTATGTCACTTCCTCTCACAGCCTATTGGCCAGAACGAGTCATGTGGCCTCTCTGGCCACAGGGGGCAGGAAGTGGGGTCCTCCCATGTGCCCGGAGGGAAAGGGGAACCGGATGTGGGGGAGCCCTGGCACGTCCGCTCAAGTTGTCGCTCTCATGAAGAGCAGTGAGTTCAAAGATGTGTGATCATGGACAATCCTCTGTCCTTGGGAAGGTGACTCTCAGGAAAGGCATGCGAAGAAGTCTGATTTTTCTCGTTGCGGGCCGGAAAGAGTAAATCTCAGTGGGAGAAAGAGCAGAATAAGAGGCCTGGGAAGGAGGGCCAAGCTGGGCTCCAGGAGACCCGAGCTTTGGTCCTGCTCCTGCTGTGAGCTCTGTGGGACCTTGGGCGAGTCATTGATGCTTCCCGAGCTCACTGTCCTCACCTCACAGCAAGGTCCCGGCTGGAGGGGAGGAGGCCTGGCTGCTCTGATGTCTGTGGTTCTAGAATGGACCATGCCCTCTGACCTCAGGCCCAACCCCCAACCCTTGGACACAGAGGAGGTTTTCCACCCAAAGGAGCCTGATAGGAAGAACACAGTGTGGGCAATGGCCATGACCCCCCCACAGGCCAGCTCAGCCAGCACTCAGGGAGGCAACAGGGGGCCTTGCCACCCCCGCTCTGGGCATCCAGACAAGAGTGGCTCCAGTGACAGGAAAGCCATTTCTCACGAAGCTCCATGTCCCCACAGGTGCATGTCAACTTTCCCTGGGTGGCCTTCAGGAATATTGAGAGATGAGTTATATATGGGGACTCCCAGAACTTTAACTCTTAAAAAATAAATACCCAGGGGCCAGCCCAGTGGCATAGTGGTTAAGTTCATGTGCTCCACTTGGGTGGCCTGGGGTTTGCCAGTTTGGATCCTGGGCGCAGACCTACACACCACTCATCAAGCCATGCTGTGGTGGCATCCCACATAGAAGAACTAGAAGGAGTTACAACTAGAATATACAACTATGTACTGGGGCTTTGGGGAGAAATTTTTAAAAAAGAGGAAGATTGTAACAGATGTTAGCTCAGGGCCAATCTTCCTCACCAAAAAAAATAAATAAATAAAAATAAATGCCCAATGGACTGCCTCCAGGGCGTTCCAAGCGCAGCCATGCCCTGACAGGAGTCACAGGGTTCTGGAGAATGGAGACAGTGCCCCTTGCTGCTCCTCCCTGTCTCCTTCGAAGCCGTCAGCCTTGCCCTGGCCATAGTCCCCACCCACCCCATGTCTGCATCCTGGCTCCCTTTATAAGACTCAACAGCCAGTGAGAAGTTTCCAGAAGGCCAGTAAGAACCAAGTCATGCTGCAGGAGGTACATCTTCTGCATTCCGGCGTTCCCTCAGTCCCCAGCCTGGGATTCTGCAGATGTGCAGGAGGATGTAACTTGCTTTGCTGTCTGTAACTGCTTTCGTCTTGCTCTCCAGCCCCCAATCCTGTGATGGCAGAAACTCTGAATTTTCCCAGTCAAGCTACTCTGTCACTTCCCAGTGAAATCTCAGTCTCTTTCAGGGCTTCTTGCCCATTCTCAAGGATCCTCCCCTCCTCCCTCCCAAGATGGAGTCTGGGTCAAGGGGTGCGTGTGGTGCTGGGGGCCACACAACCCCGAGTGAGGCTCCCACTGACCTCCAGTTAGGGCATCACTCACACCATGGACCACGAGTGACAACAGCCCTGATCCCTTCAGTGTCCCCCAAGGAGTAGCATGGCTGTCGGCTCTCTGGGCATCCTGCTGTGGTGTCACCTGGCCTTTGGAGCATTGTGCTTCACGCACTGTCTCTGGTCCCAAGGTCCCACACCGTGCGGCCACCTCATCTCAACCCAGGTCACCTCTGGTCCAGTAGGCTCCAGCTTCTCTGTGACTCCCAGGGCCCACAGACTCTCAGTTGCTTTCTCTGTACGTCGCTGGAGAGGGTGGGCCCCTGGACCTGCTTTGGACTCCCCCCACCAGAACTCCTCCGTCAGCCATTTCTGCTCCACCATTCTTATTCAGACAGAGCCTGGAAACACATGGAATGAGCGCCTTGTCCGGGGATCTGGCCCTGGGCAGTGAGGGGTGAGGACACCGGCCCTGGCCCTCTGCTTTCTCTTCCTCTCCACCAGGGCCCTCCTCCCCACCCCGCGAGTCCTCCCTTCCATGCGGCAGAATCTGCCCCCTTCGCACCTTGTGGCTCACTCTGCAGCCCGTCCCCGAGCTTTGGTTCTCGAGATGTAAAAACCCGGCTCCGGAGGCATTCTGAGAAAATGGCTTTTCTCTTTAGAAAGCCTGGCCTTTCAAGAACATTGCCTCACCCCGGGTTTTCATTTTTAAAGGCCAAGGGAGACTCAAAGTCGAGCACAACTTCTTTGTTCTGTGCAGTCAGCCCTCCGTTCCCTGGAGTGAAGGTGTCATGGCCTCATCTTCAAGTTCAAGGGTCCCCTGAGGGAGTCGGGCAGGGGGGCGGGGTGGAGAATCTGAATTTCCAAGAAGAGAAAATACAAGTGATATTTCAAGTAGTGTTTCACTTTCCTTCCTTTCCCTGTTCCCTCCCTCCCTCTTTCCTTTCTTCCCTTCCTTGAGTGGACATTGGTTTACTTCCAACTCTGGCCGGTTGTTGTCATGCAGTGTTGTGGGGATGTAATGACATGTAAGACAGCCCTCGCCTTCAAGAGCGAGGCGTCCAGAGGGAGTAGGGTGACCAGCCGTCCTGGTCACCTGGGGCTGAGGGGTTTCCTGGGACACGAGGCTTTCGGTGCTAAACCAGGAAAGTCCCAGGTAGACGGGAACAAGTTGGTCACTCTGAGAGAGACTGATGATGTTATATAAGAGGGCCGAGAGAGATCTGTGCGACCTCAGAAGGAATCAATTAATTACACTGGGGGAAATCAAGTCGTGCTTCACGAAGGAGGCGACACCTTAGTAACAACAGTGACAGCCCAAGCCTGTGTGTGTGCTTTGTAAGTGTTGTCCCAATTAATACTCACAACACGCCTGTTATTGTTGCTGTTTTACAGATGAGGAAACAGGCTCAGAGGCGTTAAGGGACTTGCCCAATGGCACAAAGCCAGCCTGTGGGTGAGCTGGGATCTAGTCCAGAACCAGGGCTGTGGTCTTCACCTCCTCCCCCTGCAGGGTCTTAGGGGACGAGCAGGATTGTGACTGGAGGAAATGGTGGGCAGGTGGTCCAGGCAGGGACAGTGGGATAAGAGCTGGGCTTCTGGAAGAACAGAAGGGAGTCTGGTCCAGCTGCATGAAATTCAGAGTCCCTGGGTGAGGGGCTGTGAGGGCAGCCGGCCGGGAGCAGGATGCCAGCATCTCGGGCCTGAGTGTAAAGAGCATCGCGTGCCACGCTAAGGAGTTTGGACTCGAAGGAGAGTCAGCAGATGTTTCTGAGCAGGGTGAGGATGGTAACATGATCCCCTGAAAAACAGAAAAGACTGTCGATGGGAGGAAAGGGGACACTGAGGAAGAAGGGGGTCTCAGGGTCTCTGCTGTCAGAGTTCGCAGGCCCAGAGAGGAGTCAGAGCCCCCAGCAAACGATTGAAGCCCCAGAGTGCTGGAACTCTCGTTTGCAGAGTCTTCTCCTGTGCCTCCCCATGTGCTGGAGGCTCGGAGCATTTGTTACCCAGCCTGGGAGGTGCCAGAGCAGGTTCAAGCCCAGGTCCACCTGGCAACTTGGATTCGAAGCCTGTGTTCGAGGATGCAAAGAACCATGGGGACAAAGAAGAGTGTATTAGTTTCCTGTTGCTGCTGTAACAAATTGCCACAAACTCAGAGGCTTAAACACAGACTCATTCTCTTCCAGTTCTGGAGGTCAGAGGTCTGAAATGGGTTGGCAGGGCTGGCTCCTTTGGGAGGCTCTAGAAAAGAATCCACTTCCTGGCCCCTTCTAGCTCCCAGAGGCTGCCCACATTCCTTGGCTCATGGCCCCTTCCTCACGTCACTCTGACTTCTGCTTCCTTTGTCACCTCTCCTTTCTTGTAAGGACACTGGTGATAACATTCAGCCCATCCAGATAATCCAGGACAATCCCCCATCTCAAGATCCTTAGCTCAATCGCGTCTGCAAAGTCCCTGTTGCCATGGAAGGGAACATAGTCACAGTTTGGGAGACTAGGACGTGGACCTCTTTGGCAGGATTAGGGGGTAGGGTGTTCTGTCTTCAGTGAGGCCACAGTGTGGAACTTTGGCTGGGGATATCTGCAGGGGCTCAGAGCCTGCTATCTGTCAGTGTGCAAACACTCTGAGCGTTGCGTGAGTATTTATTTGGGCTCCTGGAACAGAGACACAAAATAGCAGATCCTTATCAAGCATTGTAATTCCCTCTCAGGTAAACAGTTGGGGCATAAACAGTCCAGGGCTGGACGGCAGCCTCGCAGTGTCATGGGCTAGGCCCACTCTACCTTGTTACTGTGCCCTCTTAGGGCGTTGCCCTTGATTGCATGGCCCAAGGGGGCTCCCAAACGTGCCCAAATTCCAGCCAGCAGGAAGGGGCAAAAGGGAGAGGGACGGTGTGCGTTTACTCTTTAAGGGCATGGCCCGGAAGGGAAACCCGTCCATTCCCTCACATTCCCATTCGCCGGAGCACAGTCACGTGGCCACACCCCACTGCAAAGAAGGCGGAACAGTGCAGTTCTCATTCCAAGCGGCCAGGGGCACAGCTGAAAGTTCTCTGATCATGGAAAACAGGGGCAAGAGGTATTGGGGTGCCTCAGCCAGTGTCTGCCACCAGCACCTGCTAAGTACACAGAACACAGCCAGAGCGTCCAGTAGGGGAGTCCCTGACCTCGACGAGCCCTCAGGCTGTCAGGGGAGACAGACAAGTAAAGCAATAATTATAGTTTGCTCTGCTGGATGCCTGTGCGTGTGCTGTGAGAACCCCAAGGCTGGGTGTCTTAATCAGCTCCAGCTGCCATAGCAAAATACCATGGATCACGCGGCTTAAATGACTGACGTTTATTCCTTCACGGTTGTGGAGGCTGGAATGCAAGGTCAGGGTGCAGGCTGGTCGGGCTCTGGTGAGAACTCCTTTCCTGGCTTGTGAAAGGCCACCCTCTCACCGTGTCCTCAGGTAGCAGGGGAGAGAGAGAGCACCCTGGTGTCTCTTCTCATAAGGGCACTAATCCCATCACGACGGCCCCACTCCCATGACTTCTGAACCTAATTATCTCCCAAAGGCCCCACTCCCAAATACTGTCACATTGGGCTTCAACATACTAACTTGGGGGGCACACAATTCAGTCCATAGCCCTGGGCAACTGGCTAGGCCTGATGGAGGACAAGACAAAGGATCAGAGGATGTGTCCTAGGGAAGGTGGCATCTCAGCAGAGTCTCCAGTAGTCACTGTCCCTCCCTTGTCCTCTCTATATCTCCTAGGTCTGTAACCCAACGCCGTCACAGTCTCCCCACCCCACTCTCTCTCTCTCTCTCTCCCCAGAGCACTCTGGCCCATGGCCACCCTCAAGGACTTTGTCCTGGGCCCAAAGTAGTTCTGCTCTGTGAGAGTATGTATGTGTGTGTGCGTGTGTGCTCATGCACTCATTATGTGCTGCTTTTTGTCACAGTCATTCTTGGAACCCACTCCACCTCTGAACAAACAAGTCACAGCCCCTTAATGGGTCCAAAGAGACTGGTTTTAAAGCAAGATGGCAGCTTTACCAAAGCCATTGTATGAGCAAAACTTGCCTTCTTTAACGACCTCCCCCGTGGAGGTCCCCAAAGTGGGGAGAGGCATGTTTGCTACTCTGAAAATGGGATGCTTCTGCTTAAATTAACCAAGTACATGGTGCCCACACTCATGCACGCACACGCACACACACATACTCAGGCCCAAACAGACAGTTTTTCAGAAATGAGGATGCAGATGAGAGACTCAAGGACAGGACTTACTTGCCCTCTGTCAGTTTACAAGAGAATTTATTCCACATATTCATCCATGAATATTTAGCAAGGCAACAATAACATCCAATGACACCCATGAGATACACAGCTCGGAGAGCCCTCTCGCAGGAACATACACAATGCTGGATGTCAATGTCTTAACTGGACTGAATGTGTGAAATGCAAGCATTAGCTTACAATGATCCTCTCCTCTCCTCTCTCTCGCTCTTTATTTGTGTGCCCAGCCTTTCCTCCCATTTTGGATGCAAACCTCCAAGCAAATTGTTCACAATAATAGAGTAGAGCCAATGGGGTCTGAGGTCAGCCACCAAATATTTAAGAAGCTCTCATGGCACAAACGAATTTGCAGACATTCCATTCTTTCTTTTTCTCAGGAAAACACACACCCATAAATATACACACACACACACACACACACACGCACACATTAGGCAAGGGCCGTTCTAAGATTAGCTAACCAGGTTTAACATTCCATAAAGCTACAAACTTTTGATAAGCTGCAGCCGCTGAATAATGGCCCCCAAAGATACCTGAGTCCTAATCCTTGGAACCTGGGAATGTCACCTGACGGGGCAAAGGGACTTTGCCAATGTGATCAAGTTAAGGATCTTGAGATGGAATACGGTCCTGGGTTATCCAGGTGGGCCCTACGTGTAATCCTAGGAGTCCCTCTCAGAGGAGGCAGAGGGAGACCCCACTACAGGGGACAGAGAAGCCCGTGGGATGCCGCGAGCATGGCGGAAGGAGCCGTGAGCAAGGGATTTGAGGCAGCCACCAGAAACAGAGAAAGACAAGGAGAGGGATTTTCCCCTAGAGCCTCGGAAGGAACCGGCCCGTCAGCACCTCAGTTTTAGCCCAGTGATACTAATTTGAGCCTTGTGGCCTCTGGAACTGTGAGAGAATAAATTTGTGTGGCTTTCAGTCACCAAGTTTGTGATAATTTGTTACAGCAGCAAGAGGAAACTGACACCGCCACCAGCGCTCCAAGGGCAGAGCTTCGTCCCAAACCCAGGGTCCAAGCATCTCTGGAGGGACCCCCCCACCCACCAAGTGGTTCCGTCTACTGGCTCCATTGTCAGCACGGGGCCACTGGAAACGATGCTGCTACCTGGGGTTTTGTGTATGTTTTTAAAAGTCCTCTGTTTTTCTAAGATCTAAAGATCATAGTAAAATCTAAAGAAAAGTCGGAAGAATATAAAAGGAAAAAACACATAAAACTAACAATCACCCAGAATCCCATCCTTCAGAGGTAACCTTCTTAATAGCAATGATCACCATTTGTAATTATATGTTTATTTTCATGACTATTTTCTTAACGTTGCCTCTTCTTTCACCCCTACCCCAGACAGCAGGGCCACGAAGGCAGAAACCCACCCTATTTTGCATGCCAGTGACTAGCTCGGTGCCCAATAGATAGTGGGTGATCAATAAATGCAATGCGTTATTGTTGAATGAATGACTTCTACTAACATTTGGGTACATTTCCTTCCAGTCTTTTTTCTGTGTATATTGCATATTTTTTACATGTTCAAGACCATTCTATATCCATCCATTTTTGGCCTTCCTTCTTCACTTCATGTTTTCTCCTGAACATGTTCCAAGGTCATTAAATAGTCTTCAATCTTTATTTTAATGGCAGCCTAATAGTGCACTCTAGCGTAATAGGCCTTCTTTGTTAGCTTACTTCCTTTTTTTTCCTGTTATAAATAATGCAGTAATGAACATCTTGGTACATAAATCTTTATCCACATTTCTGATTATTTTCTTTGGTAAATTCCTAGGAAGGGCATCACAGAACACAGTGCATCATCATTGTTAAGACGAGCTTTAGCCATCAGTCCACGGGTTTAAATACTTTAGAGCAACTCTATCATCAAGAGGGGAACCTAAGGGAGCGAGGACAGCAGTGCGCACAATTGCACGGGGAAGCTGGTCCACTTAGCGTTCATTTAAGCAGAGGATTTTTGTGTGGTGTCAGGAGACCCGGCTCTGGTGTGAGATTGGCCGCGTTCTAGCCGTGTCTCTTTTCCTCTGGGAAACGGGATGTCCTCATCTTTAAAACAGGGAGCCTGGGTGATGACTTTAAGCTTTCTTCTACAAGAAACTTCTAGCAACTCCTCTTGGAGACCATTGCCAAAGGGCAAAAGCCAGTGAAAATTAGGGGCAATGCGTGCCAGAGGATTGAGTGCTGATTGAAAAAGTCAACCGACCAAATTTGGAAATTAAACCGTGATAGCATTTTGCCACTCTCCAGTCTGCAAAGACATGGCATTTTTTGTATCTGTATGTTTGTTGAAAAATGATTCAAATAATTCAAAGAACTTGAAAAACCTGCTCCTCAATTAACAGGCTAAAAGAAGTAGTTGGCCTGACTTACCTGATGCAACGAATTCCATTTATGCAGAGTCAGAAGGAACAAAAGGCGGTCTGTAGACAATGCCCTTGGCAGGATTGAAGCTCTCTTATTGATATGACTATACTCCAATGCCTTGCAAAGTGTTATCCGTGTCTGACGTATGTGACAACTCCATTAGCCAGTGCTCCTCCAATCTAGGTCATCCTTCTAAGCAAGACACCTAAATCTTTCTAGAAAGCTCTGGCTCCACACTTCTCTTAGAAATTTGACACTTACTCATTCTTTTATTCTGTCAGTCAGTCACTCAACAAACATTTGCTGGAAAGCCGCCCCAGTCTCTTCGTGGGGTCCTAGGGAGATGCAGTGGGATAAGCTGTGATCTCCTTGGTGTAATGGGAAGACCACAGAAATCCCAGCTCTGCCTCAAAGTGGCTGCCTGATCTGAGAAAATGTACCTCTCCTTCCAGCCTCCCTTAGAGGGAGACGTTAATACTTCACCTGGGCCTGTCATAAAGCGTGAGGCCAGGCATGTAGCACGTGTGGGCCGGAGCCTGGGATGAGGGGACAATAAATGTCGGTCCCTCCACTCTGGCCTAGAAACACTCGCAGCTTGATGAGCAAGACAGAAGTATAGGTTATTTCAGCACAACAGAGGTTTTTACCGAGCTGCGTGTGAGAGTAGAGAAACCAACTGCTCTGCTTTTCCTGGACACATAAAGGGAGTGTCCGAAGTGTGTGGGTGGCAAGGTGGAGGTTTTGCGAGCCCCTGAAATCACCCCTTGGAGCCAAATGTTTGGGCTCGGTCTGCGAGCATCCCGGCTGACGGATGTTTATTTAGACCCACACGCCAGCAGCCTGCAACGCGCCCAGAAGAGGGAAGGGGGCCAGCAGCATTGATGGGTTTTCTGTGCAAGAAAGAACCGCGGCTGTGAAATGTGAAGTGAAAGAAGCCTCGTTTTCAGATCAGGCTATGGAAAGAGATGAGACGTGTTTCTCCCCAAAGCGAGAGCGTTGGGCCAAGTCGGGCTGCATTTGGAAGACAATCTCATCTGGCGGGCCTGGGCTCCGGGGCGGGCAGCCGGGGTTTGTGTCCCAACTCTGCCACTTACTAAGTGAGTGAGGCCCAGTAGGCTCCATTTCCTAGAAAGTTCCATCCTCTGCCAGATGGGAGTGGATATGGGGCTGACTTCAGAGGGCTACTGTGAGCAGTGACCGGGGTGATGCTGGGAGAGCCCCTCCCACATTGCCCGGCCCCCAGTGAGGGCCCCGTAAATATTAGTGGTGTCATGTTAGGTAGGATGCTGGCTAATATGCTTCTAACAAAATGTTCCTTTGAACCCAAAAAGGGTTAAGGGGAAACTTCTAAAAGGAGAGAGAAGGGACCGGCATGCACTTTCACCCTGGTATGGGCCAGCCAGTGTTTACAGCTGGCACTCCTGACTGGCTGAGAATCCACTATTCCCATTGTTATATTTATTCTTATCCATAGGTGGGAGGGTGTCTTAGGATTCAGATGCAACAAAGATTTTCTAAGCAATTCCTGCTTTCCAGGCACTGCATGCCAGACGTCATCCTCCTCTCATTTAATCTCAGTTCACTCAACCCCTTAGTAACAGCACAGGTAATGATAGTGTCTCAGAAGGCACAGAGAGGCCAGGTGACTTGCCTGAGGACACACAGCTTGGAGATGGCAGAGGAGGAATTTTAACCTGGATCTGAGTGACCAGCAGCCTTTCATTACTTCACACCTGGAAGGATGTGTCTGCGGGCAGAGGTGGGGATACCCTGGGAGACCCGCAGAGGGAGCACAAACTCCCTCCCAGCTCAGACCTCCTAGCTACCGGCAGAAGGACGTCTGTCCTGCAGCAGGAGACCGACTGCGTCCCGTCTTGAGCTCCTGGGGCTCACTTCGAGGAGGGGTACATTTCTTATTCTGTCAGTCGCATCCCCAGATACACATGCACCGTAATTTCCGTATCACGCGAACCCAAAGGCTTCCGGAGGGAGCGGAAGGAGAGTTCATCAGCAGGCTAGGACATCAGGGGACAAAACTAAGCTGTCTGGCCTGTCCCAGTGCCTCCCTCCGCCCTGCAGTGACAGGAGCTGGCACGGCACATGCCTATTTCAGGGAGCCAGGACTTGCTCATGAGAGGAACCGACCTCTGTCCTCATCAATTCAAGCTCCTCGAGAAAGGACACCCTCTCTGAGCCACCATTGGCCCTGGGGTTAGGCCCTGGGGGAGACAATCAGCCCCTGGACATCAGGACATCCACGTGGATGGCTCATGGGCGTTTCCGCGCAGGCCCATTCAGGCCCCGGGGCTTGTTCCGGCTGTGCCTTCTGCATGATTGTCCCCCTCCCCTCAGACTCGTTGACCTTCACCCATAGCCCCCCAGATGAAGGACCCTTTATGTCTTCTCCGAGGGACAGCCCCACTGCCCCTTCCCCGGCTGCAGTGGGGAGCAGATCTCGAAACTCCTGGAGGGTGTTCATCGTTACGGCTCCAGGTCTGGGTCAGCGACACCCAGAAGAGCTGAACACAGGCTTGTTGAATAAATTCCGTAATTAATTTTGAATTCTTCATCTTCTTCATATGCCCTTGTGCCCCCATGTCACCCCATTTGGGGAATTAAATAATTAGACTTTATAAAATAACTAGACGTTATAGTTAGAAAGAGCTCTCCCAATATGGTCTTATTCTTTTTAATAACCCTACGAGGTAGCTGTTCTTAAGGCTCCGTGTCAGTACTCTTCTCCCTTAAATGCTGAAACTTCGGCCCAAAGAGGTTAATGATTCAGCCAAGGCCACCCAGCTAGGTGGTGGCAAGGCTGGGACCCGGCCTGAGCTCTGGGCTCCGCATGCACCAAGGACAGGCAAACCTCCCCAGCCCCTGAACCAGTCTCGCCTGAGACACGAGCCCCACGAGGAGGCCAAGCGGGGACCTGGCAGCCCCTCACCTGGGCCAGGTGTGGTGTGGCCAAGGCCTCAAGGCCCTCCTGCTGGGCAGCTCGTCCTGCCTGCCCACGGGTGGCCTCAGCCAGCTGCCCTCCGCCGTCTGCCGGTTCCAAGCTTTTCGGCAAACTGGCACCTAATCCGCCACCATCTGTGAGCAAAGCGAGTCTTGGCTACCTCTTGGTGCTTCTTCAGATCAACTTGCAAGTTTTCAAAGTGACGCGAGTTCTTGGTGCTTGCAAAAATGTCAGCTTCCGTCACATCTTATTAAAACTGAAAATACGAAAAGGTTTCGGATAAACTGAGACGAGCACGGTTTTCCTCCTCTCTTCAGTGAGATTGCTTTCTCTTCTTTCTTTCTTTTTTTTTTTCAAAACTGAAAAGAGTTTGGCTGTTTTTTGCTGATCATCATAGTGATAATCGTTGTCTCTGGGCCTGTTGCCTGCCGTGGGGGCCACCGGTCCACGCTACAGCTGAGTGTCCACACTGTGTGAGCAGCGCTTCAGATCACCTTCTCATCAAGACTTATTCGTGTGGGGCCCCTTGACCAGGTAACACTTGTGGAGAAAATACTCACAGCAGATAACGGCCCTGTGCCAGGGCCGCTGGCCTGGGTGCGTAGTCTTATTTAATCCTAGAAGTAGAGTCTCCTTTTACCTCTGTAGAGATGAGGACGCAGACATGGAGGTGTCCGCTAGCTGCATCGTTAGAGAGCGGCAGAGCAGGAACTGTAATCCACGCAGGTGGCTCGAGGTGCTGCTGTCAGCTCAGGACACGGCCTCCATGCTCCCAGCTGGCTCCTCACGGGTGCCGTGGGGCCAGGACCATGCTGGGGAGTCTGCGGGCTGGGGGAAGGGGCGTGGCCTCCATCCTGAGAGCAGTGGGAAGCTGAGGGAGGATTCTGAGCAGGGGTCTGGCAGGGCCAGAACTGCATCGTAAAGATTATGGTGGCTACATGGTGGATTTGCTCACCCGCCCGGTAAGTGGCTACTGCTGCACAGCTCAGTGCTAGATGCTAGGGGAAATATGAGATGGCTAAAACTCAAGCCCAATCCCAGAGAAAGAAGCCTGTGCTTAACTGCGGAGCTGCCAGAATGAAGGAGACGTCTTCCCGGAGCGCCAGGCTCGGCCCCTAACTCCTGACTCAGGCCCCACCCTCACACCCCTCCACCCGAGGGTCGGGCCGCCCGGTCACTCCACCCGCAGGGATCTCACTGCATGGCTGCCTGGCAAGCAGACCCTTCCTCCGCCTCCCAGCTTAGTTCACACGGCTCCAGAAGCCCTTGGGACATCACTCCCATGGCCTGGTCAGAAGAAGCCACGCCCCTCCACACGCGGTGGCCCTTCCGGGGGACTTGGGCCTGCCCACCACTCTTCTGTGGATAGGTCAGTCCCCCCGACCAGAAGAGAGGGGCGCTCCGCTATGGCAGGGGCCCTCCTCACACGTCCCCACGTCCCAGCATCTTCCGCAGCCCCGCACGCAGCAGGCATTCCCTGAGTGTGGGGACCTCCCGCCCAGGTGACGGAACCCAAGGGCTCCTCGAAGACAGGTGGCAGGACAAGCCAGCGCCGAGCTACTGTTACTGTTGCTGCTGCTGTTACTGCTGTCACTGCTGCTACTGCTGCTGCTGCTGCTACTACTACCACTAACGGTCCCACCACAATTACCACTCACGCTACCACTACTGCTACTGCTGCTACTGTTACTGTTGCTACTACTGTGTTCCTGCTATCACTGCTGCCGCCACCATTACTGCCACTGCGTTACTATCACTGCGGCCGCTGTTGACTGCTGCTGCTATTCCTATCACTGTTGCTGCCACTCCTATTACTATTGTGGCCACTCCTGCTGCTACCAACACTGCTATTCCTGCTGTGGCCTCTGCTGCTACTGCGACTACTCCCAGTGCTGCTACTACTGCTGCTACTCCAACTACTGCTACTACTCCAACTACTGCTGCTTCTCCAACTACGGCTGCTTCTCCAACTACGGCTGCTTCTCCAACTACGGCTGCTTCTCCAACTACTGCTGCTTCTCCAACTACTGCTGCTACTCCAACTACTGCTGCTTCTCCAACTACGGCTGCTTCTCCAACTACTGCTGCTTCTCCAACTACTGCTGCTACTCCAACTACTGCTGCTACTACTACCACCACCACGGCCATGGCTGCTGTGATTGTTACCACCACCGCTACTGCCACAACTGTGGTTATTGCTCTCACTGCTGCTACTACCACTGCCGTTACTACCACTACTGCTAGTAGAAGAAGAACAAAGAATATGTATGAAACCACACAAGATGATGCGCCAACTGTAAACCCAAGGAAAGTATGCCTTCTGACTGATCATCAGTTTCGCTTTAAAGCATTAAAGTGAAATGCTTCACTCAACACTTCCCTTGAACGCTTCATGCCTTGAAATACTCTGTAATGGCAATTAATTTGGGGGGACATATTTCAAATAGTCCTCTGCGCTGCTAGTGAGATTAGCTGAAAAACTGGCTCAATCCTACCTCATGACGTTGGGCTACTTCAGGATGGCAAAAGACAGTAACTATCTAAAGCCTTAAAGATGCCCTTGAGGGGCTGGCCCAGTGGCATAGTGGTTAAGTTCTCACACTCCACTTCAGTGGCCTGGGGTTCAAGGGTTCAGATCCCCGGTGTGGACCTAGCACGACTCATCAAGCCATGCTGTGGCGGTCTCCCACATAAAGTAGAGGAAGATGGGCACAGATGTTACCTCAGGGTCAATCTTCCTCACCAAAAAAATAAAATAAAAAAGAGCCCTTGACTCAATCATCCCGGCTCCTGGCACTAATTCATGAATTGAGTGGGTGGGAGGAAGGATATATTATCTGAAGCTTGGTCAGCATCAATGAGAAAGGAGGGGAAAAAACCCAAATGTTTGATTCTGGGGGGATGATGACCTCAACTGGCATATTTCCACTGGCTGGAATATTACACAGCTTTGAACAATGATGGTGATAAAGAGTTTGTATCAACAGGAAAGATGTTTACAATACATTGTTAAGAGGAAAAGATTAAGACATGAAATAGTATGTAGACTGTGTTTAGAGTATCGTAAAATATGTATGCTCATAGAGAAGTATTAGACTAAGACTTGGAAAAATAATTATAATTATCAGAAGATTTGGATATCAGACCTGAGGGATTTCTTTTTTTTTTTCAGGAAGATTAGCCCTGAGCTAACTGCTACCAATCCTCCTCTTTTTGCTGAGGAAGACTAGCCCTGAGCTAACATCCGTGCCCATCTTCCTCTGCTTTATATGTGGGATGCCTACCACAGCATGGCTTGCCAAGCGGTGCCATATCTGCACCCAGGATCCGAACCCGCGAACCCCGGGCCGCCGAAGCGGAACATGTGAACTTAACAGCTGCGCCACTGCCAGCCCCTTGAGGAATTTTTTTTCACAACCTTCTTTAATATTGTATTGTTATTTCAATACAAATGAAAAGAAAAAGAAATGTCCCAGCAATCTATTGATAGATTTTTTCCCTTTGAATATAACATAGATACGTCTATTTAAAAGATTTCTCTTTCAAAATCCCATTTAGCACCACAACAAAGTGGCCAACTTTGAGTTCATCTCAAATGAGTTCCTGCTAATAAATTTATCCCCATTCACATGAGTATAATTTGTGCACTTTAGGAGATTTGGTGATTATACAGGAATTCCAAGTTTTTAATAATTTCCTGTAGGGTTTTTGAAGCAGACAATGCAATTTTCCTATTTCCCAAACAAGCTGAATGATGGAAAACATCCAAAATAGCTATGCCTGAGTCTCTCTTTCTTCCCTCTAATTTCACATATGTTTTTGTTGTTGTCCCTACACTTGTGCGAGTAGGAATTCTCCTTTTGAAGCTCAGTCCTTGCAGACAAGAAATTATAGTCATCTTATCCCTAATGCACCACTAGATAAGAAAAGGACTTATTATCCTTCAAGAATCCGTGCACAAAGCCTTCCTCCCAGCAGGCAGGCTCAATCTCCGTGTGGCAGGTAAGCATAACATCTGACCCCGCGATTTCAGAGCTGTGGGAAGCAGGTCTTTGTGTCAGCACAGACACTGACAACTGTTCTGATTCGTACTCAGCAGAGACCTGGGAGAGATAGGGCTGGAAAGAAGCTTTCAGATCATCTCACTCAGGCACGTCCTTTCACAGACGGGAAACTGAGGCCCACCAGGAGGCCATGATTTGCCCAAGGCCACGCTGCCACTTAGTGGCTGGGCAGGACCGGCAGCTGCTCCTAAGCCAAGGTCTTTTCTGTCCCCTTTAAGATGATCACAGCTTCTCAATGGAAGATGAGGCCGAGTCTTCTGACACAGGAGTCTCCCTAGTTTGTGAGTTTCTTTATAAAATAGCCAGAGGCCTAACGACAAAGCCGTCCCACATGAAGAACTTTGGGGAGCACTGGCAGAGATGTCTGTTTCAGATTGTCTTTAGAGAGAAAATTAAAGCTCATTTAGTTAAGCATTTAAGCCTTATGATAAAACAGAATGACATAAACAAAAACAAAATTCATCCCTTCCGCCATCCACCCCCAAAAAAGTCTCTTATATTGGTCCATATCCTGTACTTCCAGAAGCAGATTTAAAACAGTTCACAAAGAAAGACCTAGTCTCCAAGCTGTATACCAGAAATCGTAATTTAAAATTAGCCCAAGGTTAACTGAAAGCCACATCACTCACCCCTTCTCTCCTTCCAGTTCTGGAACAGGAGAGACCAGGAACAGGCTCATATGTGACACACAGACAAAAGCTTGCGCGTAGTCACCCGATGGGGACTGCGGCTGGGGCCCCGGCTGCTCTCTGGTGAACGGTTCTACCCAGAGACGGACTGTGGTTTGTGAGCCGCTGCGGGGCCGAGGAGTAGCAATTCTGTCCTGTTAACCTCACCCGGGGGAGACCCCGCCCAGGACCTGCTGGCTCTCCTGAATCCCCTTTTCCCTGGGGGAGGAAGGTGGATGCTTTCAAAGAAGGGGCACCCCCCCCAAGTCCTCCTCCTGAGGGCTGGCGTGTTGGAGGAGGCCCCCCAGCTCTTCCCTGGCAAGGCAGAAGGATGACGCCACTTCCTGTCTTAGGGGCCCAGCTGGGAACCTGGAGGCCCACATGTAAGAGAGAGGAGAATGCATTGAATCAGTTAATCCACGATTTAACTGTTTGAGGTCCTGGAAAATCTGAGGTGTGGGAGACCCAACTCTATACGTGGCCATTGCCCCGATGCCCAGCCCATGCCCCACACCCTCATACCCAGCATTTTGAGTTCCTACTGAAGATAACCATCGCTGGGGACCACGCACCGCCCTCAGTGGCCTGTGCTGTCTGGTTGCTGCAATGAGACCACAATAAGCTGTGACAGGGATGGTCACCCCCAACTTACAGAAGAGGAGAGTGCAGCTCAGAGAGCCCAGGCACCCTGCCCAGGATCTCGCAGCAGGTTGCTTGCAAGGGTAATATTTCTTGAAGGGCTGGAAGTGAGATTTGAATGTCACTTTCTGACACCCGTGAGCTCTCCAGACTCTGCCTCTTTATGAGCCTTGACTTCTTGACCAGGAACATAAATGAGAACTCAGACCATCCAGAGACCAGGGAGGGCCAACAGCCCAGGCTCACAGGGCAAGTCGAGGGGGAAGGAAACGACCCTCAGAGACAGTGTCTGCACCAGGTCTGCCACGAGGCTCAAGGTGAGGAGAGATCCCGAGTCACTAACCGTCACTCTCCACCCTCCTGGCAGAATTTGCAAACAGGTGGCAGCCTGTGGGTTGAATTTGGGGATGTGGGTTGAATACCTCTCTCCTCATCTTAGTTTGGGTTCCCCTAAAGCAGAGCCTGAGACAAGGATTTCGGTGCAAATAACTTATTCTAGAGGTGATCCCAGGAAGCACTTGAGGGAATGGAGAAATGAGGCCAGGATGGGAGGAGAGCCTGCAAAGTATGGTTTGTGGAGACCCACAGAGAGCCTGTGTAGATCACGACCCAGCACGAGCTCCCCGAGAACCAAAGGAGCCGGGACCTTTGTCCACCCCCTGCCCTTCCTCACTGGCTGAGGGCTGCTCCTGCGGCATTAGCTCCCTGATCTCCCCACTGCCCTGTGGGCCAGAGAATGGCCTCCAGGGGAGAGAGACCCAGTGAGCCTTCAGCACGGGAGTGGACGTGAGTCTCCTCTACCTGCCTACACCATCCCAACCCACAACCCAAGCCTAGGAGCTCTGCCTGCTCCAATGAAGACGTCCTACCCTGTTCTCCAGGGCACCATTCCAGGAGTGAAGAGAGGGTCCCAGGAGGTCTGCCTGCTCCTGGCAAGACCCTCATTCTCCCCACCACCACCACCACTCAGCTTCCACATCACCACTTGCCTTGAGGTCTTGGGGACAAATAATGCCGTGCCTCTTCCTCAGGTCGCATCAGCCACCACAAGGCATCCAGGGTTCCCAGATCACCTCTCGTCCTCGTGTGGTCCAGGGCAGCAACCCCTAGGGTCTCTTCCTCCACTATGCTCCCCGTCTCCCTTCCCAGGCTCTATCTACCCCCCACACACTCTGTCCCCCATCCCTGCTTTGTCTTCACAGCATGCACCCCCATGTGACATACAACATATTTTACCTATGTGTCTCCGCCATGGAGAGCATAAGCCCCAGGAGGGCGGACACTTTTGTCTGTTTACTCACCGCCGTACGCCTGGCATCTGGGACAGTGCTGGGCATGGAGTCAGCCGTCAGTAAGGATTTAATTCACAGTGAAAGACTGAAGGGCCAGATCAGGGACCAAAGCTACTTTCCTAAAGGTCAAGAGAGAGCCAGGAATATAGAAACATCACAACGGACACAGAATTTGTGATACACATCAGATGTGTACGTTTACTAAACTAACACTTATAACACACAGACAAAAATGCGACACAATTCACTGTGCTAGTCTCGAGATAATTCGTTTATTTTAATGAATTCTTACTGCACCCCAGGACCGGGGCTTCTGGGGGACACACAGGTGAGCCTTCTTGTTTCCACCCTCGGTGCATCCATCTGACTGAGTCCATAATCTCATTTGGAGG
Source organism: Equus caballus (assembly GCF_041296265.1). Classification (NCBI taxonomy): domain Eukaryota; kingdom Metazoa; phylum Chordata; class Mammalia; order Perissodactyla; family Equidae; genus Equus; species Equus caballus. The sequence continues at coordinate 51,909,427 of NC_091707.1, read as the reverse complement.
ATCCACCCAACATCCAAATTGGGGGCCTGACGTTAATATGAGCACCCCACTTCCTCCCTCTGTAGGCCCTGTTTTCGAGAACGCCCTCTGAGGCTCCTCACCAAGCCACCACCCCACAGCCTGGCTACCGGCCACTGTGCCCATAGTCCCCGTTAGCCATCCATCCCACATGGAAGGGAAGCCTCAGTCCTCCCCGCCCCCTGCCTCAGCACCCCCTCCATCCCGCTCCCCTCCTGCTTGACTTTCCCTCGCTAGCTCTTAGTACCATCTCCCACACTCTGTATGGAGTTTTCTCAGTTGCTTATTTCTGTCTCCCTCTGACAAGCTGTGAGCTGCATGGGGGAGGGATTTCTGCCCACTTTCCCTCTGCTGATCCCCAAGCATTAGCACTGTGCCTGGCACATAGTAGGCACAGTAAATTGCCCTCTCCTTTGAGGCACCAACCAACCTACCAGGCAGCAGGGGTGGTCTGCCCTGCTGGGCCATTTCTCAGCAGGCCCCAGGGACTGGCTCCCAGGCACCTCCCCTCTGCTCGGCCAGCCCTCTCTCTCCTGAGGCTGACGGAAGCCACAAGTGTCTCCACAGACACGCACCGCCCTCAAAACCAGCACTCACAGGCAGACCCCGTTAATAGGGCGCCCCAGCCAACAACCTATGGCATGAATACATTAGGTGAATGTCTAGGGTGAGGTTTTCCGGCTTTTTAAACAGGCCCCTCATTAACACCCTGCCAGATCTCCTGCTGAAACAGCGCCAGGCTCACCAGGGGAAGGCAGGGGCTCATCAGGGAGCGGAAAGAGACAAGTGTTTGGAAAGATCTGGGCTGAAAACTAACCTCTATTGTATCCTCGTAGAGGACCTTGACCCCACTAAGCTACCCAGACACACCTCAGTTTCCTTGCCATTTCCGTATTCCAGGAAATATGAAATGGATATAGCGTGCAGTGCTCTGCAAAGGGGCCCATCTACCTGAGTGATCTGGAAGGGATTGACCACCTGGGGCCACCTCTCTGATGATAATGATGATGATGGTGATGATGAAAAGTTTTGTGTTTTCTTTTTTAAGATTGGCACCTGAGCTAACATCTGTTGTCAATCTTTTCTTTTTTTTTTTCTCCTCAAAGCCCCCCACTACGTAGCTGTATATTCTAGCTGTAGGTCCTTCTAGTTGTGCTGTGTAGGACGCCGCCTCAGTGTGGCTTGATGAGCGGTGCTAGGTACCCCCCCAGGATCCGAACCAGCAAAACCCTGGGCCGCCAAAGCAGAGTGCATGAACTTAACCACTCGGCCGTGGGACCAGCCCATGAAAAGTTTTAATGAGCATTTATTTATTCTGTGCCAGTCTGCAGGGTGTTTTCACAAAACTTGTCTCATTTAAACCTCACTGTGATTCAGAAAATAGACAGTATTGCCCCATTTCACAGATGAAGAGCTGGGTCCTCAGACAGGTCGAGAGACCCAGCTAGTGAGTGGTCTTGGAGAAGTCAAGCGGGGGAGCTGGGCGGGAGTCTTTGGAGGGACCCATATCAGAGCCCAGAACCTTCTGCTGTTTGTTCTCAGGCTCTAAGAGGATAAAGCCCTCTCTTGGGAAAGGTCAGGGCTTGATCCTTCTGTGGCACAGCATGACCCCAAGGCCACATGGCCTCAGGCCTACACCCAGACACACAAGACACCTTCCCAGCCTTGCCCAATCCCTGGTCCCCAAACCCAAGTGGTCTTGGAGCACTCTGTGAGACCCACTGGCTGAGATGGGGGCAGCCTGAGGGACAGGCCAGAAGAGGCCAGGTCAACACAAGGGGGCCTCAGACTGGATGAGGAAGAGCGTCTCAGGTCTGACTGCTGTACTCTGAACAAAGGGTCAGGCTCTGGCCCTTGACGGTCTCTTGACACTTTGATTCAGATGATAACAGGCCCAAATATTTCCCAAATGGGTTCTGTAGAAAACCAGCCACACCAGATGCTCTTTGGTGGTTGGGGGGCAGAGGCGTCTTGACCAGACTCATTCACACACTGACAGATGCAGGGGACCTCTTGCAGGAGCCAAGCGCAGCCCAATGTTGTTGACTAAGGGACACTTTCCATCACCTTCCTCCCGTTCAGAAATGCTGGCTTACACCTGTTTCCCACCTCAAAGCTGGGAGGAAATCTTGTTGCCCTTGCTAAGTCCATTGGGATTCTAGTCTACACTATGGTTTTCACAGAGGAGGGAGAGGAAGAGAGACCCGTGTTTGCTGAAGCCTCACCACTCTCAGGTGCCTCTACACGTCGTGTCATTGAATCCTTAGAACAGTCACGTAAAAGTGCGCATTAGCAGTTTCCGCTGCACAGCATCTATTCCCCAATCTTCTGGAAATGGTATCCTAATTTTTTAGGCACCCACCCCTCTTTAACCCATTTTTTTTTTATTAACAGCTTTATTGAAACATGATCACATCCCATACCACTCACCCATTTAAACTGCACAATTCAACAGTTTTCAGTATATTCACAGACATGTGCAGTCATCAGCACAGCCAATTTTGAACATTTTCATCACCTCAAAAATAAACCCTGTACCCTTTGGCTGTCAACACCCCATTCCCTCATCCCCCCAGCCCTAAGCAACCACTAATTTACTTTCTATCTCTGTAGATTTGCCTATTCTGCACATTTTATATACGTGGAATCATGTAATGTGTGGTTTTATGGAGCTGGCCTTTTTCACTTGGCATAGCATTTTCAAGACCAATCCACATTGTGTCATGTATTAGTGCTTCCTTCTTTTTTATGGCTGAATAATATTCCATTGTATGGATAGACCACATTTTGTTTATCCATTCTTTCATTGATGGACGTTTGGGTTGTTTCACCTTTTGGCTATTATGAATAATGCTGCTACGAACATTTGTGTATAGGTTTTTCTGTGGGCATGTTTTAATCTCTCTTGGGTGTATACCTAGGAGTGGAATTGCTGGATCATATTGTAACTCTATGTTTCGCCATTTGAGAAAGTGCCAGAGTGTTGTCCAAAGTTGTTACACCATTTTAAATTCCCACCAGCTATGAATGAGGGCTGTGATCTTTCCCCATCATCACCAGCACTTGTCATTGTCTGGCCATCTCTAACACATAATCCACATGGGGCCCCAGAGCTGCACAGAGACCTTACTGTGGCCACCTCTCGCCTGCCTGTGCCCATATGCCATTTAGGTACTTTGCACCATGGAAAATGGTGGAATTTATGCTGATGAGCAGTCTGATGGAACAACCATGCTATTGTTTAATTCTTTTTAGGTTGTGTAAGGGTTATCGGGAGAAATTCTAAGATGGGAAGTATTAGTATGGAGAAGACAGAGCCCCGTTCTGAATTTGATCTCCTGCTTCCCCTACAGGCTTGGTGACATACTGACAGCTCTGAGCCACAGCCTCCTCACCTATGATGTGAGAGAACATTCTCATGGTGCTATCGTGGGGAGAGCCTGACAGATGATGGGAGTGTCAGTGATTTGAACTGACCTCAAACAAGCCCCCACCCAACATGTGGGTCTTTCTAACCATGTCGCTGGGCACTTCCAGTCCTGCCTTCTGGAACCCAACACACTGTGTTTTATCTCCTTTTGAGCTGCATCAACTCTGTTTCTGCCTGCTTTCTCCAGATGGGTGGACTCGGTTATAACAACCACTATATTCCCAAATGCTTGTTATCCACCAAGCTCTGCGCTGGAGTTTCACATAGGCGATCTCTAACCCTCACAGCAGCCTTGAGGGAATGGGGTTAGCATCCTAGGCTACAGATGCAGAGGTGAAGCTCAGAAAGTTGAAGGCTTGCACAGTCTCACAGCCAAGAAGGGGCAAAAACAGAACAGGAAACCAGGTCTGGCAGCGTCCCACAGCTGTCCTCACGGCCGCACGCAACGTGCCTCCTCTCCCCTTCTCTCCTCACTTCTTCTCCACCGCTACCTCTTCCTGGGTAGGCAAACGATGGTCCAAAGACTAATCAAGTCCATCCCAGGAGCCCCACACAGAAGAGGAGATGGCGTTACCAAGTAACCAGGCAGGAAGCGCCTCTTTCTTCCCGGTCCCCAGCAAGCCGCCATTTCCACCACCCCTCTGAGCCCACCTGGCCCAGCTGTTAACAATATCCCGGTATCATGACAACGAGAGGCTGTCAGTTTCCAGCTGCAATGGACTCCTTTTCGGCTCGGCACTGAGAGTCCATTAAGGATGGCCTCTCCTCCAAAGTGTAGCATCCCCGGGTTAAACTCTTTATAAGCAGATGTTTATTTTTAGCGAGCCACCATATGCACTATTATTGAATGCTTAAGCATTTCCTCAAGACGGGGGTCACCAAAGCCTTCCACGGTGGAAAAATCTCCACATAATACAGCCTGCTGAACAACGCCGCCGAGGGAAAAAGAAAGAGAGAGAGAAAAGAAGTCTTTTATATAAAGAAGGAGGAATTTGATGGGGCAAAGGGGGCTCTGTAAGCATTCCTGTTGAAAGAGGCAGACATGTATGTTTCCATTCAAAGTGGAAATGGATTCAATAAAGTTTATTTTTCCAGGTATCTTGAAAGACAATGACAACACCCGTGCAGGTGCGGAGGATGGGCTGTGAAGAGAGGAGACGTCTGCGGGCCTTGAACACGCAGTCTCGTATAAGGCCGGAGGTTAATGTAAGCTCCCGGTGCCCCTTCCGATATTTTGTTTCTATCTCACTGGTCGAGCCAGGGGAAGATGACAGACCTTGGCTTCAGACAACTTGCGGGAGCTGGAAGGGAGCTGTGGGGTTTCTTCCTGGTCTAGAGAGGATGCTAAGGGCAATGATGGCTTTTGGTCCCCATGCGATGGTGTGAGCCCAGGTTTGATAACAACAACGGCGATTTAAGGACAGTGACAGAACCAACGTTCCCCAAGCACTGCCAGTTCCTGTGGAAAGCTGTGGAAAGGATTCTGTCTTAGCACAGCCAGCCCTCACAGCGACAAAGGACGTGGGTATTACTACTCCCCATTTAGAGCGGAAACCAACTCAGAGAAGTTGGGAACTTGCCTCTAAGAGAGACTGCTGCATATTCATCAAAACTCTCTTCCTTTTCCTCAGGGACGTGCAGGTGGACTAGCTGTTCCAGTTCCGTGTGGTCAAGGGAATGTGGGCAGAGGGGAGGGGCCCACTTCCTGGCCTGGCCCACAGCATCCTCCCACGCGCTCCGGCAGGCTCTCTCACCGTCCACTGGCTGGACGGGGAGAACATTCCAAGGATGTAGAAACGCAAGATGGAAGGGGTCCAGGGACCGCAGGGCAGGCGGCTCGGTCAGGAACACCTGCATTCAACCTGGTGTGAGGGAGGAACGGACGCTTGGGGTTGAACCACTGAACTCTGGGTTCGGCCACCATGGTAGAGGCAACCTACGATTCCACTGTCACATGACCCTAAGAAAACGTGGAGAATTGTGGTCATGCTCCCTTTCTCACCCCAATAGCCCTTTGCTCACACTGTGATGAGCAATCGATCAGGGTTTAACCACTCCCTGCTCTGTGCCAAGTTCTGCTCGCCACAGGGGTCACAGACTTGTAGCATGGTCCCTGTGCCCCCTTCAGCCCTTAGCCCACTCCATTATGGTCTTGCCCTTGGCCAACATTTTGAGCTAAGAAGCATGGTGCCAAGCACAGGTGACACAGAAATGCAAAATGGGAGCCCAACTCCCACGGGGCTTATGAAGCAGTGGGAACATAACGGGGTGTGTCCCTGGGCCACTGAGGGTGAAGTCCTTAGCTGCCTATGGGAAGTTAGAGAAAGAGTGTCACGGAAGGTGATGGTTGAACTGGGGCTTGAAAGGAATGAGAGAGAGCCAGGTGGTCAGGCAGGGTGAGAGTCCAGGAAGAGAAGCCAGCATGAGCGAAGACACGGCATCATGAGAAAGGAAGGCAGGATGGAGGGAACCCGAGGTCTTTGGTGTGGCTGGAGCCTGAAGTGCAAGGCAAGAGTCCCCACCTCACCAGCATCTCCCTGGTTTGGGCTCTCATCACCACGGCGATGGCCTCCTGCCTCCAGCCAGGCCCTCACACCCATCCTCACACTGCTGCTCTAAGCGCTCTCTAAACTCTCAGTCTGACCAGGCCACCGTCCTGCTTAACTCCACTTTTGACAGCCTGCTTCAGTCACCTCCTCAGCTCCCCTGTGTCACTATCCCCTGTCCCACGTCTATGCCCTGGCCCTATGAAGCCCCAAGCCTCCCATCCGTAGTGCCCATGGGCACCCAAACTCCACCATTTTGTAAATAAGGAGAGAGTTCATGTCCCCTCTTCAGTAGGGTCCACAGAGGAAACGGGGTTTGACCAAGATCGCTTACCAAGCTCACAGGGACAGGCCCCCAGGGATCCCCACTCAAATCCAGTATGAATTACAGGGGCGGTATGATAACATGCAATGATGGATCCTGTATTTATCCAGTGCTTTGAGCTTTAAAGCAATTTCCTATATGTTGTCTTGTTTGAGCCTCACGCAAGCGTGTGGAGGGAGGCAGGCAAGGAGATTTTAGCCCCGTTTTTCGGGTGATGAAAAATCCTGGCAGAGCTGGAAGAGTCTGGGTTTTGGAGGCAGGCAGATCAGGTTTTAATCCCACCTCTGCTGTGTAAGTCTGTTCAGGTTACTTCACCTTGCCAAATCTGGCAAGTGGAGATCATAATTCATATTTTCCACAATTGCTGAGAAGGAAAAATGAGAATGTGCATATAACGGACCAGCGTAAGTAGACAGTCCGTGGTGGATGCTCAACAGATGTTGTTTCCTGTGGGGATGGAATGACCGGCCCCACTTCTTTACCACTCACTGCATTCACACCTTTGCCACAGTCTTGTCACGGACAGAGTACATCCCCCACCCGTTGACTTTGAGCTTGGCCATGTGACTCCTTTTGGCCAGTGGCATATGGGCAGGACGGACTTGACCAGCTCCCACGCTAAGCCTTACGAGACCTTCTGCCACTGCCATAAGAAGCTCTTCCCCTGGGGAGCTGCTCTCCCTTCTGCCAGGGACCCCAGAATTAACACGTGGAGCAGGGCCATCCCACCCAGCGCTGCCAGACCCAGGGTGAAGCAGAGTTGCCCCACTGAGCCCACTCAACCTGCAGATTTGTGAGACTAAGTGATGTGCAAAACCACTGAGTTTGGGGGTGGTTCTTTATACAGCATTTCGTACCAATGGCTAACCAATATATGTCCCCCCATCGGGCTCCCTAGGTCCCCACCTGCTAATCTACAATCCAGGACTAGTCCCCTTCCTTCTCTCTTGAAAAGGATTCCAGCCTGCTTCCCTCCCCGACCCCCCATCATACTGTATCTCGCTTCCCCAGTCTGTAAGTTCTGCTCCCAACATGCATCAGCCAGATGCTGGCGGAGGCCCCTCTCTTCAAGCAGCACATTAACAGAAATGCTTTCACAGGCAAGAGAAAGCAACAAGGCAAAGGTCTGCTTCTCAGCCTCGAAAAGGATCTTTTGTTGGCAATAATGCCTTCAGCAACGGTGCTCAAATTCCTAGAACAACAATTCGGCATAAGTGAGGGACAGAGGTGTATGTTTCCCCAAAGCTGCCCACTTCAGTTTCCTCTTTGTCAAAAAAAAAATTAAAAGCGCTTCATGTGTACATTTAAGTGCATCATTACTTTCTGAGTGCTTTATCGTCCTTGCCGAATGTTCTCACAATCACGGGAAGACCTTGACTGGGAGTCCGTGACACCGCCTCCTGCTTTGGGGCTACTTGGACTGGCGCGTTGCAGACATTGTTCTGTCGGGGTTACTGAGGCCGCATGCGAAGGAATTGAAGAGGAAGCTCTCCAAGTAAATAGATACACTTTCTCTTTCCATTCAAGGCTTTGAGCCATTCCTTAACCTCCAAGGAGGCTGGATAAATCGTCTTTGCTTGGGAGATCTGAAAGGCTCAAAAGAAAGGATTTTCCTTGGGGACCTCCATTTATCTCAATAGACAGAGAGGGAGATACAAAGAGAAGGGGGCCGGTGCTGAGCAAACCTGAGATGGTTCAGGGGTCTGCTCGGTGTGGTATGTGGACACTGGATGGCAAATGCGAAGGTTATCTGCATGTAACTGAGTTTCTTTAATCCCAAAGGCACTTAAGTTACCACGTAGTCACAAAGTTACCACGTAGCTCCTGGTTGAGACAAAATGGAAGGTGCCTCAGAGCCCTGCTTGTGGTTCTCGAACACGGTCTCACTCGGCGCTCCCCCGTCCCTGGGGATGGAGGAAGTCTGTCCTGTCCTGCCCACCGCTCAGCCCTCTCCCGCAGCAAACCATACAGAGATGTCTCATCCTTTATTGTTCGCAAAGCAGCGCCCCATCCATTCCTCATTTAACCTCAGCGCAAGGGGAAGAGGGCAGCAGAGCAAACGGGGAAACTGAGGCCCAAAACATCTACCAGCTAAAGGTACATAGAGCTTGTATACACCGAGCCAGGCCTCACCCTCGACACTGTCTGCTACAAACTGGGAAACTCAAGAAATGGATTTGTCTGCTCTTTGAACAACGTGGGGAATGCTCCCAGAAACCACTCATTCGTTCACTGTTGACTGAGTGCCTACTATGTGTCAGAGAATACTTCTCTGAGTGCTAATGAGTAGTTATTCCAAGGCTTGCCAAATTACAGGTCTGAAAATCAGAAATGAAGAAATTGTCAACTTGATTGTGTGAGCTTGTGTCATATCGCAGCCATGTGAGAGAGACATTCTAGAAAGTCCCAAAATGCCTGGAGGAGGGAGGAGCAAAGGTGGGTCTCATATCTTGAGCCTCTCAAGGGCAGGGGCCAGGCCTGCTCGTGTCCAGACGCCCACTGCCCAGCACACACTTGCCCAGAAGAGGCCTCGGATGGTGCTGGGAATCGTCCAGACTCTTTCTGCACCGGTTGGCCCCTGGCCCGCCTGTGCCTCCCAGACAGCTCCTGACAGCCCTTTCCCCTCCTTCCTGGGTTGCTGCCTCCAGTCTCTCCTCCACGCTCCTGCCTGCCTGAAGGGCCGGACCACACCTCACATCGCCCGTGTCAACCTTCCTATGGCTTCCAGGGCCCCTCAGGACAAAGTCAACACTGTCAAACAAGGCCTCGGCAGCCAGCCCTGGTGAGGCCCTGTCTGCCTCTCCAGCCTCATCTCTCACCACCACGTGCCTATCACAACTTCACACACACACACACACACCCATCTCTCACACACACACCCATCACATACACACATAAGGATACACACCTCACACCAATCCCGCACATACACACCTATCACACACACACACCCCTGCTGTTTCTTACTTCCACGCTCTTACGTAAGTTGTTCATTCGCCTTTCCCAGGACACCCTCCCTGACCTACTCCCCACCTGAGCTCCTCCTCCGGGTACCCAAAATGGTAGGCGCTGCACTGAGCATCTTACACGCATCATCCTCTGATTCTCACTGTAGTCCTGTGAGTGGAGCCTCTGACTGTCCCCCATTGTGCAGATAGGGAAACGAGACCCTGTGGAGTTATGCAATGTGAGCAAGGTCACGGCTACCAAGTGGGGTGCCAGCCATCCACATGGGCCTGTGTAGCTCCCAAGCTGAGCTGCAGGAAGGTGTAGTTCACCCCATTTCACAGATGCCCAGTCGGTGGCTGGAGGAGTTGAGATTCTTGCCTGAGGTTGCCCAGACAGGGAGCTGTGGAGCCCGGCCGGCTGCCTGCCTCCTCCCTTGTTTACAGCGGTCCGTGCCATGTCCACTCCTCTCCTAGACTGGGGGCTGCGGGAGGACAGGGGCGGCATGTCTCTTGCTTCTTCATCCCGAGCAGGTACGCCAGCAAGTGGGACTTGAATAAACCACCGAGCCAGTCATCTGACAAGAGACGGTCACCGTGTCGTGGTTGGTGGGTTGCATCCTATGAGTCTGAGGGACAAAGGAAGAAAGATCACAAGGCCCCTGCCCTCAGCCTTCATCCTCCAGGAAAAGCGTGCAACTTAAAAGGCCCAAGTTCACGTGCTGGCTCTGCCCTGGTGAGATGTGCAAACGCCACAGAGAAACCCTCTCTGCTTCCTCACCTCTGAGGAAGGGCGACGACTTGACCCACCCAGGACTCTGTCTGCCCTTGGCCTGGAGCCTCACCTCCCCTGTGACGACCTGGAAGGTTCCGCAAGGATGAGACCAAGGACGTGTAGCCTAAAGGCAAGGACGGTCTGCTTGGAGCAGTGGCCGGTCCCAGTCGTGTCTGCATCAGAGAGAGAGAGAGCTCCTTTCAGGACAGGTAACAGGAGGTGCTGTGACGGGAGGCTGCTGCAGTGGTCTGTGCACAGGACAGTACAGCCCTGTAGGGCACGGCCTGGGGCCCCCTCGGGTGGAGACTCAACAGCCCTGCTAACTGGTGAGCCACAGAGCCTGCAGGAGAGAAGATTCCACATTGTCCCCCAGGTTTCTGCCCGTGTGGATGACGATACAACTCACTGTGTTGACAGGACGAGGGAAGAGTGTGAGGATAAAAGGATGAGCTCTGTTTGGTGCCACATTGGCATGGCACTCCAGAACCACCCAGACCTCAGGGAGAGCAAGCTCAGTGCCGTGCTGCGTGCAAGAGCCAGACACACTGGCTGAGGAGCCCATGGGAGGCAGGAAGGCAGACAGACCGGCTTTGATCAAGGCATTAGGGAAACAGAGGCAGTGCTCAGAGAAGGTGCCCAGCCCCTGCCTGTGCTGGGAAGTCGGTAGGCACACAGGCGAGGTAAGGACAGCTTCCACTGAATCCACGTGGGGTGACACCGATGCAGACCTTCAGGACCAAATAGCTTCTTTGTGCTCCAACGCGCTATTTACAAAGCTGTCCTCAAGATTCAAGGAGAAAGAAACTTGGTTGTTTTTAAGAATGGGAAACCAAAGGCAATTAAAAAAAGGGGTGGCGAAACCCATCAAATGTCATTAGACCTCGTCAGAAGCATTTCTCACACTGACAAAAGAGAAATAACAAAGAGTATGTTCTTGTTATTTTTCCAGAGGGACAGCCTATATGCCCGTGGAGAAGGAAGTCATAAAAGATACCAGGGAAACGCAATAACTGGATATTTCAGTACATGGGAGCCTTATTCTTTGGGGGCAGGGAAAACCACAGTGGAACACTTTAGCCAGCCTACTTAATTTTGAAAGAAAAGGAAAATTATTTGCGATTTCAATGGCAGCCGGATCACAGGCCTCCACCACCGCCTCAGCAAGGAAATCAGTTGCCATGACAACTTCAGGTTGCATCATTAAGAATTTTTAAAATGTTGAGAGTTGGGGGGCAGGGCTTCAAACGTTGGAGGAAGAGAAAGAGAGGGAGAGAGAGAAGTGATCTTGAGAAGTGAAAGAAGTAATCCAGGGATGAGCAGAAGTCTTGGCGAGAGGGAGGGAATTCAGTAGTGGGGCCGTCCTTCCCTCCAAGTGCACGTTTTCGTCGTCTTTCTAGAATCGGGAAAGGAAACGGCATCTCATCCCCACCTGGGTTCCTCTTTGTTTCATGTCCTAATTTGATCCTTTTTTTCTCTTGTCCATTCAAAGCAAAAAAATTAGAAAGAGGAAGCGGGTTACCAGAAGCAGGCTTCGTTTGTTTTGTTTTGCAGTATTGAATGAATTGTTGTATTTCAGGTTCTTTTCCTGATGTTCTTAAGTGGTTTGGTCCTGAACTCGCCCATCTGACAAAATATAAAAGTAAAACTGTGGACTCCATATTCAACTTAAAGTTTTCCTCCAGCTCTTCACTTGTATGGAAAACAATAAGGGCTGTGATCAGATAGAATTATATTTATATCCAAAGAGGTATTTTTATTCAAAGAATCGTGGATAAGAGACAATACAATTCCTCCATCACTATAATACTATTTTTTCTTAAGAAATTTAGGTTTTATTTTCCTTTTACCTGTATCTGCACGTGGAACGAGGAGAAGGCAATTCAGATGATCATCCAGGTCATCAGTTACCTGAGAAAGATCTGGAAATAGTTCACTTGCAGCTTTGAAATACCTTGATGGTTAACTGTGTGGGTCGTTAATTGCAGTTTGCCCCGTTCCCTGTATGGCCCCCAGCAGATCACTTTTCTTTATGATGTGGGTCCCCGTTTAACTCCTCCCCCGCCCGTTACAGGGTCTCCGTCCTTTGAAAGAGGGCTCACCCCAAACACCGCGATTCCCCAGGGCGAGGATTCTCACTCATCTTGCGGAAAGGCAGGCGTGCCAGTGAACACGGCTGTGTAGTGTGAGGGCAAAAGGACTTGGAGATAGAATACAGGGAAGATGAAGGGAGGTGAGAGGCAGGAAACCCCTGTGTGGGCGATAAAGGGTTAAATGGATATCAGGCATCCTTCTAAGGGAGACTGGCCCCAGGCCCCAGGCCCCAGGAGCCTTCCTTGCACAGGATTCTGTTGGTCACACTGATGAGAGTCCTCAGGACCTGGCCCCTGCCTGGTTCTTGGGACTTCTGAGGCCACTCTCTTGGCTCTGGGTTAACTAAAGACAGGCAAGAAGCAAACAGCCCGATCCTACGGTATCCACTCGGCCCAAAGCGGGGTCAACCCTACGGAGGCAGCAAGCCCAAGATGGCAGCCTCCTTACTCAAAGGGGTGACAGAATGGTGAGCCAGAGGGTCGGAGTCCTGGACGGCGCTGTGCAGGCCTCCCATCCCTCCACATCGGCTACTCCCCACATCACTGACCCATGAGGCTAGCCTTGCTCTGCCCTCCAACTCTCCTGCATTGCCACCAACCCCAAGGGTCCTACTCGTTTCTCTCAGGGACCACTCTCCTCCTAGGATGAGAAGGCCATCTGTGCAGGCAACTCCTTTTTTCCCTCTTGTGCAAGAGGCCATGTGGTAATGGGGCCCTGGCCTGTATCCTTGGGTAAACCCAATTCCCAAATACTCATACATTGTTCTTTCTTTCCTGCAGCCACCCCACCATCCACCCACCAGTCAACAAACGCTTATGCAACACCTTTGTTAGACATTTGCCTGAGCCACAGGGTCAACGAGCTACAGCCCATGGACCCAATCCAGCTTGATGCCTGTTTTTGTAAATAAAGTTTTATTATAACAGGCATGCCCATTTGTCTACACACTGGCCACAGCTGCTTTTGCAATACAGTGGCAGAGTCAATAGTTGCAACAGAGATCATACGGTCCATACAGCCTAAAATATTGACTATTTGGCCCTTTCCAGAAAAAGGTTTACCGACTCTTGGGCCGGACACTTGGCAGGGTGGGGAGGGCCCAGAAAGCAGAGATAGGAGGGTCAAGCTGAGGTCCTGCCCACCCAAGGAGCTCACAGCCAAGTGGGAGAAACAAGTCATGTGCACTCTTCTTCTATTACAGGGCAGCTGTCCTGAGAGAGGTTCAGAGGAAGTGCTAAGGGACACAGAGGCAAGATGTCCCTGCCCCCAGGAGGATTCAGGAAGGTGCCTGAAGGCTGGACCTCGCAAGCTGGGTTGGCTTGGCCACATGCATGTGAACAGGTGCGGGAAGGGCATCCATAGGGTGGGGGCTACTGGGCAAAGGCACCAGCACGGGAACCAGAGCTGTGCATCCAGGAAGCAGGAGCTGCTGTGGTTAGGTGTGAAGGCAAGATGCGTGATGAGGGACACGGCTAGAAAGACAGGTGTAGACAGAGTCCTGGAGGATCTCAATGCCAGGATAAGGAGTCTGGAGTTTATTCTCTAGACACAGAAAGTTTTTAAAAGTTTTGAGCTGGGGAATGAATGGGGAAGCTGAGCTTTGGGACCATTAAAAAGGCAGCCAGGCATAGTATAGATCAGAGATTGATATTTCCAAGAGAAATTAAGCCTTAAGATTTATTCTCCCTAACCTAGTCAAATGAAGTAATGTATAAGAAGGATTTTGTAAGCTATAAAATGTATGGGATTATTGTGATTATTTATTATAACAATAATGCAAACCCAGGTAAGATTTAGACCCTTCTGCTCAGATTCATTTCCATGTTTCAATCACTTTAACAATTTCCCCATCCTGGGTTGGAGTCTGACTTCCCCAGACTGTAATTGTAGCCCACACGATATTGGGCGTGACGTGATTAAGTAATCCATGAGCTTTCATATCCAGAGGAGTTATTTTTGGTGGGACACAGAACATGTCATGGCATCATAGTGTCACACAACAGACGGTCCAGCTCTACCCGGGACAGAACACTTCCCGCCAATGGAGCCTGGACACACCCTTCCCACGGCCTTGGCCCAGGAGAGCGCTGACTGCTGTAGTAAGATCATCAAAGGTCTAAGTCAGGGAGCTAAAGAGCCAGAGCATCACACAGCTCCAGCCAGCACGAGGAGGAGATGAACAGATGACCGCTGGGCGTGGGGGACCTCATTGTCTCAGGAGGGAACAAGGGGCCATTCAGAATGAACCCACTGAAATCAGGAACCACCATTTCATGGAACTGGTAAAAAGACGTGATTAGAATTTTGCCTTAAAAAGTAAAAGTAAAAATCATGAAGTCAACTTTATTTTTCCTTATAGTTAATAAAATTTAGATTCTAATGGCAGTTATGCATGAATTCTTAGGATAAGTAAGCAATAAGTCGGTAAGGGGGCATGATTTTTCCAACAAAATTGTAAGACAACAGGTTACAACCTCCTTCACTGCAGGTTTGACTTCCTGGTGTCATAATAAAGAAGTCTATTTAAAAAAATGTCAAGGGTTTCATCAGTCTTTCCAAGGGCCTTTTTTAATCTGTTGATATGAAATCATCCTAAACATCTGTCACCTCTCAGCCATGACGATAATCCAGCGCTGACTCTTCTAGGACCACCAGATCTTCTTTGCGGGTGGCTTTTGCAAATACTTGAGGCAGTTCTCTAGTATCACCTGCAGTGACTTCAAGAAATCCCACACCTTTGGCAAGATTTACAACTTCACTTTGCAATTGGTTTGCAATTGTGTTCATCCCAAAACCGACAGACAAGACGTTGACTTGGTGGGCGGCAGAGAAGTCAGTGCTGACACAGGATGGTCACCACCCCGGGGGTGGAGGCCAGAAAGCCTGGCGCCTCTACAAACTCAGCCGGGCTGCCGAGTTGTCCACCTGCCCTTGTCCACAGCCCTGGGCAGCTCCTGTGCGTCCCCAGGGCTGGTTGCAATCAGAACCTTCTCTACACTCTTCAGACACCTGGCCTCCATTGCTGGCGCTCTGGGGATGACTCACCCGCCACTCTGCAGGGAAATGGAGACCCTGAGGGGGACACCCTCCACCTCTGAGCCCCATACCTGCAGGCTTGGGTGTGTCAGCAATAGCTCCCACCTCTTTTCTTTTAGCCCACAGAGGGACGACTCCTTCTGCATGAGCTTAATCTCTCCATGCCTTCTGCGTTCAACCCCTTCCCACTGGTGCCTGAAAGCGACCTGTCATTTGTTCACAGACCTTCTGTCCCTTCCTGTCCTTGCCACGGCTTCCTTGTGAGTGGAGCCACCTCTCCACCCCACTGGCTGTGGGCTTGACCACATGACTAACGGTAAGCAAGGACGATGTGACGGTTCCCAATGAGAGCTCTAAGGGACATTGCGTATCCTGACAGCCTTGTGCTGCCACCATTTGCAAAAAAAAAAGCAATGCCCCAGGTGGTCCTTGCATCCTCAGCCTGGGTCCTGGGGTGAGAGACCCATGGAGCAGGTCTGGATAGAAGCCCAGTCAAGCCCAGTTGAGCCACAGACCCATAAGAGAGAAGGAATATTTATGTAGGAAACCACTGTCATTTGGGGGTTGTTTGCTGCGTCATTATTGCTACAAATCTAACACACCCTCTTCTTCCCTACAACCTGTGAGCGTAGATAAACATCTATAACTTTTGTCTTAACAAAATTCTACAGTGTACAAGTGGGGGGTGTAGTCACTTCTGCCAGAGAGCAGGAAGGGAGAGCAAGGGTAATTTGCTCTTGGGGGAGGGAGGAAGTTTGTTTTTTAGTCTCTGCATGAAGGGACAGTCTCCCATGGTAGTGGGGAGTGTGACTTCTGGAGCCAGTTAGCCCGGATGGGGATCCCAGCTCTATTATCTTGGGCAACTTACTCAACCTTTCTGTCGAGCTGCGAAGCCGAAATGAATCTGTCAATGAAACTGAAACGCTGATACTAACAGCACCTCCTTGGCAAGCTCATGGGAAAAACGAACCGAGTTAATATATGGCACTCAGAGTCGTGCCTGGCACAGCGGACGTATTCAGTCAAGGTGATCATTTTTATTCGGTGACTCTCTTCTCCCACTGGCTGTGAGCTCAAGGCTGTATGACAGCCAGCTCTGTTGTCCCGGAACCGACACACAGCCTGCTGCATAGTAGGTGCTTTCTGCATGGCTCTGGAAATCCCTGCAGCCCACTCCCCATTTTCCAGGCCCCCCTGAGCCCAATAGAAGCAACAGAGACTGTGCTTCTCGTAGAGGCCTCCATGGACTCACAACACACACACTCCACTGCTCAGTCTTCTGGAATTTGCTCCCCGACATCCTCCCGTCTCTGCCACCTCCTCAGCAGGTAAACCTATCCCAGATGTCAGCTCTGCATCCCTCGGGCCCTCAGAGCCGGTGGGGGAGGGCGTGTGAAACCATTTCCAGTCCCCATCACCATTTGGATGCCAGGAGGGCTGAAAAGCCCATCCTGGCTGGACAGCCTCTCCCAGACGTTCCTGAAGGGAGCAGGAACCTTTGGTGAGTGGCTGGCTGTGTATGCCTCAGCTGGTTATGACAAAATAGAATAGTATTTCTTACACACCTGAGCTAATGGCCTGAGCTCCATGCCAGTTACACAATTATAGCAAACGTGTTTCCCTGGCCACCCCTTCCTGGGATACATTTAGGCCCTAAACCGGAGGCATTATTCTGCTTGTCTCCGAGTGCCGGTTTCCAGGAGCCCACAGCCCGACGCAAACCCTTCCTGTTCGCTCAGAGGGGGAGGGCGTGTGTCAGTTCTCGATATTTCCAGCTCAGGACCCTAGTTTTCAGGTCCCCGTGGGTTTGCCTCACCATGTGTAACTCATTCCAGAGCACTGTGCCATCTCAGCTGCCCAGAGAATCCGTGGTCCCTGCCTGGGCTTCTGGGCGGCCTGGACAGTCAGCCATTATGGCAAAATGGCCTTCCTTCCCTGCTCCCCACCTGGATCGTTTCCACAGCTGCAGGGGTCCAAGTCCGGGCTCAGCTCGTTCTCTCTGGGCCTCTTCTCCCAGCCAGGGCCCATGTCAAGTCTAAGGATGTCCTGCCAGGAGCCGGTGCCTGTGTCTCACATAGGGTCAGCCCCCCTTTATTCCTCTCCCAGGAAACCCCCTTTCCCCTCCTCCAGCCAGATTGTCCCAATTCTGACAGGATGTCGTCTCTCCAGGAGCTGCATATCCCCTTGTGGGAAGAAGGGATTTGCTACCTGAAAACGCCATCAAGGAAATACAGCCACCCTTGCACGCTTTCAAAAAGTGTCAGCCACGTGGCAGAAATATGTGAAAATTATGATCAGACATGAGTTTCTACTTCTGCGAAATTAAGATCAGGGAGAAGGGTGCCCACGAGGGAAATGGATGAAGAAATGATCAATATGGACACCATCATGGCACTGTTTCTCTTTCTCTTACAGCATCGGTGACATCCTTGGAGACCTCCAAAAAACAAAATATACAAGGTGTGACTTTCAACCAGGACTTCTCAGCCTTAGCGCTGCTAACATTTTGGGCCAGACCGTGCTGTCCTGTGCAGTACAGGGCGCTGATCAGCATCCCTGGCTTCTGCCCAGCAAACGCCGTCAGTCCCCTCCCCCAAACTAGGACAGTCAAAATTGATTCAGACGTTGCCAAATGTCTCCTGGGGGGCAAAATCGACCCATTTGAGAACCACTCTCTAAAGGAATGAGACGAACTGTTGTTGAAGAAACGCATATGAACTCTGCCCAACGCACGATGCGAGTCACAGAGGCAAGCCACAGATGTGATTGCAAATTTTCTAGCAGTGACATTTTAAAAAGTAAAAAGAAACAGGTGAAATTAATTTTAATCACATATTTTATTAAACACAATAGATCCAAAATATTATAGTTTCAATATGAAATCAACGTTAAAATTACTCATGTGATGGGGGCCAGCTGGGTGGCGCAGTGGATAAGTTCATGCACTCCATTTTGGTGGCCTGGGGTTCACAGGTTTGGATCCTGAGCACGGACTTAGCACCACTCATCAAGCCATGCTGTGGCAGTGTCCTACATAAAATAGAGGAAGATTGGCACTGATGTTAGCTCAGCTGCAATCTTCCTTAAACAAAAAAACGGAAGATTGGCAACAGATGTTAGCTCAGGGCTAGTCTTCTCACACACACACACAAAAATTACTAATGTGATATTTCATATTCTTTTTTTTTGTACTATATCTTGGAAATCCAGTGTGTATTTTACACTTCCAGCACAACCCTCTTTGGACTAGCCACGTTTCAAGTGCTGTAGCCACACAGTGCAGGTTGGGGAGCGTGCATGGCTTTACAATGAAACCATAGACTTTAGAATCAAGCAAGCAGTCAGCCTCAACTTCCAGCTTGCTAGCTAGGTGACTCTGAGCAGGTGATTCTCTCCGAGCCTCAGTTTGCCTATCTGTAAAACGGGGCAATGAGGCTTCTTTGGTTGTTAGTCCCTGCCTCTGAGGAGCAGTTCCTTTCGAGCAGTGGGTGGCCATGCCCCAAGGTGGCCATCACGGGGTGTCCGTAGTGATCCCACCGACCTGCTTTGCCCTCTGCCCTTGGAAATAGCATAATAGCACATCCCTGAGGGTCTCAGCCCCACCAAGTCTCCTCTCCCAGGCGGCAGGTTCACCCATGGCACGCGTTCCCCCTGTATTTGTTAATAAAAGTGCCTTCTCTAGAACGCAACCAAAAGCGGGGAGTGGGGAGTAACAACATGTGGTTGGCGTCTCAGATATTAATAGCACTGAGTGTCACACGCTATGACAGTCATGAAAGTGGGTATGGACACGGGGCCCCCTCTCTTCTGGGAGGCGACACTCCCCCTGGCAAATGGAAAATAAACACAGCCCTGGTGGAGCACGAATGCCAATAACTGTGAAATTTTGATTAAATAATAGATATGTGTTCAGAAGCACTTCTTTATAGTATGTGATTAAGAAAGATAACTAGACATTCTTACAGCCCTAATGATAATAATTAGCCCAACACATAAAGTGCAGAATATGACACCAGAAAGGCCATTATTAACCTTTCCCAGGGTTATTTTTTGGGGTGCATTTTTGACACCGTGGACACTGGCATTCAGAAACTAAATAAAACTCTAGCTGAGGCTGTTACGGGCAGCTATTGCCTGGATCTGTCATGGGATCAGGACGGGGGGTGAGAAGAAGAGAGGGAGAAAGAGACCGTGTGCAGGGGGCATAAAAAGTCTTTTATACAAACCAGATGCTTGTTTAATATCGAACATCTGGCTAGTCTTATAAAGATTTGTATTAACATTTCTGCAACTGTCAGTAATTCAGAAAACTGACAGAGCTTCCCTGGTTAAATTTTTGCTATAAATAACAACCTTAGACCCAGGCTTTTTTTTTTTTCTGCTTGCATGCAATTTTTGGTTCCTGACATATGATGCCCAACTGTTCCGCACTTCCTGTCCTGCCCTGAGGAGGTGGGGGGCGGAGTGGGGGCATCTGCTCTGGAATCTCACTTCTTGGCACCTCCCCAAGACCTGCCCCAAAGCTCCCCACTCCAGCCTCTGGGATGACGGACCTCAATGCCACTCAGCTTTCTTGTATTCAATACCAATGTATCTGTTGGCTTTTACTGCATAACAACTCATCCAGCACTGGGTGGCTTCAAATAGTGACCATTTATTTTCCGTATGATTCCATGGGCGGGCAATTTAGACTGGGCTCCGTGGGATGGTTCTTCAGGTCTCTGCTGGGCTCACGCGTGCATGTGTAGTCAGCTTCCGGGTGGCCGGGGGCTGGCTGGTCTAGGATGGTCTCCAATAGATGGCTCATGTCTGCTTCCTGTGCTTGCCCATCTTCCTTCAGGCCAGCCTGGGAGCACTCGCATGGCAGAGGCAGGGATCCAAGAGAGCCAGTGGCGGCATGCAAGGTCTCTTGAGGCCGAGGTTCAGAAGTGGCAGGCCATCTTTTCTGCTCCATTCTGTTGCTCAAAGCAAGTCATAAAACCAGATTCATGAGGTCAAGAAATGGACTCCACTCAATGAAGAGGTCAAAGTCAGGTTGCAAGGTTGTAGGATGGAGAACAATCATGGCCATTTTTGTGAACAAGATTCCGCCCCAGGTACAGCCTCTCGGCCATTATCCAATGACCCCCCACAACGGGCAAGGAAGGTACTATCCTCACCACTGTACAGGGAAGGAACCTCAGGGGGCTGAGGGATAAGCCAAGGTTGCACGGCTCCTAAGAGATGCCACGAATCAAAAGCAAAGGCAACAAGATGCCTGGAGAAGGTAAACAGCAGGAAACCTTTTCAGGTGGGCAGTGAAGAAGCCCTGGAAGATGGAGTCCGTTACCAGCTGGAGCCGCTGCCCGCCCGTGGCCAGGGCGGACTTTCTGGCTGAAACAGCAGGCAGCCTCAGACCAGGGTGATTTGAGCAGCATCACGAGGAGCCAATATTATTTCACTGGTTTGTTTTTCCACCATCTCATTCAATAAAGGAATGAGGCAGCTTACAAAAATATGTGCCAATGTTAAAGGACAAAAATAAAGAAGAGAGAGCTTCAGGGCACCATCTTTGAAGGCCCAAGTTGAAGTGTACAGGTGTTGGGAGGAATGAGGACCCGCTGATGTCTCAGCGGATCTCAATTCAGCACAGTGATTCTCAGCCAGGGACCGAGCAGTCCCCCACAGCGGGCATTCAGAGATGGTACGAGGTCATTTTTGGTGGTTGCAATGAAGGAGGCAAGAGAAAGCTACCGGCATTTAGCAGGTGGGCTTTGGGTGCTAAACATGATGCATCCCACATGACAAAGAATCGTTCGAATGAGAACATCAATAGCAGCCTCGTTGACCCGGGGCTGGCCTGCAAGGGTCCCTAAGGAAATGAGACACAAGGCCAGCAAGCTTTGACGGAACAACAGTGCATAATATTTTCATGACTGCATGGTGTACAAAGTTACACGTGCACTTTGTCCTTTAATCCTCACAATAACCTCGTGAGATGCAGCAGATCTGATCACATCTCTCCATTCCACTAACAAGGAAACTGAGACTGAGGGTTTTCAGTGACTGGCTCCAACGTGTCAGTTCAAGTCCTTCAAGAAGCAGATGCCAGGAAGGATGAAGGCGAGAGGGAGCGGGAGGAGAGGGAGAGTCTTCAGACTGAGGTGTGCGTCTGACACCTGGGAGAGGAAACGAGGAAGGGAGGAGGATGGGAGGAAGAGCCACAGCCCCCGGGAGCCCCAGAGCAAAGACTGCCTGTCGGAGATGCCCTGCGTGGTGGGGTAGGACGGCCCAGCTCCACCACCCCACCGAGCTCAGGCACCAGCTGGGAATGGCTGGAGGAGGGCATGGCCTCAGGGTGAACACTGCTGAGGACCTGAATGGGCTGTAGCCAGAGACTGTTTGCCAATGACCCCGCCCCCAGCAGGGGCCACCACACCACAACAAAGAAGTGGTGGAGTCAAGACTCAAATGCAGATGAGGAAGAACAAAGGGAAAGACGTGGAGCGTGAGGGACCTGAGCATGTCACGGGCGCAGCCCAGGTGGGGCCTGCAGAAATCCTTGATCTGGCAGAACAAGAAGCCAGACAGGTTGGAGAAATCACATAGCACCTGCCAGGACCCGGACTGTGCTTGGACCCATCTCAAAAAACCAAGCAAAGCTGAACCATGCTGGAAAGTCTGGGCAAGTCGTGGGACTCTGTGTTCACGTGGTAGCCTGATGAGAAGGTCTAATTAGCCAAAGTTTTGGCACATGCAAAAGCCACGGTGCCTCATTTAAGGAGGAGACAGGAAACAAACAAAAGAAAGGTTTGGGGGCCGAGAGTGTCTGCCTCCCGGGGTGGCATTTTCTGGTGACTGTTGCTGTGAAGGGCCTCCTGCTGGCGTCGCCCGGTTGAGTGCCACATCACGTGGGCCCCCTGGCATTGGAGATGCTATAATGGGGCCCTGGCATCACAGGGGCAGGAAGTCAGTGATGCAGAACCTCTGAGTCACCCCCGAGCCAGAGACACGATGAGATCAAGGAAGCTTTAAGGGACCTTCAGCATCACCTAGTGCAGCCCCTCCACCTCTTCACAGATGAGGAAACTGAGGCCCAGAGAGGGCCTCGGACCGTCCTCTAGACGTGGTTTCTCAACCTGGCCACTACTGACGTTTGGGGTCTGGATAAGTCTTTCACAGGAGAGGGTGGGGGAAGGTCTGTCCTGTGAGTTGTAGGAGGTTTAGCAACATCCCTGGCCTCTATCCACTAGAGGCCAGGAGTGGGTCCCCACTCAGACAACCAGAAATACCTCCAGACATTGCCAATTGTCCCCTGCAAACAAAATCACCCCGTTTGAGAAACACTGATTTGGTCAAACATCCAGTTAGTAGCAGAGAGGGACCTCCAACCAGGTCTCCTGCCTCACACGCCACAGCCTATCATCTCCAACATGACAACAATCTGGGATGGGACAGGGCCAGGGTCTGCCCTTTGACATCGGGGATTTGAGAAGGACAGGAGGGACAACTTTGAACTTCCCTGAAGTGCCCCGGCCCCAGCAGAGAGGCAGATGGAAAGCTCACATTGGACCACGGTATAATCAGAGAGAACCTCCCTTTTTCATTTTTTAGTAGATTCTTTTCATTAGAATCACATCCACGGCACCAAGGAAATTGGAAACAGAGAATGAAACAGATGGCATGGCTCCACCATCTTCTTTCAACGCATCTCCATGTCTCTTCGATTTCCCGGAGCACTGGGAATCTTGGTTTAAAGAAGTTGGGGAAACTTCCCTGTGGATGTGGGCTTCCTCCCTCCACGTTCGTTGGGCTGCTGGAAGGTGCTGGCTGGCCTATAAGCATACAGACATTTTGGACAGGATACTTCTGGGCTTGACTACTCTGGCCTGCAGGGGCTCCCCTGTGCTGAGATCAACTGGCAATGCCTCCCATTTGCACAGATTCCCCTTCAAAGGGAATTTTTTCCTTTCTGTTATCGCAAAACCTGTACAGTTGACTTGAGAGGTGTTATGTTCCCCCATTCTTTAGGTGAAAAATGGAAGCCTGGGACTTGGAGGTGAGAACTCAGGTCTTCTGGCTGCTAGGTGGCCGTCACCTGCCATGTGCCCTTTCTGAGTCTCAGTTTACCTGTCAATAAAGTGGGGAGGATGCGGATGTGATGCTGCTCCGTGGAGCTGTGAATCAGTTTACAGATACTCTGCACGCAATGCAAAGAAGACCTTCAGTGTCTGCCTGACACGATCATTTATTCAGTAAGAATTTACCGAGTGAATGAATGATCGCCACGCCTATAAATTATGCAACCACCGTTCAGTTCTACAAAGCCCACAAAGGGAGGTGGGTACGGGTGCAGGCTGCAGAGGCAGCTGGGTGCAGACCAGCTCAGGCAAAGAAGGGAACAGTTGTTGATTCTCTGCTTACACAGCCAACACCTCTAGTGCATTTAAAATAGACCCGGATTTACCAATATTCTCCAGGCACGCAGCTTGCCTTCTCTTGCACAAAATGAGTTGAAATGGCACTACCTTGTCAAAGATGGGACCCGGGGCTTGCTGTGCTCCATGTTGGATCACTCAGACACAGAGTCTCTCCCCTGCCTGTGTCGGGGAGGGCTCCATCATGCCCTGACTTGAGCCGCTGTCAGTCACAGCACACAGCCTGCACTCAACAGCCTCCATGGGTGACGGGAGGGCGGACCATTCCTGCAAGAGATGCCTCTGATCCAAGGGCACCTTACTGCTACCCACTAACACTGCACGAGATTGTCCCGACTCTGTGCTGGGCAAACCCTCTGGCTCCTAATCACAGAGATCTCAATCCACTAAATGAGGACCTGATGCTAGACTAGGCAGGGTACTGGCAGGAACCGCATTGTCACCTGCTGTTGAAATGTTGCTGAAGCTTGGGAGGGAAGAGGGGTCCCCATGAGCTCAAGGAGTACACTGGAAAGAGCCCTGAGCCTGTTGGAAGTCCTAGGCTCCTATCTCAGCCTCCTGGTTGTGGGATTTCAGGCAAGTCACTTTCAAGTCTGCTCTGTATGGTTGTGCAGGTAGTTTACTGAACAAGGCAGTGATCCGAGGTGGAAATCTAGTCTTCTCTCTGCTTGCCAAGCCATGCACCCTGGGACAGCGCTGTGTCAGCCCAGAGGAGGAGACACATTCTCCTTATTCTCACAAAGACACTACACAGGCCAGCAGCAGCCTTGGTCCAGTGTCTTTTGGAATCTCCGTTTCTCCCTTTATTGACTAGCAGAAGGTCTATGGCATGTCCTTGTAAGGATTATAGAGCCTCTCCTTCCCGTTTGCTATTCTTTCTTTTCCTCTCCATCTCCTTCAAAAAAGAAAGAAAGAAAGAAAAAAGCCTTCAGGTTTATCACTCTGAGCTTCCAGAAAGGAAGATGGAGAGTGTGGGCGGAGCCTAGAGATACAGGATGAACACCTGCACGACTTGCGGGATTTCCGGACGTGAGGGAGGAGGACAAGAAAGCCTAGGGGGACTCTCAGGGTCAGGCGTGGGCTCCCGGGTGGGTGGAGGGGGTGGGGAGCAGGAGGCAGAGTTTGGGAGTGGGGGGTGGGGCGGAACGAGCTCCTCCTGGACAGGCGGTTATGGACGTTCCAGGAGAAAGGCCCGCACGGGTTTGAAACTCAGGAGAGGCGCCTGAAGGAGAGGCACGGACTGGAGAATCCTGGGGCGCATCACAGCGAGCCCATCAGACCTGCGCGCGTGGCTCCGACTGCTGTCGAAGAAGGACGCTGTTTGAAAGCGGGGACAGGCGACATCCCAGACCGCATCCCGGAAGCCACCTCGCTCCAGCGCTTTAGACGGCTGCCGTTCCAGGTGGGACGTCCCGCCCTGATTGTGCAGCGAAGGGGCTCCGGACCTCTCCAGATGCAGAAAATGACCACAGAGCCTGGGCGGGGTCAGGTCTGTCTCCCCAGGCAGCCAGGCTGAGATCCCAGGGATTTGGGTCAAGCTCTGAAAAACGTTCCTGTCTGGGACACCTTCTCTGACCTGGGCCTATTTTTAGAAATTCTTTTTAATGAACAGCATGCAAAACTATGGATTCAGCAGACTCTATTCCCCCGGGGCTCCCTCTGCGATGCATTTTAAATGGAGTCGCTGGTGGAAAGCCGCTATGTACTCTCACAAGTGCCATTCGAAACTGTCTCATGCTGGGCTTTCGGGTACCACTAGCTGTTCCTTTACAGTAATCATCATAACAACAGCCTCTTGCATGCCGAGAGCACTTTACAGTTTGCAGAATGCATTCGCTCCATTGACTCACCTGATCTTCACACAGCACAGCACGGCAGGATTGTCAGCCCATCATACAGATGGGGAAACAGAGGCCAAGTGAGACAGACCCAAGACCGCATAGATGGGGCCACTCACAGAAGTGAAGGCAAAGCTGGACTAGACACACACGGACGGAGCCAGGGCAGCTCTGGGCATGTAGATCGCTAGGACTGGACAGCATCCCTCAGGAGGCCATTTCTGGGATGAACCAGCCCCCGCCTTTTTTATACTTGTCTGTCTTGCTCAGAATCTCAGGAGAGAATGTGATTGGTTGAACTTGGGTCATGTGCCCATTCCTCTCTAGGGAGTGAAGGACCCTTGGACGGACAGCTCCTCCCAGAAGGCAGTGGGGTGCATTAGTAGAAGAAGGAGGAACAGACCCAGAAGCAGAGGAAGCATCCGATGCTCGCTCCATTCTTTAAATCAACGAATGGATGGAATCCTGTGTCTTCCTTTCCTCCACTTCTATTCTCTTTCTAGCACTATTTTCACTTCATCTCTGAAGGCTCTGTGAGGAGTGCCACCTAGCAGTTTGGCTGCATGTGCCTTTGAACCAGTCCCTGCCCTTCTCTACGACCCCATTTCCTCATCCATACCTCATCTACACCTGCATCTGCAAATGCAAGGCAGCCGGGAGCCCTGGAGACCCAAGGCAGGGATCCAAGTTCAAGAGGCTAAGAACAAATAGACTTTGGCGATCTTGCCAGTGTGCCTCCCGCCAGCCATCTTTTCCATCGGAAATGACAGGAAGTCCAGGACTTGATTCCCCAGTGACATCATGGAAACTGGCTGGCCTGGCTAAAGAATATTCTCCCCCCGGCTTTTCTACTACAAGTGAAAATTTGCAAAAGTCCATAATCCTTCAGACCTCTCTGCAGCGTGGCTGCCTCTGGCCTCCCCCTGCCCTGCATACGGCCTCTGCTCTTCCCTTCTGTTTGCACTCGACACATTGCCATTCATCTTTCCAGCTCAAGAACCAATGCCAGCCCCTGCCCTGACCCTCCTGCCCCACCTGGAATGGAATCGCCTTCCTCCGAGCTCCCTCTGGCTTGGCCTCTCATTACAGTCTTCTTCCTGTTGGGTCAGTTACTCATGCTTCTTACCAGCCTGTGAGCATTTCACAGGCAGGGTGTGCGTGTGTTCTCAGTGCCCAGCATGATGCCCAGCTCAAGGCAGGCCCTGAGTGATGGCTTGTGGGCTAACGGTGAACGATTGGATGGATGGATGGATGGATGGATGGATGGATGGAATGTTTTCCGAAAGTCATGTGGATAATTGGCGACACACCTGGCTTTGGAGCCCAGTCTTCCCATTCTGAAACAGGGCCATCCCAAATGAATTCTTTCCTTTTCCGCCAATCCATAGTTGCAGCGACAGTGCTTTTGCTCGTTTTGATTGAACCCTTATTCTGCTGGACCTGCATTTCCTAGGGCTGCTGCTTCATCAGTTCAACTACTCAACAAACATGGTGTGTGCCAGACATTGTACGGAAAGCAAGCCGTCTAATAGTCACGCTCTGCACGTGCCCCCAACGGTTTCTGTTTGTCCCCCCAGCTGGAGGCCCAGCCACGCTCTGAGAGAGAAGGAGGGTGAAGCCGATGGAGACAGTTTGGAAGAGCCTCTTGGGAAATGGGAGGATGCTGTCCAGGACTCTTAGGGGGTTCCTCAGCAGCACGGGGAACTGACGAATCTGTAAGGCAGCAGCTGAAAGGAGGGAGTAGATTCCTGGGAAGGTCAACCCAGAGTGGATCCGCCAAATGGAACCGTGGTCTCGTGGGTGACATGAAGCACAGATGAACCCAACAGGAAGATGCTACCATCACAGGCCTTCTGGTTTTAAGTGGGTAGCAATCCCAAGCTTTAGGTTTTGTCAGACCATCAGCAGTGGCCATCAAGGACATAACTTTTAAAACATTTGTGACGGAACAGAAAGGGTCTGAAGCAGGGAGAAGATACCCAACAAACGCCCCTTCATTTCCCTTCGGGAAGATCTGTTTGCTGTAACTTGTCCTTGGAGCGGGGATGGGTTGGGGGCTGGGGGAGAGGTTCTTGTATATTCAATGAAAAATTTCTTCTCTCTTGGCTGTGTCAAAACAGATGTCAAATATGTCCAAATGTCCCTTTGTCTGTGTTTATGGGTGTTTTCGAAGAAGAGGAGGCAAGGATGCTTGTCTTCCTAACTTTGAGCAAAACCGTAAAAGGCCGTGGATATTCACACTCATATGACTTTATGCCTTTATCACATTCCTTTCATTTTTGAAACAGTGGCATTTTTTCCTGGTGAATCGTGACTCTGTCACCATCCCGTGTAATTTCTCCAGACCTCAGTTTCCTTTTCTGTACAATAAGAAGCTCAGAATGAACATCCAAGGGCCCTGATCCCTAATGCACCACGAGGCTTTGACACGGATGCGGAAGACACATCCTCCCAGGGGTATAATGCACACAAATCAAACCAAGATATAAATCATCCCAGCCTGTTAGGTCTCATACACAGTTTCTGTTAATAAAATATGCAAATATTTTGCAGTAAATTGATTTCCCAGTTTCCTTCTCTTATCTCCCTATTTATTATTCATGATTCTTCCACTCCTTACTTGAAACGTAAGCAGGGAGTAAGTCTACAGCGCTGAGTTCACTGCTTCCTTACGGTTATTATTAGCACAATGTTATACTCCGGGGAATAAAAGAGACTTGCCAATATTACTTCCAATCTCAACCCTGGCTGAGAACAAAATGCAAGAAGGTCTTCATTGATCTAAGCCCATGCACCATGCACCTAACTTCCTGGCAAACTTCAATAGGAGTGTGAGTTTGTTGAGGAAAATGAGGATCTTTTAAGCCATGACTGCAAGGATGTGGTTGCTTCATTTGTTCAAAGTGGCTACACTGTATCTCAGTCAAGAATTTGGTGAAATAGAAAAATCTGGAAACTTTATTTGTTGACTAGAGAGGGTTTTTTTTAAAAAAAAGAGTATTGGAAGGATCTTCGTTGTGCGTCAGATACAAAACCTGGACCCAAAATGTGTAGTCCCAGAAGACCATTCCACGGAAAGCAGTGGTCAAACAAAACTTCAACCACTAGTCACCCCGCTTGAAGAACATAATCCTTACCACTTGGAGCAAAACCGATTACCCATCCTGTCCTTTCTGCTGACACTGCAGCTCCTGGAGCCTTTGCCTGTCCCACCCCAGCCGACGTTTCTCTCTCCCGTGCCCTTTGATCTCAGCCATCTTGTTCTGGGTCACCGCTCCACCACTGTGCCCTCAGCCCCCACAACTCACAGGGTGGACAACCGTCACCCATCACTGCTCTTCTTGAGGGTTTTGGCCGTGGTGGGTTAGGTGTGTTCTGACTTGCCCCCTCCAGAGTGAGTGCAAGGGATTTTGGTGCTGAATGGAGGAAAGATACGACCTCAAGGTGGCAGTAGCGTGTAAAGAGTTTATCTGGGAGTCACTTTGACAGGTTTGCATGCGGGAGAAGTCCCTCACAGCACTACCGTGTCCAGAGACGAGGGCAGAGCAGGGAAGCCATCGCTCAGAAGGGGAGGAAGGCGGAGGAACTTGTGGGGGAGAGAGGGGTTGAAGAGAGTCTTACGTGCCTAGGTGATGTTGCTCAACAGCCCAGAGGGGAGCTGCTGGGTCAGAGAGCTTCGAAGGGCAGCCTCAGCATGGGGTCCTCATTGCCACAGGGTTTCTCTCATCTCTGGCTAGCAGATGTTGGGCATGGATTCTCAGGGTATGTAAAGCAGGCAGCTGTAATTGGATAAACATCTGCTTGTTTGGGCCGTGCTGGAAACAACTCAATGTGTACAAATTTGAGCTTGGGTCCTGGCCTGCAGCCTCATTCACATCTGGCAGTTGGTGCTGGCTGTTGGCTGGGGTGTCTCAATTCTCCATGTGGAGTCTCATCCTTCATCAGGCTAGACCAGGCTTCTTTCTAAGTTAACAGAAATATTCCAAAAGGGCAGGCTCAAGTGTGCAAGTGCTTATTGCCTCTGCTTACATCATACTTGTTGATGTTTCCTTGGCCAACACAAGTTGTATAGCCTAGACCAGAGCCCATGTGGGAGGGCCTACAGGAAGGCGTGGACCCTGAGGTGTGACTCATCGGGGACCTTTACTGTAACAATCTATCACAACCCAGAAGCCGCAGCCACAAGGAAGGTTTTTCGTATGGTGTCCACTTTCCTGTCTTTTGGAAGAAACCACTTTCAGCCTGGACTCCAATCAGGAAGTTACTTTTTCTGATAAACAGAGTTCTCCCAAAATCAGATCCTGAACAAAGGACTCTAGTGAAGATAGTTTACTTGGGAAGCAATCCAGGGAAACACAAGTGAAGGAGGGGGGAAAATGAGGCAGAGAAGGGAGGAAACCCAGTAAGATGCTAGGGAGTGGGTTACCACTGTGAAAAGCAGGAGCTTAATCCTTCTGGGGACCCTTTGAGAAACCACATGGGCAGGCCCGAGAATTTACCATCAGAGGATGGGGAAGCTGGAGCATTTACCTGCCACTGGTGGAGTAGGTTTAGCAACTTCTGAGATGATGGGGAAAGTCAGAAAGCAGAGAACAAGAGAGGCTCAGGTGCCTGAGGTGGGAAGCTGTCAATGTGCTGGAAACAGTCCACTCCAGCTGCAGGTAAGCCAGTGGGCTGAGGGGACGTAGGCCAGGGTGGCAACGGCATCTGACACAGAGAGAGAAAAGGAAAATCCCTCCCATCACCAAAATGCAAGTGCAGTGCAGCCAACACATACAGACACGACCTAGAGCCCAAGAGCAGAGGGAGAGAGGACCAAGCTGCAGAACATCCACATCTTGTAATGCATGACCATCATCAAGGGTTCTCCTGAGCAGAGTGGAGAAGGCAAACCATCCCCAGGATGACCAGTAAGAGAGAATTCGTACTAATTGTAAACTTTGAGTTATCTCATATATACAGACATAGACATATTTTGCAAATAGGAATAAAGGTCTAACTCCAAAAAGTGGTCTCCTTCCTAGTAATCTCATTGTGGAACAAACCCTGCTTGGGATCCAGAAAGCTCTCACCTATTTCAAGAAAGGAATGGGAAGTCAATAGCACAAGTTCTGTGTCGTAGTTCATTGGGGATCGTTATGTTTAAGTCAGCTGTGGAGTCAACTGTAGGTACCCTATTTCATTGATTCTAAAATGCTCATTTTTTTCATAATTAATTTTTCCAAAACTGGGCTGCATCCTACAATCATAACTGGCAGAATTGTTTTCTTCCTTGGTGGTACATAAAATAACTGTGTGCCTTATATTTGATGGTGACTTAGATACAATGAACAGTGAAGTTCTCATTTCAGAACATGAGTTCAACCAGGTTGGAACAACCCTTTCCTTGACCAAAGTCCTAAACTAAAGACCGCCTCCAAACCACAGTTGTGAGAGACACCCAAACCCCCTGCCTTTTCCAATCAGGATTCTGAGCCCCAAGGAGATGCCTGGAGCAGGTCTGCAGCCCTCCTTACAGAACAGTGCTTTTAAGGTGTTTACTGCTGCTTGGGTTACACCAGGCTGTATTTTATTATTCAAGACGTCAACTTTTGAAAGAACTTTCACATCTATCAGAAAGAGCAAATGCTAAGAAATCGAAAAAGAAGGCAGGAACAATGACAGAACTCAGAGCAAGGGAATTAGACTAAGACTGGATTCAGCGGCAACCAACGTGGAAGAATCCAGGTTAAATAACTAGAGGTTCATTTATCTCGTGCATGGAAGAAGACTGGAGGGAGGTGATGCTGGACTGGTACAGTAGCTCCATGGTCATCTGGGGTCCAAGCTCCTTCTATTTTTCTTACCCAACCTCCAAGCACATTGTTTCCATCTTCAGGGTTACCTCAGGGTCCAAAGTGGGTGCTGGAGCATCAACCATCTCATCTGCAAGGCAGGCTGGAGGAGAGAAGCAAGGCAGAAGGGCAAAGAGAGCTCCCTCCCCACCTCCTCTTAAGAACACTCCACAGAAGCTCCGCCCAGCCACTTCTGCATGCTTCATCTCATTGGCCAAACTCAGTCACACGTCTACTCTAGCTGCAAGGGAGGCAGGGAAGTGAAATCTTTCAGCTGGACGCCATGTTGCCTCAAGTTGTAGAGGTCATCTTAGTAAGGAAGAAGGGGCGAGTGGGCCTGGGGTGGGCAGCTGGCAATCCCTGTTGCAGGACGATTTCCACAGGCTAAATGAGGAAGTGGGGTAGCGAGTTATAGCCTCACGGAAGATGGCAGGGAACTGAAGGAGGAAACTGAGTAAAGGACCCTTCGTCATGAGGCTCATCACAGCTGTGTTTAGGAGCACTGAACCAGGAGGCCTAGAGGCCAGGATTCCAGCCTGACTCTGACACAAACTCGGCCCGTGGGAGCCCTGCAAGCTGCCCAGTGCCTGTTGCGGATCACATCCGTCCATCAAAGGCTGCAGAGAGAGACCATTGTCCATCTCCACAACAGGAGAAGGTCCCAAGTGGGGAAGGACAAAGCTGTCAAACACACTTTCTCCTTTCGTTTCAGAAGCGGACCTGGGCTCCCGCCTTTGTCACCAGTCCCCTTGCTCCCATTAGCACACTCGGGGCCGTGGGGGACAAACGGGCCTGGTTATTAATGTACTTTCCAGGCGGGAGGTCCCGAGTGGGCCTTTTTCATGGTCACTGGTGGTCTCCGCATCCCACCCGATCCCTGGGAATCCAGGCCACAAGGAAATGCTCATAAAAGAGGAAAATTACCCAGAAAGCGTCTCCCAAAGAAAAGTCGGCTCTAAAAAAGTTTGTGCACGTTGCAAAGCATTATCTTTACGTCCTCCAGCTAGGCTAAAAGCCTATCCCGTTCCTCCCTGAGATTTCTAGTGAATTAATAATGCCACTGATGAATATTCAAAAGTAGGCAGCTATTGTGCCTCCAAGCACATAATTAATTATTCATTACACATTTTTATTCACTGAATTAAAAAACACAGGGTGCTCTGGGAAATGAAGTGTACTTCACTGCAGGGGCATGAAATTCCACGCTGCCCCTTTAAGGACTATTATTCTCGATTTGTGGTTACCAAGCAACATAAATGCTGGGCAATTAGATCATGGGTTGTCCCTGAAGACTGATGGGATAATAAGCAGTAGTTAAGTATTAAGTTGACCCAGTGAAGGTCCCATCTGAATAAACCTGGGTAGGACCACAGCTGGCGTCTTTTAAATGAAACTTTTACATTAATACCGTACAAGAGGTGATTCTGTTCCGGGAGCACGCCTCGGCAGAACTCACTCATTTGCAAACCCCGCGCAGGTTCACTGTCGTCCGTCTGCCACCACCGCACTGGCGAAGTTGTACAGGGAGAGCGCTGTCCACTCCCAAACTGGCAGCGGCTCAGCTCCCAGGGCAGCTGGGCTGAGACATCAGAATCCGACCTCAGCCTCCCCCAGAAAGAAGATGCACTAGTGGGGACTTCCAGGCAGATTGCAGGTGGACGAGTGAAAGCTGGGTTTCTCCTCTAGACGGGCTGAAGTTGGAGCCCAGCCCGTCCCAGCAGGAAGGCCCAGATGAGGAGAGCCCAGCCTGCTCCCTTGCTCACGGCTGCTCCCTCCCTCCTGGATTCCAGCCCCAGACGGACCTTCCTGCCCTTGACTCCAGTGCAGAGACCTAACTGGTCCAGGGCTGGCACTCCAGGTCTATGTGGCTGCCTCTCTCCTAGGCACCACGGCCCCCAGGGATCAAATTCAGGTCCTGGTATGTCTAGATCCTCAGAGTCCAGCATGTAGCAGGCTATTAACAAATGATTATTGAACAAATATTAAGGATTTAGGATACTTTCTTTATTAGTCATCCCATTTGGTTGTAAAGCACAGCTCAGACTAATGATCGCAGTTAGCTTTTCTTCACATACTCCAGTTTTGCAAATCTATTGGCACTCTTCTTAAATGCCCCTGAGTGCTGCCAGCAGGGATGCCATACCCAGTTGTATAGGACGTACACTGCACAAAGGGTGCATGGCCAAAAGGGTGAGTGGAGCCTGAAATCCAGCCTACGGTCCCATTGCCAAGTCATGTGCCCATCCAGGGGGGCCACTTTTTCCAGTTCTCACAGAGGCACTGAATGGGCTGACAGTCACCCCATCTATCCATAGAATATGGACGGCAGGAAGGGAGAGCTGGCTCTGAGGTCCTGATGAGGAAGAAGCAACAACCAATCCGGGCAGGCAGAGGCCAGGGCCCAGGAGCTCGTAGGATCACCAGCGTGGTTCAGGAGAGAAGACCCTCGGGCAGACCCTGCTTTCTGTGCTCACACAGCCCCCAGTGTGTGGCTGGATACAGCTTGAGGACAAGGCAGATAGGTCATCCTCACTGTCGATTTAGGGACATGGAAAGAAAGCACAGGGCGCCAGCAGTGAGAATGAGCGAGAGAGAAACCAGGACATTTTTATCAGTGTACATCTCAAAGCGCCCCTGTGAGGAGGGTACTTATCCCCATTTGCAGACGGGAAGATGGAGGCTCAGAGAGTTTAAACAACCTGCCCGTCCTCACAGAGTCAGAGAGGAGCCGGGGTTTCCACTCCAGAGCCCATGCTCTTAACCAGGCTGATAGTCAAATTAGTTTACCAGCAGCAGGGGGTCAGGAGAGAGACCAGCCTGAGGGATAGGGCAGGGTCCCGGGGCCCCTGCTGGCCAGAATGAACCTCTCAGCTGCTGGATTACTGAGTGGTCAGGGCAGTGGAAGAGGGCCCACAAGGGATGGGGCAGCAGCTCTTCGCCATTGGAATGCAAACATTTCAGCATTCTGACAATATGCAACCGTGCAGGTGCCACCTGCCGAGTGTCAGCCTGCTCGGAGCCACTGCGTCTCACCGCCCCAAGGGTTGCCACGAGTCTGAAGAGATGCACAGGGAGTTAGCCCGAAGCAGAGTCCTGAGCTGAGATCAGAGTCGCACCCAGAGAGGGCAAATGGGGCACCAGGAGATGACAAGGCTGGGGGACTTCCGGCAGCCGGCTTTTCAGGAACTGGGCTGGGGCCTTCCTGCTGGGGCAGAGAACTTAAACTCACTGCTTGGCAGTGTAAGCGCAGAAAACAAGGCTGACAATGGAGATTCCAGGTCCCAGAGCTGGCGGACCCACCAACAGAGCAGCCTTGGACGCATCTCCCATCTCCCCACTGGTAAAATAAAGGCTTTGGGCTGGAAAACCTCCTAGGAGCCTTCCAACAATAGCATTTTATGATTCCATGTTTCTAACAAATGCAAACACTATTGAAGGAAAAGGAAAAATTAAAACATCTGCACTTTTTGCCATTGAGGTTTTGTGTTGTTGGGTTTTTTTTTTAAGCTCAAAATGTCCTGTGATCCCCACTGGTGACAGGAGATGATGGTTTTATTGTAGTTGTAGATCATTAATTTTGTAGACAAAAATGTGAAAACACAGCTTATCTCTGTCTGCAGATACTTTGCGTTGCCAGAGCATGAAACAGTTCTCAGCTGAAGATAAAGAACTGCTGTCTAGAGTTTTGTGATATGAAGCAGAGAAGACAATTCCCCCCCCCCCAACTAAATGGTCTCCATGTTAGACATGAGATGTGGCTGCTCTAGGTAAGGACTGAAGTTCATCCAGCAGGATCAGGGGACAGGGGCCGGAGAAGCTGTGGGAAGGGCTGGGAGAAGACCTCATTCTGCCACACTTTCACTCCAACCCACCCCTCTACCCTGACCCTGCGCAGACTGTCTCAGAGCTACTACTAGGGTACTGACTATCACCAAGCCTTCCTTTCAATGTGCTTTTCTTGAGTGCAAAGACTTTATCTTAGTTTTTTTGTAGTTGTTGTTCTCTGAGCTCCTAGCACAGTGCCTGAGACAGAAGGAAAACTTGATAAAGGTTTGGTAAATGAAAGGATGGAGAGTTGGATGGATGGATGGATGGATGGATGGATGGATGGGTGGATGGACAGACAGACAGATGAGTAACCCAGAGATTCCCAGTGACTCCTCTCTCCATTCTCAAGGGGACAGAATTTGCAAATTTAAGAATTTGCCACAAGGTTCTTTCTTGCAAATGTCCTCCAGAGCGTCCCATGACTGCATCTCTAACTCTGAGCCCTTAAAAGTCAATGCTGGCAGGACATTCTGGTATAGCAGAGCAAGAAGCAATGGTAAAACCGGACAAAATTGTCAAAAACAACCATTTCAAAGATCTATAAGTCAACCAAAGCTACACACCAAATTGAGAAGTGGTCATTCATGAAAAACTACTGAACTTCAGATAAGAACAGTGGAAGTATAGAGCATTCTTGTGTGGGGCTGCTCCCACCCCTCATTGCAGATCCTTCTGTCAAGGTGGGGCAAGGCGTGAAAACCAGTAGCTTTGATGACAGACAGGGATGACTTGATTTGAAGTGGAGCACTGAAAAACCCCACACCCAGTGGCATTGTCAGTAAGTAGCAATTTCAGTGGCAAATGAACAGGGAAGACCAGCAATCCAACTAGACTGAGGTTGCAGTTCTCACTGGGGGCAAGTACAGACCAGCAGACTAGCCAGAAATTTAACAGGGAGATGTGGGAAATGAGACAACATTAGGAAGCCGTGATAAGCTCTTGACACATCCATGTAGGAGAGACTGGAGAAGGCACAAGCTGTATAGATACCCCAGGCTGACTGTAAGCCTTCACACATGTGCTGAGGAGATGGAAACAGTGGGGCACTCCTTTACCTATATGCACTGATCCATCAGCAGAGGGTTGAAACCTTGCCTGCTCAAGGTGTTTGAGCACAACATCTGACCAATCATTGGCTAACTGGTAGACTATCAGATGCAGGCGTAAGTTCTACGCATCCGGGTGTTAAAAAAAGAGGAAGAGAATTTTTAAAAACTAAGCAGAGACACCTGTAGTTGCACCCTGAGATAAAATAGATTCCACAGGTTTAGTTTAGGCAAGTTATTAAACAATAATCAAACAACCAGAACCATGACCCTGGAGCAGAGGAGGATCAGAACCCCAGTGATGCTACAATATATAATCATAAAATATGCAATTTTAAACAAGAAATTGTGAAATCTGCAAAGAAATGGCAAAGTATGAGCCATACTAAGAAAAGAAAAAAAAAACGAGTCAGTAGAAACTTTGTCTAAGGGGGCTCAGATGCTGGAATTAGCAGACAAAAACATCAAAGGAGCTATTTCAGATATGTTCAAAAAACTAAAGGAAATCATCTTTTAAAAAGTAAAAGAAAGTATGATGACAATGACTCAACAAATAGGGAATATCGACAAAGATAGAAATTATTTTAAAAGGACCAAAGGAAACTCTGGAATTGAAAGGTGTATCTGAAATTAAAAATTCATATGAGAGACACAACACCAGATTTGAGATGGACATAAGAAATAATCTACAACTTTGAAGATAGATCAGTGGAAACTATCTAATCTGAAGAGAAGAGGGGGAAAAAGAATAATGAGCAGTGCCCTGGAGACATGGGGAACATATCAATATATGTATAATGGGAATCCTAGAAGGAGAAGAGAGAGAGAGAGAAGGAAACGGGAATAAAGAAAATGGCCAAAAGTTCCCAAATTTGGTGAAAAACATGACATATTATAGAAGCCCAATGAACCACAAGTTCACTGAAACACAAAGAAATCCACCCTAGACATATCTAGTCAAATCATTGATAGACAGAGAGAAAATCTTGAAAGCAGCAAGAGAAAAGTGAATGATCACGTACAGGGGAAACAATATAACTAATGGCTGGCTTCTCATCAGAAACAACAGGGCCCAGAAGGCAGTGGAGTGACATAATCCAAATTGCAAAGGAAACAACTGTCAACTAAGACTTCTATATCCACTAAAACTATCCTCCCACGAATAAAAGTAAAACGGAGATTTTCTCAAACAAACAATGACTGAGATAATTTGTTGCTAGCACATCTGCCTTATGAGAAACACTAAAGGAAGTTCATTATGCTGGAAGGAAATAACATCAGACAGTAACTTGAATCCATGCAAAGAAATGAAGAGCACTAAGAAAGGTAAATATGTGGATAATATAAAAGCTGTACTTTTTTCTTATCCTTTCCTAACTTCTTTAGAAGACATAAAATTTCAGAAAATAGTAATTATAACATTGTATCTTTGAGCTTATAACCCACACATATATGTAGTATATATGGGAATAACAGCACAAAGGAGGGGGAGGAAATGGAACTGTAATGGAGCAAAGATTCTATATTTTTAGGTGTATTAAGTTAGTATTAATCTAAAGCAGATTGTGATATGTTAAGAAGCATATTGTAACCCCCAGAGCAACTGAAAAATAAATAAACAGCAATACAAAAGAATTAGTATGCTAAAATTCTATTTAATGCAAAAGAAAGTAGAAAAAAGGAAACAGAGGACAAGAACAGGCATGGGACATATAGAAAACAAATAGCAAAATGAAAGACTAAATCCAGTCACATCAATAATTACATTAAATGTGAATGAACAAAACACTCTGATAAAAAGGCAGAAATTTCAGACTGGGTTAAATGAAACAAACAAGATTCAACAATATGCTATATACAAGAGACGTATTTTAGATCAAAGAGGTTGAACAAATAGGAGATTTCAACAAATAGATTGAAAGCAAAAGGATAGAAAAAGATATACCATGCAAGCAGTAAACATAATAGAGCTGGGATAGCTATATAAATATCAGATGAAATACACTTTATGACAAGAAATATAACAAGAGACAAAAGGGAACATTTTTAATGATTAAAAAAATCAAATTAGTAAAATATAATAGTTATAAATATATGCACATCTAACAGGAGAGCCCACATGTATGAAACAACAATTAACAAAATCAAAAGGACATTCATTGAAGCATTATTCATAACAGCCAAGAGGTGGAAGCAACAGAAATGTCCATCAACAAATGAATGGATAAACGAAATGTGGTGCATCCATACAGTGGAATATTATTCAGCCTTAAAAAGGAAAGAAATTCTGACACATGCTAAAACTTGAATGAACTTTGTGGACATTATGCTAAATGAAGTAAGGCAATCACAAAAAGACAACTCCAATACGATTTCACTTACATAAAGTATCTAACGCAGTCAAATTCATAGAAATGGAAAGGAATATGGTGGTTTCCAGGAGCTGGGGGAGGGGAAAATGGGGAAATATTGTTTAATGGATATGGAGTTTCAGTTTTGCAAGATGAAAAATTTCTAAATATCTATCACACAACAATGTGAATAAACAACTGAACTGTACTCTTAAAAATGGTTAAGATGGTAAATTTTATTATTTTTTACTACAATTAAAAATATTTCTTAGTTGAAAGAATAGACAATTCAATAATAACAGTTGCAGACTTCATACCCTACTCTCCATAACTGAAAAAGAACTAGATAAATCAGCATGAATGGAGAAGGCAAGACTATCACCAAGTTGACCTAACCAACATCTAGGAATCCTCACCCAGTGACAGCAGAATAGACATTATTTTCAAGAACAGTGTTATCAAGGATAGATTATACTCTATAATATCCTATGTTCAAGCACAATGTTATCAAGGATAGATTATATTCTAGGTGATAAACCAAGTCTCCATAAATTTAAAAGGATTAAAATCATACAAGGTATGCTCTCTGATCGCAATGGAATTAAATTGAAATCACGACAGAAAGAAACTTAGGAAATCCCCAAATATTTGGAAATTAGACAGTACACCTCTAAATAACCCATAGGTCAAAGAATAAGACCACAGGGGAAATTAGAAAATATTTTAACTGGATGAAAATAAAACATATCAAAGTTTATGGGATGCAACTAAAGCAGTGCTTAGAGAGAAATATATAGCTTTAAACATTTATATTTTAAAAAGAATAAAGGTCTCAAATTAATAATTTAAGCTTCTACCTTGAGAAACTAAAAAAGAAAGAGCAAACTAAACCCAAAGCAAGCAGAAGGAAGTGAGTAATAAAGACGAGAGCAGAATCCAGTGAAATATAAAACATAAAAATAATAGAGGAAATCGGTGAAACCAGAAGTTCATTCTTTCAAAAGATCAGCAAAGTTGACAAACCTTTAGCTAGACTGATCAGGGAAAAAAAAGAGAGAAAAACAAATCACCAAGATCTGGAATGAAAAAGGGAACACCACTACCAACCAGAAGTTGAAAAGGATTATAAGAAACATTATGAACAACTTTATGCCAATAAATTAGACAACTTAGGTGAAATGGACAAATTTCCAGAGAGGCACAAATTACCAAAACTGACTCAAAAAGATATAGAAAATCTGAACAGACCTATAATTAGTTTTTTAAAATTTAGTTAGTAATTTTTAAATATTCCCACAAAGAAAAACCTAGGCTTCAGTGATGAGTTCTATCAAATATTTAAAAAAGAAATAATACCAACCCTTTACAAACTCTTTTAGAAAACTCATTCAATTAGGGACTATTACCTTGATACCAAAGTCAGACAAGACATCCCGAGAAAACTATAGATCAACATACCTCATGAACATAGACGTGAAAACTTTAACAAAAGATTAGCAAACCAAATTAAGCATATATAAAAGAGGCTTATTCACCATTACCTAGTAGAATT
The DNA here is from genome assembly GCF_041296265.1 of Equus caballus. Taxonomy (NCBI): domain Eukaryota; kingdom Metazoa; phylum Chordata; class Mammalia; order Perissodactyla; family Equidae; genus Equus; species Equus caballus. Next base: position 51,869,395 of record NC_091707.1, on the reverse strand, counting down.
CGTCCCAGAAATACAAGGTTGGTTTAACATCTGAAAATCGATTCGTATAATACACTATGTTAATAGAATAAAGGACAAAAATTGCTCGATCATTTCAAGATACAGAAAAAAATGTTAGACAAAATCTAACATGCATGATGAAAACTCTCCACAAAGTAAGTATAGAAGGGAAATTCCTCAACCTGATAAAGGGCATCTAAAAACCCATTGCTAATATCATACATAATAGTGAAGGACTACACACTTTCCCTCTTGAATCAGGAACAAGGCAGGATGTCCATTCTCACCACTTCTATTCACCACTATACCGGCAGGTCTAGCCAGTGCAGTCAGGCAAGGGAAATAAAGAAAAGGCATCCACACTGGAAGAGAAGTAAAACTCTTTATGAACAACGACATGATTCTATCTGTAGAAAAGCCTAAGGAATACACACACGCATGCACACACACACACACACACACAACTGCCAGAACAAATAAAGTTCAGCAAGGTCACAAGATATAAGATTAGTATACAAAAATTAAGTGCACTTCTACATTCTAACAACAAACAATCTGAAAATGGAACTAAGAAAAAAATCCCATTCACAATAATGTCTAAGAGAATTAAATATTTAGGACTAAATTTAAGAAAAGAAATTCAAGGTTTGTACACTGAAACTGTAAAACGTTGCTAAGATAATTTAAGGAAAATGTAAATAAATGGAGAAACAGTCCATGCACAATATTGGAGACTAAATATTAAGATGACAATTCTGCCCAAACTGATCCATACGTTCAATATACTCCCTATCAAAAACCCAGTAGGAATTTTTGTAGAAACTGATCAGCTGATGCCAAAATTCGGATGGAAATGCGAAAGACTCAGAACAGCCAAAACATTTTTTAAAAACAAGAAAAAAGTTGGAAAACTTAACACATCCCAACTTCAAAATTTACTATAAAGCTACTCTAATCAAGATACTGTGGTACTGGCCTGATAAGGATACGATTGATGGAACAGAATTGAAAGACCAAATTATTACACTATTACATTTATCATCAACTGATTTTCGACAAAGGTGCCAAGGCAATTCAATGGGGAGAGAATCATGTTTTCAACAAGTGGTACTGGGACAATCGGATATCCATATGCAAAAGGTTGAATTTAGACCCTTACCTCACACCATACACAAAAATTAATTCAAAATGGATTATAAACTTAAATATAAGAGCTAAAACTATAAAACTTTTACAAGAAAACTTAGCAAAAAACTTTGAACCTTGGGTTAGGCAAAAGAGTTCTTAGATACAACACCAAAAGTACAATCCACAGAAGACAAAAATAATAAATTGAGCTCCATCAAAATTAAAAACTCTGGTGCTTCAAAGACACCATTAACAAAATGAGAAGAGAAGACACATACTGGGAGAAAATATTTGCAAATCATATATCTGATAAAGGATTTGTATCCAGAATACATAAATACATCTTACAAGTCAATAATTAGTAGACAAAAAATCCAATTTAAAAATAGACAAAATTGAATAGACATCACCAAAGAAGATATACAAATGGCTAATAAGCACATAAAAAATGTCAACATCATTAGTCATTAGGGAAATGTAAATCAAAACCACAATGAGACACCATTGTACACCCACTAGAACAGCTATAATCAAAAAGACAATAACAAGTTTGGCAAGGATGTGGGGAAACGAGAACCCTCCCACATCGCTGTGGGCATGGAAAACGCTGCAGCCATTTTGAAAAACAGTGTGGCAATTTCTCCAAAAGCCAAATACAAACTTAACCATCCACCCAGCAATTCCATTCCTGGGTGTCTATTCAAGAGAAATGAAAACAATTGTCCATACGAAGGCTTGTCCATGAATGCTCATAGTAACATTATTCATAATAGCCAAAACACTCAAAACAATCCAGTTGGTGAATGGGTAAACAAAATGGGGTATATCCTTACCACACAACCGTAGTCAGCTGTAAAAAAGAAGGAACTTCTCAAATACACTACAACTTGGATGAACCTCAAAAACACCATGTAGGGGCCGGCCCCGTGGCCAAGTGGTTAAGTTCCCTTGCTCCACTTCAGTGGCCCAGGGTTTCGCTGGTTCGGGTCCTTGGCGCGGACGTGGCACCGCTCATCAAGCCATGCTGAGGTGGCGTCCCACATAGCACAGCCAAAGGCACTCACAACTAGAATGTACAACTATGTAGGGGGGCTTTGGGGAGAAGAAGAAGGGGGGTAAAGAAAAGATTGGCAACAGATGGTTGCCAATCTTTAAAAGAAATTTTAAAAAAACACACAAAGAGAAAGAAGCCATATTGTGTGATTTGATTTACATGAAATGTCCCAAAAAGACAAATTTATAGAAACAGAAAGCAGATCAGTGGTTGTCATGGACTGGGATTGGAGCAGAACTGACCAAAAATGGGCAGGGGCCAATTATTAGGGGGATGAAAAGGTTCCAAAACTGGATCACGGTGATGATTGTACAACTCTACAGAGTTAGTAAATATCATTGAATTGCAGACTGAAATCAGCAAATTTTACGGTATTTAAAGTGTATTTCAGAAAAGCTGTAAAAAACACCCAGAAAAGTCAACGGCTTAGGCAGGGGTTGGACGGCGGGACGAGGGTCAGCCTCCCCACCCCCCAGCCCCATCCTCTAGTCAACCTGATCCTTCAGCTTCCACGAGACCAACATGCCAGACCCTGCCGGACAACACACAACGTCTTTACTGAAAGGTCAGGGTCGGGCAGCTTCAGAAGGCGGATCACGAGGCTGAAGAGGAAAAGGCAAAGGCTGAAAGATTTGGGGACGTCCTTGAATCTCACAAGCGATCACACCCACACCCTCTGGGCACCATTGCTCTCAAGCACTGGTCCTCCCTGAACCCTCGCTGTGTCCTTGAGCAGCTGCCAGGCCCCGCCCCGAGGGGTTTGTTACAGCTCTGAGGTGGGAACAGGGCTCCAGGCGGAGAGGCCCACGTGCCCTCCACCTCTGCTGCCTGTGATCCCTCCTGAGAGCTGGGGTTCATGACTACCTTTCCCAGTCAACCCTTTCAGTAAGCCCAGCTCCCAAAAGAGATTTCTCTTGGAGACAGGCAGAGAAATCACAGGCAGGAAATTCCAGTCCTCCTGTTTGAGGCACCAGATGTCCCTTAAATCCTTTGACCCCTCCACCCCAGAACTGAGAAGGTTTTCGTTTCTTTCCCATTCGTCCTGGGGGCCTATGGGTCTCACAAAAGAGCTGCCATCTTGATTACAACAAGCCAGCGGGCACCAACCGGACCCTTTCAGAAAGAAGGCATGGGACTAGACTCAGGGTGCCTCATCAAGGGGGCGGGGTATGAGGCTGGAAGAGGGCGAGCTTATCAATTTAGGTGCACTGTCCCAGAATCCAGAGTCAGACCTCCTGACGAGGACATCAGATGATAGTGCAAACTCACAACTGGGATGGCTCCAGGAAGCGTGGAAAGACCAATGTCCACACTGAGGTTGAAATGCCAGGATTGCCATGGCAGGCAGTACAAGAAGAGATTAAAAGGCTGAGCAAGAGATGTGGGTATATTGGAGTGGGTATGCTGTGTAGGGTCAGAAGCCACACCAGAGGATTATGCTACATAGAAAACCCTGGAAGATACGTCATTTAACCAGGCTGTAATAAATGGGCTAGTGAGAGGAGCACCCGCAGCATTACGAAATTCACTGGGCGCTCCCCTCCAGAGGCCAGGGCTGACGGTAGAAGATGCCAGAATAGAACTAGGTTCACTGATAGCAATGGGGATGAGAGCCAGCAGAAGCCAGGAGGATGCAGTTATAATAAATGACAGGGTCAGAGTGGCAGCCAAGGGGCTCCGCAGTTGGGTGTAAGCTGATATGGATGCAGCTTCGTTACAGCCCTAGTCGGCGGTGGCCTTAAAAGTCCATGGTCAGGGAAAATCCTCCAAATGGGCAGAGTTTGAGAGACGCACCTGGTCGTCCACTTTTGTGGCATGAAGTTAGACTATATATAGTCTCATGCTCCAGGGCAAATACCTTGGCAGGCTGGTGAGGGGTTGTAAAGAAAAGGATTGGAAGATCCGGCACGAAGAGGTGTGGGAGAGCGACAGATGGGAGTGGACACAAATGTAAAGATGTTTTTATCACGTGGACCACACAGAAGAAGCACCAAACGACTTGGCCAGTTGACATCAGCCAGATTCTATTTCCATTTCTGACGAGGAAACCAGAGCTCAGGAGGTGCCGCTGCTCACTCAAGGTGACATCCCCAGTGAGCAGAGAGACCAGGAGTCACCAGGCAGTCTGATTCCCAAGGCCACTGCTTGCCCACACTGCTTTCCAGTTATGATGCAAAAGGAGGACACTGGCGTGGTGGCTCCAGCTGACAGGAGGAGGACCAGCGGGCAGACATGTTGCACGAAGCCATGTTTCAGGTAAGCAAAAGGAAGAACGCTAGCGGGGCAGTGATCTAAAGTGGAAGGGGCTTTTTTGGGAAGCGGCGAGAGCCCCGTTTAAGAATATCCAAGCTCCAACGAGGACTAAGAGAAACATCAATCTGGGCGATCACGAAGGCCCCGGCCAACTCTCAGAAGAAAGGATTCTCTGGTTCCATACGTGACATTCAAATCCCCCAGCTCTGAGCTGACTCGAAGCTTCCAGCTGACAGTGATTTGAGGAGAGGCAGAGTTCTGGGCACAGAAGCCCTTAAACCGGAGTGAGGCCTGACCTGGCTTCTGGAACACTGCCAACCACTGGTGGTGACTCTGACTGCCCTGAAAGCAGGAGGCCCGGCTGCAGGACCGCTGGAGGTCCCTCTGTGATCTCAGCGCCCTTGACTGCATCCCACCAGGTGCTTATCAGATGCTCTAGATGAGCGTGGTAATGAATGTCAATCAGCCTTGGAGGGCAAACCCTGCGGAGGTGCAGATGGAGATAGACCAACCACGACTTCTCTCTCATGCTTTCTTCCCGTCCCTAAACGTGTGCGGATCCACACCCTTGCAGTCTTGTGTGTGTGTTACCTGTACATCAGCGCCAGGCTCTGAGCAAGATCCTCTCCTCCAAATTCCTCCTTTGCCAACCCTGGGCTTCGGGGTTCCTAGAGGGCAGGGTGACATCCTTTCCCTGAGCCAGTGACCCATCTATCACCAGCCATCCCAGCCAGCAAGCCTGGACTTCAAAGCGATTCCAAGTAGTTTCTCACTGAGAAAATTACAACTGTCAACTCAGTTCGCCCATTCTTCAGACACCCCTCTAGATCAAAGCGAAGCTGAGCCATTATCAGCTGTCAACACAACAAACTGGATCCTGTGGGGTTTAACTTTTACCAGGAACTCATACGTTCACTTAACAAAAAAGTGTTGGGCCTGGCTTGTCTTGGTCCATCCAGGCTGCTATACAAAATGCCACAGACCGGGGGGCTTATAAACAACAAACATTTATTGCTTACAGTTCTGGAGGCTGGAAGTCCAGGATCACCGCGCCAGCACAATCGAGTTCCGGTGAGAGCCACTTCCTGGTTCACAGCTGGTGCCTTCTGGCTGTGTCCTCACGTGGTGGAGGGGACTGCGGATGCCCCTGGGGCCTCTTCTATCAGGGCACTAATGCCATTACGGGGCTCCACTCTCATGACCTAAGCACCTCCCAAAGGCACCACCTCCTGATACCATCTCATTGGGCGTTAGGATGTCAACATGTGGATTTTGGGGGGGGCACAAACGTTCAGGCCATAGCAAGACTCTAAGACAGAATTGGCAAATATCTTCTATAAAAGGCCAGATAGTAAATATTTTAGGCTCTTTAGGCCAGCTGGTCTCTGTCACAACTACTTACTTGACCCTTGTACTGTAGCACAAAAACAGACAACATGTAAACACGTGGGTGTAGCTATGTTCCAACAAAACTTTATTCACAAAAACATGCAGCAGGCCAGAACGGCCCACAGACCTTAGTTTGCCAAGCCGTGCCCGGAGAGTACAAAGAAGGGTGGACATATGTGTGTGTCCTGGGGGGAGGGGGCAGGGTTTCTTCCTGTCTTCTGAAATTTGGTAAAACTAGAAAAACAAGCCTTGATCATAACTAACTTTGACAAGCCACGGAAAAACCAGGGCTTGGCCATTGAATGGCTTCTGACCCTGGGCTCCTGACAGCGCTGCACAGCCCGGCGACACGAGACCTGGGTTTGACCCACTCTCTGCCACTTACCAGTGTAGAAGCCACTGCTGTGATCTTTGGTTTCCTCTCCTATAAAATGAGACTATTGATGCATATATGCATCCCGGGAGTACTGTGAGTATCAAAAGAGATAACAATGGGAAAGTGCTCCAAAAATCATAAAAAGCTGTGGAAACAGAAGGGATTGTCAGTACTATCTTCCAAGCTGATGCTGCGTTCGAGATTTCGTCCCAGCCCTGCCGTTGGTTGACTGTGAGGCTCTGGGTGCATCACCCGCCCCTCTTCACCTCGTGTCCTCATCGCTGAGATGGCCAGGGGGGATGATGGAAGTCTTTGTTTAGTGTAGATTGTGCATTTTCTATCTTGTTGTCTTGATGTTATCATTAGATAATAATTATTATCATCATTTTATACCATTATCATTGTCTTTGTTTTTACTGGAGAGCTCTGTAGATATTTTTATCTCCATGGTATACACTTGTCTGCCAAAGCCACTGAGAAGTTTCTTTTTCTCTTTTGCTTTAGAGCAGGCCCTCATTATTGCCCCTAGCCCAGGATAAGGACCCTCCGCTGGGCTCCCAAGATGCTATTTGGTTACCTCTGTCATAGCATTCAAAATGATATATAGTAATTTTCTGTCTATCTGTCCGTCTGTCTCTCCCACTGGACTGTGAGTAACTTGCCTATAGGGAGGGGAGCCGTGTCTGATTCCTCCAGCGCACAGCACCTGCGGCAGCACCGTGTGCATAGCGAGCTCTGCTGGTTTCATCCTCGAGAATCCCTGGATCTGTCTGTCCATGATTTCCTGCTCAATGTTGCTGCTGACCCTCCAGGAAGATTTCCCAGCACCAACCGCACGCCTGAGGGCCACAGAGGGGAGCTGTCCATCTTCCTTGCCAGTTTCATGGCAAGGCCATGTTGCCAAGGTGCGCCTCCTGCTTGCCCACCTGGCCCCTGCTGTGGCCAAACCCAGTTCTCCAGATCACCCACGAGGACAAGCCGATCGTGCCTCACCTCTCTCCTCCTGCAGCATCCTCTCCCCTCCTGCCCCAGAGCTCCTCTGTTCCTCCTGGGTGCACCTGGAGGTGTTCTCGCACCTGCAGTGGCTCGCCCACCGGGGCCCATGAGTTTGCAGACTTCAGGCTCATGTTGCAATCGCTGCTGCCGCCATCTTGACACACAGCTTCCCCAACTGGAGAAGCCAGGCAGTGCTGCCTGTAAGAGCAGAAGGCTGATGGCCCATGGGGCAAAATACCACCACAGAGGAAGGAGTCAGTGATAAGGTCTTCTCTTCTTTCCCCAGGACAAATTCTCAAGGTCACAGTCGTCCACAAGCCTCGCTGAAGACATTCTGCAAGGGCAAGGAGTCAGCTGTGTGTGGTTGAAGCTCAGGGTCTTAATATGTGGGGCTGCTATCCCCAAATACCCCAGACTGGGTGGCTTATAAACAACAATTTGATTTCTCACCACTCTGAAGGCTGGAAGCCCAAGATCAGGGTGCCAGCATGGTTGGGTGAGGGCCCCCTTCAGGATCACAGACTTCTCGCTATGTCCTCACATGGCAGAAGGGGCCAGAGCACTCTTTGGGGTCTCTTTTATAAGGGCACTAATCCTATTCCTGAGGGCTCCACCCGCATGACCTAATCACCTCCCAAAGGCCCCACCTCCTAATGCCATCACCCCGGAGCTAGGATTTCAACATGTAAGTTTGGGCACATTCAGACCACAGCACTCAGTGACATTCTCTTCCATTTCTCTCCCTATCCCTTCCCTCTGCTCCCCTGGTCTTCACTCCCCAGTGAAGTGTGAGCCTCTGAGCTACTGCCTCTGACCTGACTTTCCAGGCAACATGGGGTAAGACTGAGCACCCAGGAAAGGCCCACTTCGGTCATCACCATCTGCTCTCCATCCTCTCTGAGCCTTCCAGTGCCTTAACTCCAGGTCTTTGGGCCCCTCCAGGCCTCTCTTGCCCTTCTTGACCCAGTCCAGACCCCATGGTGACCAAGTGAGTTACATCCAGCCCAAGACTGCAGAACCGCAGCTGTGGGCTCCTTCCTCATTGCTCGCCCCAGAGGCTGGCTGTGCAGACTGTGACCTCTCTGATTCTCCATTCAGAGTGGACTGGTGTGGTAGTTTTTGAAAAATGACCACACATTCTTCAACAATTCTCCCCTCAAAACATGAAACCTAGGGGCCGGCCCAGTGGTGCAGCAGTTAAGTGTACACATTCCGCTCCGGCACCCCGGGGTTCACCAGTTTGAATCCTGGGTGTGGACATGGCACCACTTGCCAAGCCATGCTGTGGCAGGCATCCTACATATAAGGTAGAGGAAGATGGGCACGGCTGTGAGCTCAGGGCCAGTCTTCCTCAGCAAAAAGAGGAGGATTGGCGGCAGATGTTAGCTCAGGGCTAATCTTCCTCAAAAAAAAACCCATGAAGCCTAGTCCCCCCACCCCCTTGAGTGTGGGCCAGACTTAACCTGTTTTAAGAAACAAATGCGGTGGAAGTAATGGTATAGGACTTCCAAAACTACGTCTTCAAAGGCGCTGCACCTTTTTCTTCTCTCTTGGATGACTTGCTCTGGGAGAATCCAGCTGCCGCGTCAAGAGGACCCTCAAACAGTCCTATAGAGAGGCCCACGTGGCAAGGAACTGAAGCCTCCAGCCAACATCCTTGTGAATGAGCCTTCAGAGGAATGCAGCCCCGACCAACATTGTGTCTGTAGTCTTGTGAGATGCCCTGCGCCAGAACCACCTAGCGAAGCCACTCCTGGGTTCCTGACCCTCGGAAACTCTGTGAGAGAATAAGTGACTGTTGCTTTAAGCTTCTACATTTTGGGGTAATTTTTTACACAGCGATAGATAATGAATGTGATTTTCAACATCACCCTCTCCTTTCGCTGGCGTTAGGAGCTCTTGTCCTGTTCCCCTCAGCCAAACCTTCACCTCCTCAAGTATCCACCCAACATCCAGCCCTTCCATTCTCAGTGAAGAAATTTGTCCCCTATTTTATGGGGATGGGGGGAGGGGACGAGGCAGTCAAACATGGGCAACGTCGGCTTCCTGCCCCACGCCTTCTATGAATGTGCCAACACCTGCCCCATCCCACCTGCCTTCCTTCCAGTCACTGGGGGTGAGGTCTTCCCCATGCACCTGCTCAAGACCAGCCCCTTCCTGGGCTCTTGCTCCCTACTTGCTCTTTCTCATTCCTGGGTCTTCCACAAAATGAAACCAAGTCTCTCCTTCTGTAAGACCCCTGACCACAGGCCACTTCCTACTCCCATTCTCTCTTCCCTGATAGCGGACATCTAGGAAGGGTAAGTCACGCTCACTGTGCTCCCATCCACTCCCAGCCATGGAGGGGTGGCTTCTGCACCCCTGCTTGATTGAAGCTCCTCTCGCTCCGGGCACCAGTCATCGCCAAGCTGACAAACCCAGGCACACCTCCCATCCTTCTCTGGGGGGCTGCTCTGTAGCATTTGACTCCGGTGCCCTCTCCCTCTACCCCACTTCCTTGCCTCCGTGGCATGCTCCCTCCGATTCCCCGGACCGGTCCTCCGCTACCGCTTCCTCCGCCCAGCTCAGAAGGGGTGGTCTCCAGAGCCCCATCTTCAGCCCACTGCCCCTCTTACTCTTTGCAGTCGCCTTGGGAGTAGACCTGTCTCCCTCGCATGGTAACGACTCCCACCCTAGGCTGATGACTCTCAAATCTATGCCCAGTCCAGTCCTGCCCCCTGAGTGTCAAACAGTATCCAGCTGCCTGCAAGATGCCCCGAAACTTCCTCAAAGTCACCACATCCAGAAAACGTAATGGAGCGTGCTGCCCTTTTTGTGTCTCTATCCCAGCTAATGGCACGTCCCGCTGCTCAGCCAGAGCCCAAAACCTGGGAGTCACCCTGGAAGTCCCTCGTCCACTTCCAAACACTCAGCAGTCTCACGGACTCTCCTCCCCAGATAGTTCTAAAGTCTGTCCCCTTTGCTCTGCCCTATAACGCTCTGCCCTGGGGAGGACCTTGCCGTCTCCGAGCTGGACTGTTGTCTCTCTTAGTTCCATGGATCTGAGGGGTAGAGACCAACGGCTCCAGGCTACAGCCACAGAGAGCCGCCCAGGACTCTAATCATCTTGGCCACTTCCTAAAACTCTTCATTGACTCCCCTTCACTCTCTGTGCCCTGTCCCTTGTCAACCCAATCATCCTTGGCTCCCATCACCACCAGACTCAGACTTGCTAATGTCTTCTATCTGTCCGTACACACCCCACACAGGCATTGTCTGGCCCCCAGCCCGCACAATGCTGGCTGTGGTGCTGGAGGAGATGCTGAGTAAATGTCTGCTGAGCTGAAAGGAAAGGCGAGAAGCACCTGTCCCCTTAAGAAGTGGTGCAGTGTGATGGTCGATGCCCTGGGCCCCAGCTGCTCTGTCACCCATTATCTGGTGGCCTTGGTCAGATGAGTCCAACTCTCTAAGCTTAGGTTCACTTATCTTTAAAATGAGGGAAATAATAATATTGCCTCCTCCATGGGGAGTCTGTGCACCATGAGGGCAAGGGTCCAGGGTCAGTGAGCAGAGACCTGCGGCACCTGCGCTGGGCTCTGGCCATGGACATCCTGTCCTGCCCAGGCGTGGGTGCATCAGCCCCTCACTCACTTCTTCCCATTGGGCTGCAGGAGCCCCGGGGCACACATATGCACCGCCAAATTGTTTTCTCAGAAAGCAGACATCATTTTGTCCTTGTGATTGCCTGGGGGCACTTGTGGACAGCCTGCTGGGCAGGGAGGGGGGGCCGTGTTTGCAGGAGCTGGCATTAGGGTCTGCACCACCCACCCACACCCAGCGCGTCTGGCCTGTGCCCACCCCTCTGCCTCTCTCCCTCCCTCTCCCCTTCTCCTCGCCTTCCATTCCTCCCTCCTTTCCTCCTCTCTCTCTCCTTTTTCATCTTCTTTCTCTCTCCCTCCTCTTGTTTCTCCTCTCCTCTCCTCTGGTCTGCTCTGCTCTCTCCCGTCTTTCTGCTTCCTCTCCTCTCTGACATTGGCTCTCTGTCTTTCCTTCCCTGTCTTGTTTCTCTCTGTTCTCTTTCCCTCTCTCTCTCTCATTTCTTTCTCTCTCTTCTGAGGCTGTTTCACTCTTATTCATCACACACTCCCCTTCTCTGCTCTCCGTCCTGTGCAAAGAATTTTTCCCCTGCTGCCTCCAGGCAAAGTCGATGGAGAAGAATGAATTTTTCATTTGTTTTTCCATTATTCTGCTCCTGTACCCAAGAAAGTAGAACTCGGGTCCCTCTGTATGTGACTAGAGATGTGAAACACCTTGATCTCCGAGTTCTGTTTTGTCATTTCCCATTAAAGCAAACCCCACTCAGGAAGTCAGGCGCCAGGCCTGGGGCATCAGAGCGGCGAGCCCCTCGGCACAGCCAGTGGACTTCACCGTGTTGGCCGTCAGGGGAGATTGGGGGGCTCCCTTCGGCTTCAGTCCCCAGCAGGAGGGTAAGAATATGTTAGAAAGACTTCTCCGACTTTCCAAGGATGCAGGAGCTGGACGTTATGATTCTGGCCAAGGATGCCAGCTCTGTGCACAAGTGCACACACGTACACGGACACATGCACACACACACACACACACACACACAAACGCACTGAAGGGAGGTCCTGTACAGGTCTCCCCACCTCCCTGACAAATATGTTTGCTGGATCAGGGTCTTGAATTCCTGGAGCCAATGTGATGAGGAGGATGGGGGAAAACAGACTTCCCAAAATGCGTTTTCCTTCTTTGCTCTAGTTTCAAAACAGGAAATGAGTCCGGGTGGGCTCACCTGGATTTGTCTTCTTTCTACCTTGAGGATGTCCTGTCCCTCCATGCCCCTCCATTTCCTGTAATCTGAGGCTGGACCAAGGAGCCCAGTGTCAGATGGGAGGTCCACGGGGACGGTCAGTGCTGCCCCAAAGGACCGAGGATTGTGCTCTTCACACTCCAGCTCCGTCTCATCCTCCAGGCCTTAGGTTCAGTGGCATCTCCCAGGAGAAGCTTCCCTGGCCACCCTATCGTGACAAACAAGGGTCTTCCCCATTATCCTCCGTCACAGCCTCTGGTTTGTTCCCTTCTGAGCACCTCCATCGATCTGCACTTGTTTTATTTATTTGTGTGTTACTTTTGGATTGCCAGTCTCCCCCTACAAGCCCCATTCAGACAGGGACCTTGCTGCTGGCACAGCACCTGGCGTGTGGTAGGTGGTCAGTAAATATCTGTTGAATGAATGAATGGATGAATGAATGAACGGGATCATCTTATCCAAGCTCCCGTTGTTATCAATGGTGATACTGAGTCTCCATGGGAAAAAGTGACTTGCTCAAGTCTGCACAGGCAGGTGGTGCCGTCGCCCCCAGCTCCGGGCTCCACGTCCCTTCCTAGCTGGGTCTCTCCCCTTAACCAAGGGTCCTTCCCCAAGAACTTCATGCCCACCCGCCTGCTCTCCTCTTAAGCCAGACCCATATTTCCTTTGGAGCAATAATTAAAATAACATATTCACCAGCTGGTTTTTTTTTTCCTAGATTTAATCTGCCCAGGCTCTGATTTGCATATTAAAAGCACTAATTAGCCCCTCCGAGTGCTTGAGCACGGAGAGCACAGTAACTGGTCACGTCCTCTCTGAAGACCCATCCCCAGTGCTCCGGGCTGGGATTCAGATGGCAGCCGAGCCCTGGGCAGGGAGGAGCCTGTGTGTCCCCACGTTTGGGGACTGGAGTGCCACATGGCTTTATCCTATGGCTCTTCGCTTTGAAGTGCCGTGTCTGATCTGTGAGCTTGTCTGTCAATTTTGGTTTTAGCATCTTTGGAATGTGCAACCCCTCCAGGCCACACAGGGGCTCAGGGCTTGGGCAGGCGGGTGGCCTTCGACCTGTGGTACAAGGGTGAGTCCCCCGGTCCATGCGGGGTACGCTGCCTTCTTGCAAGCTTCCTCCCACCTGCCTCCCAGCAAGGATGAGAGGGGCAATCCCAGCATGCTGGTCCCTTTAAATGATTTCTTTACTGGAACCATACAAAGAAATAGCTTAATCGCTGTTGTTATTATTTCCTTAAAAATAAAATCGGGGAAATGTATGTGAGGGGAGGACGGGGCGGGGGGGGGGCTGTCCATAAAAGCTGTCAGCCCGTGAAGTGGGATTCTGAGTGCGCTTCCAGCAGACTGCATGCCCAGAGGTAGCGTTCAGCATCCCCCAAAGACAGCTCTCAGCTTTCTGCTCCCCTGGGCTGAGATGGTGGATGGGGACCTGCCTGCTGCAGGCACATCTCTGGGAGGGAAACCGAGGCCTAACCCTCGCAGGAGCCAGCGGAGGTCAGCCAGGGAGCTGGCTGGGCAGCGGGTCCCAGAATTTCAGAAATCCCAGCCTGGCATGCCACGTGCCGCTCCCCCGGACCCCGGGTTTTCACGAGCAAACAGCCCCTCCCCGGAAGGCCCCGGAGCCTGCGGGGGCTGGGCCACAGCACAGAGAGCCAGATGGCTGTGTGAGCACCAGGGGGCAGGGCCAAAGACCGTAAACGGGAAGAACACGCTGGCAAGAGAGTTTCTTTATCTCCCACTCCCCGGCTTGGGGTGGGCTCGGCTCAGATGGCTGCAGCTCGCTTGGGCTTCAGGCAAGGGTGGGCGGCCGGGTACTGTCCTGACCTGAGCACACAGCTGGCCAGAGGCAGGCCGAGAGCCAGCCGAGCTCCCTGACTGACCCATGGCCACAGGCTGCAGTCCCTGGCCACTCTGTTGTCCCCACCCACTGCGCCCTCACCTGGGCCAGTGCTGGAGCCAGAACACCCCACGCCCCTCCCAGGCCATCTTGAGACTCTCACGCAGCCCTCCCTTGTCCATTCTTGTACTCACTCCAGATCCGCTCCTTGGGCATCTTGCCTGCGCCAGACAGTGGGATGGAAGACTGAGAAGGCGTCTGGGAGGGTGGGACATGTGACCTTGACTCTGGCTGCGGCCAGATCAGTTGCCCTGAGGAAGCAGCTTGACTAGAGACGCTGGCTTGGCTTCGAAAGGAAAGTGTCAGAAACACAGCAGAAAGCTTCAAAGTCCAGTGTAAATCTGACAGTCAGCACAAAGGCCACGGGGAAAGGACGGGGAAAAGAAGATGGTGTCCTGTGATACTCTGTGGATGGGAGACTATGGTTTAAGAGTCTCTCTTGACTTTGGCAGGGGGAGTCACCAGAAACTCAAGGAAACGTGAAATCGGCTAACACAATCAGGAATGTGAAATCTTGCATCTAGACAGGACCTTGGGGAAGAGCAAGAGCCACTGAACCACGGCAGCCCGAGACGGAGGGGCAGGAGAGCAGGCAGGGGCTGGAGCCCTCCAAGCCAGCCCGGCCTGCGTGAAACCACAGAGGTCCTGATCCTTGGGGTCAGGAGGCCAGGGCTTGATGACCTGAAAGAGAGGTGACCGTGGTAGGCTGCCCCGGGCATGGGGAAGCTCCCCAAGGTCAGGGGGTAGAAGACCACAGGGAGGGGGAGGCAGAGTGAAGGGAAGGAGACAGGGATGCCCCAGAGTGGAAGCACCTGCTGCTTCTCTTTACATCTCTGAGAGCACAGGTTTGGCTCGGGAAAGTTGTCAGACATTTCCAGCTTCTGATAACGAGATCCACGGGGGCTTGGGGGAAAACGGTGTCCTGCATCCCAAAACTCAAGTCCATCTGTAATCCCAAGTAGAAGGCAGAGTGATGGGGGAGCTTTGCAGGGCCCCCATAGGGGCTGGAGAGCTGGCCCCAGAGACCACCAGAAGAACAGGTGGGGGATGATGAATAGGGCTGGGAGCTTGACTGAGGTCTGCCAAGTGGCCTGATGTCAGTGGGGCACCCTGTTCCCAAGGAGAAATGATAACCCTCCCTCCATCCAGGATCCGTGTGTCAGGAAAACGAGAGACAAAGGAACATGGGCCCATCAGAAAAGGTGGTCAAGTGAGTGAACACTAATAGTGAGGAGGACCTTGTCCCAAATCTGACAACTTGGGGATCACAACTTACAAAGTCCTAAACTCCACCAGGAGGTGCAAGTGTTCTGGATGCTACCTTCCAGGAATGCTGCATCTTCCCCCTGGCGAATAGCATCTTTCCAAAGGGGGAGCAGGGAACCCAAATCAATCTGTTGCTAAGAAATTCTCCCGAATTGCACTTAAGGCCCGTAGATGAGCCATCCCAAGGACTAGCACAGAAACAAATGATATGGAGGTTGACCACATCCATTCTCTCTGATTTTGCTCATCCTGCCCCAGATATACTGGCTGGAAAAATCTAGTCTCTAAGACCAAAGCTCTAGACTGCCACACAAAAGTGGGTCACTATGGGGCTCTGAGGGCCCCGCTTTGACTTGAGGAACACGGTCACCAGGGGCCATCAGAGATGGTCAGCTGCAGCTGCCGTGGGCCCTCTTGGCTCTTGGATCTGGTTGCTGATCAGTCAGTGCGTGGCTGGCAGGGTGCCCTGAACAGGCCTGAAGGCCCAAGGACTGTGCGGAGGTAGGGCACAGGGATGACGGTGGCGGGGTGGGCATTGCTCTTCTCCTTGGACTTGCAGTTAGAGAAGCCAAGTTAAGAGGAAGCAGGTTCATCTCTCATTTGGCCCTGGGGAGGGAGTGGGGTAAGGCAATGCCTCACGAGTTGGGATAGAAACAAGGAGACCCAGGCTCAGACAGGTACCCAGATGAGCACATTGTAGCTAGAGCTAGGCAGAACATGAAGACTGTGTGGCCAGGAGAGAGACTGTACTTGTGTCGTGATTTCAATTTCTCCAAAACAATCTCGAAAAACAAGGGAGTGATAACCTCGTCTAACTTTCAAACAGAAGAGAGCTGTAAGTGCTGTATTTGCAAGCTGGGCACATACTTTGGATTCTCATGCTGTGGATAATGTTTTGCCTGGACCGTACTGTTGGCGCAGGGGTGACATAATTGCCGGCTATACATGATGTGACCATGTCTGGTGGGGTTGTCTGGAGGTGACACCGGACAGAGGTGAGATGGGAAGCAGATTCGGAGTGGGTGGGATCTGAGCCTGGTGTCTCCTGTGGCCTTGGCTAAACATGTGATGGCCACAGCCTGGTGAGTTTCGCGAGCTTCTGGGGGCAGCACCGACTTGATGCTCGTGAAAGGCCCTGAGAGGCTGAATTTCACGTGTGGTTGGACCCAGGAGGGCTACAAGGAGCTATTGGAAGGTTAGAAATTGACCTTCCAAGATGCATCTTCCCTGGGATGTCCCTAATTTGCCCCCACCAGAGGTGCATTGTCACATGCCCAGCTGACCACAGGCCTGGCCCAGCTGACCTGGTGTCTAACACATGTGAGGAACATTGGTCTGCTTCTCCCCACCTTCCCAGGAGGCACCATCAGGATCAAGGACTCGTTGGCAGAGAGGGCTAAAGAACTCCCTGGAGAAGAAAGGTCTAGAAATACGTAGAACAGAGCCACACTCCCTCCCCCCCGGCCACCCTTCCGCCTTCAGGCCTCTCCTCAGCCGGGTGGTTCGGGAGGATAAGGGGGCTGTAAAAACTGCTGCACCTCTTCCATCCCCCTTCTGTCTCTCTCCCTGTTGCATGATTGGTCCAGGAAGACACTGTTGGGGCTGACAGCTTTTCTCCCTGGCCTTGGAGAGAGCCTGGGACAGTCAAGAGGGGGGGAATCAAGCTGCTGGTGGCTTGAGGTGGGCCAAGCAGGTGACTTGTTTAAGGTCACACATATTGATGCAGCTCCTTCCATCAAGAGGGAGAGTCTGTTGGTCAAAGCAAGTCACAAGGCCAGCCAAGATGCAAGGGTGGGAGGAAGTGCAAACTAGGGTGGCCATGTTTTTCCATCCGCCATACGCACATATACACAGCTCAGCAATTCCGCTTCTCAGTGTACACCGAGACCTAGAGAGACTCTTATACAAACTGACAGGTACAAGAATGTTCATTACAGCATCGTTTGTTACAGCAAGATCAAAAATAAAAACGCCCATCATTGGAAGAACATATAGATGAAAAATGGCATGTTCGTGCCTTGAAAGAGTATACAGCAATTTATAAGATGAACCAGATCTCTATTTGTAACATAATCTAATATTATGTTGATAGGAAGAAAACCAACTTGTAGAATAGAATGTATAGTGTGACATGATTTTAAGGAAATTTTTTAAAATACAAAGACAACACCATATCTTATTTGCATACATACGTATATGTAGGAGTATAGCAGGAAATTGAAGGATAGATGAGATTGGGTATCTAGGGGGAGTAGAACGGGCGGGACATGGGGCTGCACCAAGGACGACACTGCGTCTCTAACTGAGGAGAAAGATGTGTGGATAGATTGGCCCAATTTGTGCCCTTGAGATCCAACACAGAAAGTAATTTCAAAATAAAAATATAAACTTGACAAGTGGGAGTCATGAAGGAGGCAGATAAAGGGGGAAAACTGGCTAAAGGGGGTTTCTAGAAAGTTGAAGGAGGGTTAGCAACACGCATTGAGGTAGGACCCGCATTCCCATGGAAGCGCCCCTACACACAGAGTATGAACACTCAGTGCTTTGCGTTATCTTGTTATTGTTACTCATTTCTGTTTATTCTTGCCACGTACCCCCTTTGTCAGAAAGGTGAGGCTGCTTCCATTCTCTGGATAAAGTTGATATTGGCCATAATTTAGACTTTATGGGCAAAGCAGCTGCTGCTGTTACCCAAATGGGTGGCTATAGCTGAATGGATCATTATTCATTCATTGATTTATTTAGTGAATATTTACTGAGGACCTTTTGTGTGTCTGATGTCACATGAAGTATTGGAGATACACCAATGACCCCACAACCTTGCCTCCTACCATCGTGGAGCTTACACATGGAGCAATCCCACCCAGCAGAGGCTGCTCTTGAAGTTTCCGCTCTCCTCCCCTGAATTATCCACTCTGCTGTATTTTTGTGGCTTTTTCTATGTTCCCCTTTTGAGCAGAGTTAATACCCAAGGCCCTGGGGTCCCCACTCATAGCAGGTTGACAGAAAGTGTGGAGAGGGCAAACCTTGCCTGCTCTAGGTCAGAACCCACCTTTGGGGGCTCCTGTCAGCTCTCCCTGACCCCTTTCCCCCAAGCCATTCCTGCCAAGACCCACAGCAACGATCAGACTCTGCCTCCTCGTGTGGAAGCCAGGGCTTCCGGGTCCTCCTTTCCCCATCGCCTTTCTATATCCTCATTAGACCAGACATGGAGGGATTGGGCACGTGTGGTTGGCATTCTCCTGATTGACAACAATCCCATGGAGCTCTTTCAGGGGGGCCCAAGAACGTGGTCCCTGTTCTGGGCTCAAGGGGGTGGGAGGCCTTGATTGGGTGAGCAGGACGGAAGTCTAAAGGAGGCCCCAACAAAAGCCGCACCTAGGATGGACCTGCCCTGTCCTAACTCCTCTCCGCCACCCAAACACGCCCCTTGCCCTTCTGTGCTCTCACTCATGGTGTGTTTGTCACCTGGACTGTGTCCTCACCTTGGAAGTGTAAGACCCAGTCCAAATGTCACCTCTTCTGGGGAGTCTGCCTGGACCCCTCACCTGCCCCAGGTTGAGCAGAGACCCTGCTCCGCCCTCCTTACACATCCCTCCCCCTCCTGTGGCTCTTAGCACAGCATGATGGCAGAGGGCCTTTTGGTCCCTCCTACGCACCCAGGTCATTCACTTGGGGCTCCTCCCCAGGGCCACCACGTAGACAGAAGGAAGGAGGGAGGGCAGGAAGGAACTGCTGGTTCGCGGGGGAACAGGGGGGGAGAGCTACAGGGAGAAGGAAAAGATGAGGTGACACCGGCCACTCGGTGCAAACCCCAGGGAAGGATGTGGCTTTGCACAGGCCCGCATATGTCTTAGGAATTAGGGAGGAGCCCCGAGACTCTGGCCAAAGGGAGAAGGCCCATGGGGCAGAGCAGACTGTGTGACTCTATCTGCAGGACCAAAGGGCGCACCACAACCCGTAGAGAGAAGGATTTCTGTCTAAACCCTGTAGCTTCTACAATGCTCCAGCTCTCCCTGGAATGGTCCTGGCTGACATCTTCCTCCTCGCACATTTGCTGATTCAATATTCATTTGTTAACAGCAGCATGGCCGAGACCCTGGATGGGTTCCTTCACACAGTTCAGTGCTGGACTCTGGAGTCAGGCTGCCTAGAATCAAACCCTGCCGCTTTCTGGCTGTGTGACTGTGGACCAGTCACTTAACCTCTCCGAGCCTCAGGTTCTCATCTGGAAAGTGCAAGGAATAGCAGCATCCCCCGCCCAGCCGCTTGCTCTGAGCAGCAATAAGATCCCGCATCGGTGGAGCCCTGACTTTCTGCTTTATGTGCATTATCTCACTTAATCCCTGTTTAGTTCCCAGCTTGAGGAGAAGTGAGGCTCAGAGAGGTTACAAGGCACAAAGGTCTCCATCCGGCAGGTGGAAGAGCCAGGAATGGACCCAGCTCTTCCGTCCAGCCCTGGGGAAAGGAGGGCCACTGCCAGCCCTCCCTGCCTCCTCTGACGCGGCTCTGGAACTCTCCCTGCTGCAGTCATGGCTCTGGACACAGCTGTGATTGGTGGTTCTAAGTGGCAGCACATTGGGAACCTGGAGGTGCCCTGTGCTCCCCGGTCCACTGCCATCTGGCTGTGCCCCACCCGGTCCCCACCCACAGTGTTCACACTCAGGCCTCCAGGGACCACCTCGTGGCCAAACCCAAAGGTGCTGTTCAGGCCTCTCCCATCCCCTCCCCTGGAGCCTGCTGCATGCACCTGCTCTTCCTCAGCCCTCCTGCGGCACCGGCTCAGATTCCCTGCTGGCTCCTCTTCGCAACCCTCAGCTGCTGCCTTCCACCCATCCCCTCTCCTCCTCTCAACCCTCAGCCTCTCCCGGGCATTCCTGCCCATGCTCATTCCTGGCCACGGCTGATGACGCAGGTAACTCCAGTGAATCCAGCGGGAATCCTCCAGCTTGATGTCCCACAGGCACCCCTGCCGTCTCAGCATGGCTGTAGCTGAACTGTTCTCTCCCAAATGCCTGCCCTTCCCCCACATTCCCACCATCCACCACCCAAAACTGGAACCTGGAGTCACCCGGGGCTCCTTCCTTCTGTGCCTCACATCGAAAGGGGGCCAAATCCTGTTTATTCCACTTCTTAAATACGTTTCTTATATGCTCCCTCCTTTCCATCTCTTCTACTCAAGCTCCAGCCTCCTCGTCTCTTACTGGACCGTTGAAGTTTTATCCCATGAGGTTTCTTTGGTCCACATGCCCCGCACTGTGGCCGATGACCTGGTCGTATTTCTCCCATCGAGGGCAGCCCACTCCACCAGCATCAAAGGAGGGTCCGACATGTGTCTGCCCTGTGCTGGGTGTCCATGCGACCAAACAAAATTCTTCTCTCAAGAGGCTCAAAAGTAACAGCAAGTAAAGAATGAACTGCCACACGCCTGACAAACTATGGTAGCGAATGGCACAGTGGGAGCACACAGGGCCACTTGACAGTCTCAGGTGGCCGTGCAAGGCTTTCTGGAGGGACCAGTGGCTGAAATGAGTAAGGATCTTCTCACTGTCACAGGCTAACGTCTAAACTCTCCAGTTGGCCTATAAGACCCTTAAATGAGCTGGCCCCTGGCTACTCCCAGCCGCCTTCTCACCCCCACCACACGCACATACACATACACACACACACACACACACACACACACAAAGAGCTCTCTTCAAACAGGCCCGACCACCACGTGGCAGCGGGCGGGGGTCCGCCTCCCTGCCATTCAGCCCGGGTACAACATCTTGCATCAAGAATCGTGTCAATTTGCGAGCTCGCAAATCGGCACTTAGCTTGCATGCCAAAGTCCACAGTCCTAAGTTTCGGTGGCAGAAAGACATTGCTGAAAATAATTGTGCCTGGCAGCACTGGGCCGCTTCCAGAAGCCGTCCGGTGTTCCAGCGCACGCGGGATCTTTCGCTGCTCGATGCAGCAGCCAGATGCCTCCATATCCTGCCCAATTAATCTGGAATGAGTTGGACTGTGGTAATGTACATTCACAACAACCTGCTTTTGAACGAAGGACCACAAAGCAGCTTCCCGGCCCCACATCCCTGCCTGTCCCCCTCCCACTGCTCTCCCGAAGGCCCTGCCGCTGCCAGCCCCCCACAGGTAGACGGTACCAGGTTGTGGCAGGAAGCGACAGCCCCACTGGCAAGCCGGCAGCAGAGCCCCCTGCACTGCCAGCCCTTAGCCACTGACTGCAGTCCCGCTGGCTCCGGCGGGCGATGGTTGCAAATTCCTGCTCGCTGCATCTCCCGGGAAGGAGTCCATGCACCGAGCTCTTTCCTGGAAGTGACTCTGGCCCATTTCACATGGTCCAACTCCAGAGGCATTCCTGAGGCCTGGCTTCTGCAGGCAGGGACCTGTATCCCCCTTCCAGCGCTCCCCAAAGAACCAGAAGGATGAGGGGCAAGAAAGAGATAAAATGTACCTGAGTAGCTGTCAAGGGCTCTCTCCATATTACCCTCCAGGCAGCCTTATGGGACCCTGTTCTTCATTCTTGCTACTGGGCAAACTGGAAGCTCAGAGAGGGTGAGTATAGTGTGTAAGGCCACCCAGCTGGTGGCAGATCTCAGGCGCGGCCTGCTGACTCTATCACACCTCCCCACCTGCACCCCCTTCCCCCCACCCCCGCCCCGGTCACTCAATCCCTTTACCGTGGGTGGGGGACCATGCAGACCAGACATCTATGTCTGTGATAGTATTGTTCCGTGGCCCACTTCCTTCCTCTCTTTACCCTTTTTCTTGGCCCCTCTCCTCCAAATCTTCACATTCTGGTCCCAAGACCTCAAGGGGCCCCTCCTGCGACTGTCCCAGTTCCCACCTCCTTCTCCTCCATTTCTGGCTATTCCTGGAGCACAGAGAATGCCTGACTCCGGACAGGGCAAACGGGCCTGGCGGATGGCTGGAAATGTCCTGGCGCTTGCAGAGGAGTCGTTCTTAGGAGGCAAATGACCCAGAAACCGTTAACGCCATGCCCCTCTCGGGAGCTCGGAAACTTTAGTGACCTCTCAGACTGGCGAGCTGGTTTAAGTTCGTGCTTTTTGCAGAAGCAGTTCTTTTTCTTCTTTCTTGTTTCTTTGCCTTCCACCCTCCCCAGTACCTATACACACAGCAGACAGCCAAGTCTCGGCAACCAGCTTTCTTTTCCTGCACTCCCACTGGAGGCTTGAAGTGGGGAACTTGTCCTCCACTGCCTCCTTCCAGCACCTTCTCCCCCGTCACCCCCACCACCACCTCCACTCGCTTCCAAGAGAGAATCTGTCTTCGGGCACCCACCTCGACCCAGAGAAATACCAAATGCTCACTTCCCACCAGCACCGAAAGTTCTGGTTTTTTCTGGACCATGCACAGAGCTCAGGGGCAAGGAGAGAAGCAGGGAAGGAAGCAGAGGAGAGGGAAATGCGATGTTAAATTGTCCCCCGAGATAACCAGAATCAAAGTCAAGCAAGGTTTCAAAGTAGGGATTGACTCTATCAGCTGGGCTTCTGGCGGCCTCGTCAGCCAGCCAAGAACCGGAGGGGCTGGCCCGTTTCAGGCCATTCTGGCACGAGGTCTCTCCACTCACGCAGAAAGTCACTCCGACAATTAAGCCTGGTCCCTTTGTTTCCCCTCCCGTCTCTCTCTCTCTCTCTCTCTGTCTCTCTCTCTCTCTTTCCCTCTCTCTCTCTCTGCATCCTGCAAATGCCACGTCCCGCTGTGCAGGGTACCACAGCCACCCTCCCTGTCAGGCCGCTTCGCAGTGCTGCTGCGGCGCCGTGGAGAGGAGCTAATTGGGTTTGTTGTCACCTCCCGAAGCTGCCAGGAGCTCACGTCTGCTCTGGTTACAGATGAAGACATCACGGTGACAGGCTCAGAGACAGCTCAGCTGGCATCCCAAGGCCACTAATAGAGCCATGTTGATTTAATGTCCGAGTGGAGAGGTGCAGACAAGCTGTTCGAGTTTTCCCTTCCAAACAAAGCAGGACTACACCATCCGTCATCTGTGGATCAGTAAATAAGCCTCCGTGTGCCTCCAGGAGCTCTTAACCGGTGCCACAAAAGAATGACAAACTATTTTAAAACGGGGAGACGGGACTTTGAAACGGAGCGTCTCTCTGGTTTATGCTGCCCTCAGGGAGCCGGCTAATGCCGCCAGACATAAATTTTACTTAACTATGTAATTATGAATGAATCCTGTTAGCCTTAAAATCGCCCGCTCGCTAAAGGTGTGCCCTGTGTCCGTGGTCTCTGGGATGCGGGGCATGCGGCGAGGCATCGGGGAAGAGAAGATCTATTTGTTTTCAGTGAAGTCATTTGCCCATTCAATAGGCATTGAGAGAGGACCTACCGTGTGCTGGGCTCTGGGCGAACAAGACATGGTACCTGCCCTGGAGAGGCTCATGGGTGAGGTGTAGACAGACACACAGAGAGGAAGTTACAGCCCAGGGCAACAGATGCTGTGAAGGAGATAAAAACAGGAGGTAAGCGGAGGACCCTTCACCTTGAGGGTCTGGAATTGGTTCCCAGTAAAAGAAGCATCTAAGTCCCCAGGTCCACTTTCAGAGGAGTCAGGGGACTCGCCACATCCCTCTCACTGTAGGCAGCTGGGGTCTGGAATGGGGTATACCTGGGGTGACCATTCCCCTCAGTCCAGTGGAGCAATGATGGGTAGTCATGTCCCTCCAACCCACTGGTGACTCACGGTCCCCTTTGGGCCTGCAGAGGCCTGAGGGTTTCAGAGAGGTGGATGGGTCTCACAGGGTGATGGGTGTCGTGGAACATGAAGTCTGAGGGCTCCAGGAAGGGGCAGTACATGCGCGGCCAGGTCTCAGAGCTCAGACTGCCTACCCAGCACGTCATCCCCCAGCTGCGGGCTAGGGCCAGCCCTCCGCTTCCCCACAGCTCCTGAGCATCCAAATGATGACCTTCAAGGGAATTCTCCTTTCAGACTGGGCATGTGCAAGGCTACTGCCCACCCATGGCCCATTCTCAGTGGTGGGGCCCAAGCAGGGGGGTGTTGAAAATATTCAATTCAGAACAGACACTGGCCAGCACATCATGTCAGCTGGGCATCACTCTTGGGCCCAAGCACCCAAACGCCCAGCCCCTAACCCCTCTCCCTGTCCCTGCCCCAGCCTCTCTTTCAGCCCTCACCCCAAGAGCCCACATGCCACTCTCTTCCTCAGCTTTGATCCATAATGGCCCACCAGAAACTGTGTCAGAAGCAGCCCAACAACTCAACAGAAGGGAAGTCCTCAAGATCACTCCAAACTGGAGAACTATCCGAAACCCATGGTGGGAAGAGATCTACCCCACAACCAAGGATGCAAACTCCAGCAGAGAACCCTTACATCATCTCAGACGAGGGGGTGGAGCCCCCGCATCGTGACAAAGACCTCCTGCCCCCTAAGCTGAACTGCACCCCCTTGACCATCCCACTGTTATAAAAAAGTGGATAGGACTCTGCACACCCTCAGGTTACAGCTTGGAAAAGAAAACAAATTGATCTCAAATATAATGGGAAAGGATCTGGGAAGTCACCCCCACACCCACAGGTATCTCCCCAAGTCCAAGCCAACAAAGCACACGACATCTGGGCAGAGCTGCCCCAACGGAGATAGCCTCATAATAATGACATGGCACCCATGTGGGCAATCCTCAGGGGAAAAGGCGGGGGGGGGGGGGGGGGGGGGAAGGAGAGAGAGACAGAGATCTTGGCCTATAGGAAAATATAATTCTGGGAAGAGAAGGAAATTCCTCATCATTGAACAACTAATGACCATGGTAACTCAACAGAACAAGAGCCAAAAGATCAGAAAATAAAACAATGGGAAGAGATGAAAAGAGAGATTGCTCAGACAGAAGAGAACAGACTGGAACAAAACATTGCTGCAAGGGTCAGAACCAACTTTTAAACAACAAGGAACAGAAGACATGCTTCAAACCCAAAACTGTTGACATTATGGAAAAGCTTGAGTGAACACGGATGAAATAAAGGGATCAAAATAATTAGAGAGAAGTTAATATCGAAAGTAGATCAAGATGGTAAAACATAAGAAATGTGTGTCCCTGAGGTAAACAGTCCAAAAAACAGATGATGCATTTAAAGAAATAACACAGGAAAATTTCTCTTAAATGGATAACTTTTTCAATCAATCAAAAACATACATTCAATGTTCCAGAAAAATTTAACTTGGAGACATCAGCACAAACACTGTGTGATTAAGCTCTAGAATGTCAAGGATAAAAATGAGTTCTTTGAAGGCCAAGACAGAAAAAGCAAATCACCCACAAGGAGAAAAAAATCCAGTTGGCCAAAGACTTGTCTGCAGCCATGTTCAATGCCAGGAAGCGCCAGAGAAGTAGCTCCAGGGTTCTAGAGTAACCAAAAGAATTACAACCCAAAAGGATGCTATTTGAGCGTAATGGGAACAGGAAATATTCTCAAACATGATAAAACTCCAGAAATATAGCACCCAAGCCCTTGAAAAAAATGTCTAGTCATTGAAATCAACCAGTTCAACTAAAGAACCACGAAAGGAAGAAGTTGGTGTCCCAGGGCGGGGATTGGAACTACTTAAATATGGAACTAAAATTCAACAACGTGGAATTCCAGTTTTAGAAGAGACTGGTATCATAAAATATCAGAACTAGGGTCTGGCCCCGTTGCCAAGTGGTTAAGTTCACACGCTCCACTGCAGGCGGCCCAGTGTTTCATTGGTTCGAAGCCTGGGCGCGACATGGCACTGCTCATCAAACCACACTGAGGCAGCATCCCACATGCCACAACTAGAAGGACCCACAACGAAGAATATACAGCTGTGTACTTGGGGGCTTTGGGGAGAAAAAGGGAAAAAATAAAATCTTTAAAAAAATATATCAGAACTCAGGGGTGGAGATGGGAGGAGGTATGAGAGTCATCCTCAGAGCTGAGAGCCAATTGATGGTGCTAAAATGGAAGCATGGAGGGACTTACAGTCCAGCAAGACAGGGGAAACACGTGCATCTACGCTGGGTCCAGGAACCCCACCTCAATGGTGGTGACAGAACAAAACAGCTATAAACCCACAAGAACAAAGAAAATAGGGACGATTACACAGCAAATGAGAATGTCAACAAAATTTTGGAAGATGCATAATTGATGGATCAGTAGTAATTGACTTAGCACGCAAGAAAGCTAAAATTTAATTGATTTCAAGGGGTGGGGAGAAGGGTGGACAATAAGAAGCAAGCCAGTTCCCCCACACACAGGAGCCCAGGCAGGCCCAGGAGCCAGAACCAAGGACGTCTGAAGGCTGAGGGGTAAGACGAGGCTGAAGACAGGAGGATTGGTGGAAAGTTGTCATAAGGCCAGTAAGATGAGATGCACTAGCTGGGATGACCAGCTGTCCTGGTTCCCTGGGCCTGAGGGGTTTCCTAAGAAGTGGGACTTCCAGTGCTAAAACCAAGATGGCCCCAGGCAAACCAGGGTGAGTTGGTCACCCTGCCACCGGGTCTCCTCCCCACCTCCACCCTCTGCTCCGGTGAAATTGTCTCTCTCACCCAGGGGAAGAATGGAATAAAGTTTACTTTGTGATGAAACGAGCCAGTTGTGTGTTCAACAACTCCAAGCTCAGTGAAGATTCTACTGAAATTAGGGGGGTTAAGAGAAAGTTTGCCCAGAGAATATGGTGGGATCCAAGGCCCACTTTCCTCATTTGGTTCAGAATCTTGGCAGCTGGGCTTATATCCCACCCTCCCACCACACACAGCTCCACCCTCAGGAGGAGATTCAGAGATTCCCTTTTGAGGCAACTGTCCAAGAAGAAAGAGCTACAGACAGAGACATTGGGGAACGCTCCCCTCCGAGAGAATGACCAGATCACCATCCATCCATCCTCTGTGGGAAGCATCAGCCCACACGCCCCGCCCCTGCAGCCAGAGCTTCCGCTCGGCATTTAGTGCCTCATCTTAGCTATGGATGGACAACCAAGGATCACCACACATGAAAGCCAGCGCCGGAGAAAAGCCTTTAGTAGAGGGTAGAAAAAGAAAAGAAACGTTAAGGAAACAGCAACAGAAATCACAGAAAATACTGCATCTGATAATTAAGAGTGGATGCTAGGAAAACAGCAACACTGCAAGGAACAACCAGAGAGCAAGAAAGGGGCCTGAGAAAATATGATTAAAAATATGATTGAAGAAATCTTAAACTCAGTAGACAGCTCAGAAGGCGGAGTTGAGGAAACCTCCTCAAAAACAGAAGCAAGAGAGGCTGGCCCCGTCGCTCAGTGGTTAAGTTTGCATGTTCCACTTTGGTGGCCCAGGGTTTGCTGGTTCGGATCCCAGGTGTGGACCTACACACCACAAGCTGTGGCAGGCGTCCCACATATAACGTAGAGGAAGGTGGGCACAGATGGTAGCTCAGGGCCAGTCTTCCTCAGCAAAAAAGAGGAGGATTGGCAGTGGATGTTAGCTCAGGGCTAATCTTTCTCAAAACATAAAAAAAAGTAAAACAGAAGCAAGAAAAGCAAGGAGATGCAGTCATAGCACAAATTCAACATGCCAAAATGGGAACAGCAGCTATCTGCTATTCTCTTCTTTGTCATTTTGTGTGTTTTCCAAATTTTCCACAATGGACACATATCAATTTTATAGTCAGAAGAAAAAAATATAGAAAGATGACATAGTCA
Organism: Equus caballus; assembly: GCF_041296265.1. Taxonomy (NCBI): domain Eukaryota; kingdom Metazoa; phylum Chordata; class Mammalia; order Perissodactyla; family Equidae; genus Equus; species Equus caballus. Next base: position 51,841,534 of record NC_091707.1, on the reverse strand, counting down.
AAAGTCTGTGACTGCACAATAGACAGCATGCTGGGAGCTCGGGGAGGGTGGCTGGGGTGGGCTGAGGAGGGGGCTGCCAGAGGCCCCTTGTTCTCCGCAGCACCCGGGTCCCTCGACAGCAGGGGGCGGGTGTTCGCAGAACCTTCCAGGCCAGGCAGCCTGTGGCTCGGGACCTGCGGGAGGCTGGGAGGGGGCGGCTGGTTGGGCAGGGACTGAAAGGGGAGCAGGAGCCTGATTCCAGAGGACGTGGGTGACTTTCCTCCGTGTCCACAAAGCACCCAAAAAGAGGCGTGCCAAATAAGCACCGGGGAGGCGCCCAGGAGAACGAGGTAGTCACGCATCCGTGTAACCGCAGAGGTTAGAGCCCCTCTCACCCCCCATGAAGACTCTAGCTCACGCTTCCGTTCTTCTGGGCTGACCAGACACCTTCTCTGTGCCAGGCCTTTGCCGGCGTGGGACACACGGGAATGAACAAGGCCTTTCCTGGCCCCAAAGCAGAGGGCTCGGCCAAACCCTTTCTAAGCCCCCGATCTAACTCATTGACGTGGACCAGGGGCTGCGGGGGGACCATGGAGGGACAAGAGGGGGCTTCAGCCCCTCTGACAGCCCCCTTAGGTGAGAAAGTATTTGAAAAACCACAAAGGTGGAGGAGGGTGGTGACCACAGGTACTGCGCGCAACAGTGTCCAAAAGGAAGACGACGGCAATGGCCGTAGGGGTGGCCTACGTCACTGTCCCCAGAATCCCCAGGAGGAAAGTGAGGCTCAGACAACAGAGACAACTCGCCCTGGGATGCCCAGCTGCCTGGTGCAAAGTCAGGACTCCCACCCCTGGCCAGCCTCCTCCGGCCTATAAGCCTTTCTTGATCACGACCCCCCTCTGCCCTTGACCACGTCCCAGGGTCTCTGGGAGGGACCAAGGCTGGGCAAGGGCATCCCCACCCCCAGAGCCCTGGCTCTCCCGGCCCTTCTGGCCGACTCTTACCTGCAGGCCCTCCCTGCCACGGGGCACCCCATGAAGAAAGATGGCTGAGCTCACCAGGCTCACGTTCCAAGTGCAGGCTGATCCACAGCCCTGACTGGTCCTACTGAGCTCATGGGCTGCCCCACGGCCTCTCTTCTGCACATGTCCCCTGTCCTCAGGCAGCGGACACAAACATATCAGGCTGGCCCTTGAATGGCACGTGGGGTCATTTTATCTGACGTATCTTCTGAAGCACAACCAAACAAGGTATGGAAGCGGGGCCAGCCCTGTGGCCGAGTGGTTAAGTTTGGCACCCAGGGTTTCGCTGGTTCGGATCCTGGGTATCAACATGGCACCACTCATCAGGCCATGCTGAGGCAGCATCCCACATGCCACAACCAGAGGCACTCACACTGGAATATACAACTATGTAATGGGGGGCTTTGGGGAGAAAAAAAGCAGAAAGAGAAAAAAAAAAGAATATTGGCAATAGTTGTTAGCTCAGGTGCAAATCTTTAAAAAGCAGGGTACAAAAGAAAGAGGGGTCTTTCCTCAGTACAGGCGCAGCTCTGCCCAATGAGGTGACAGCTCTGTGGGCCACCTCCTGGGGAGTCACCTTGGGATCACTGACATCTGTGGGGGTACTGACCCCACCTTTGCTGGTTTCAAGGTTTCATGAAGGGAATAGAAACATCCATTTTCCCATCCACCCTGCACAGGGGACCAATCACCTCTCAGAGCCACCTGGGCAGGTGTGAGGACAGAGGTGGACACCACGGCCCCGTGGAGATTATGTACAAGGGGACCAGGGCGGGCATGAAACAAATAATTGCCCTTGTGGTGAAGGCTTTAAAGGACAAATACAAAACTTCTAGTCTGGGGAGCCAGGGAAGTGACAATGACTGTGAAACTTACAGAACGGGCAGCGTGGGAGCAGCCAGAAGGACGGTGGGAGCAAACAGGAGAGACTATTGGCTAGATAAAGATACAGATGCAGATATAGACATATCAGATCTATTATGAAGAGTTGGCTCATGGGATGGTGGAGGCTGAGAAGTTCCGTGATCTGTCATCGCAAACTGGAGACCCAGGAAAGCCGGGAGTGTTGTTCTAAGACCCAGCGGGCCGACGGTGTGAGTCCCAGCGAGGACAGGAGAAGACTGACGTCGCAGCTCAGCAGTCAGGGAGAAAGAGTGAATTCCCTTCCTCGGCCTTTTTGTTCTACTCAGGCCCTCAACTGATTGGATGTGGGCCACCCACGTCGGGGAGGGCCGTCTGGTTTACCAGTCCCCCAGTTCAAATGCTCGTCCTATCCAGAAACACCCTCACAGACACACGCAGAAATAGCGTCTAATCTGGGTGCCCTGGGTCCCAGTCAAGCTGACACATAAAATTAACCATCATGCATGGTAAATAAGAATGACTGGCCCCTGCCTCCTACAACTTGTGGTCTAATGGGGAGAGACAGAAAATACGGAAATAACTAAGCAGGATAATTTCAGGTAACGATAAGTGGTATGGAAAAGAATAAAACAAGAGCAGTCATTTGAGAGCGGGAGTGGGCAGGGGGCAGAACTGACTTTAACCAGGGCAGTCAGCAGGGCTCTCTCTGAGATGACAGTTAGAACAGAAGGAGGAGACAGAGCCAGTCAGGTGGAATGGAGGAAGAAGTCACCAAGCAGAGAAAATAGCATAGGCAAAGGTCCTGAGGCAGGACCTGGCTTGTCTGAGAAATAGGAATTAAAAAATATAATGCACAGAACATAAGAATGAGGGTGGAAGGGGGTGAGCCAGGAGGAGCCAGATCCCTCAGGGCCTTGCCAGCCATGTGCAGCAGTCACCTAGTGCTGCATAACAAAACACCCCAAAACTTGGTGACTTAAAGCAATAATGGTCATTTATTTTGCTCATGGATATGCAATTTGTGTAGGGCTTGGCAGGGAAGGCTTGTGCCAGCTCCACGTGCCGTCAGCTGGGGTGGTGGGACCAGGCGGCTGGAGAGTTCACTTCCAGGATGGCTCACTCACATGGCTGGCTTCAGCTGTGGGCTACAGGCTGTGTTCCTGTCCACATGGGCCATTCCATGGACTGCTCAAGCTTTCTCCCAGGGTGGTGGCTGGGTTCCGAGAGCGAGCGTCCAAGAGAACCAGGCAGAAGCTGTGTCACCTATTATATGATCCAGCCTTAGGAGGACTGCCTTTTCCAGTCGTCAAAAGCCCACCCGAATTCAAGGGAAGGGTATAGAGACCCCCCTCTCAATGGCAGGGATGTCAGGGCCACACTGTAAGGAGAGCATGGGGGATGGGAGAGAGAGTGATGGCCAGTCTTGGAAAATACAAGCTGCCCAACCCTGGCAAGGAGCTGGGTTTCATTGAACAAGTGACAGCATGCTGTGGGAGGGCAACACAACTTGATTTACATTTTCGGAAGATTTTGCAAGCTGCCGGGTGGAGAGTGGATTGGAGGGGCCACGGGGAACCAATTAGGGTTATAGCCATAGTTCGGCTGATGGCTGACGGCAGATTGGCCCCAGTGCAGGCCGTGGAGACGGCGAGCACCAGGAGACGCACAGTTTGGTTTTCACTGGCACACGCAGTGACCAGACCCTGTGACAGGTCAAGGTGGGCCACGTGTGGCGTACTCGGGGGTCTGGACTTCACCCTGGGGACCTACTGAGGGATTTCAGCAGGGAAGTTATAGGATCAGGACCGTGTTCTAAAGGCGACCCTCAGAGAATATTGAATCCAGGACAAGGCTCAACCTGACCTGTGTAGAAACGGCCTAAAGAACCAGATACTGAGCCACCTCAGCAGGCTCAGTAAACTTACCAAACGCCGACGGGCCACCCACTCTGTGTCACGCCGTAGGCCAGTCACGGGGGCTTTCTCTCTGCTTTCACAGAGCTTTTCCATTCTACCGCCTTCTCGCCACTTTGCGACATATCTGCTGTTTCTGCCTGCCCAGCATCCATTCCCTCTTTGTATCAGTCAGCTTTTACTGGACGGTGTTGAGTCAGAAATGATCCCCAGATCCCAATGACTTACAACAGCATCTATTTTCAGGTGTCTTCTTTATTTTTGGATCCAGGCTCTATTTGTGACAGCCCCTTCTAGAGGCAGAGGGAGAAGAAGAAGAGAGCTGGTGGAAAATGTTAAAGCTCTTAGCGCTTCTGCTCAGACGTGGCATCCATCGCATCTGCTCACATGCCATTGACCAGAGCAAGTCCCATGCCGAGCTCAAGGTCGGTGGGGAGGGGAGGCACTGTAAGTCAGGGGGCGTGGGAGGGGATGTATGATCCTCTGACGCGCAGGAGAAGGAAGAGCCGAGAGCAATGACACGATCCACCACCCACTTCATCAGGTAACCCCTTTGCCATAGATGTTGGTTCAAGGATGACTGAGCCAAGCCAGGCCGACTGAGTCAACGAGATTCATTTCTAAGCCTTTCATTTGGCCTGAAGGGAAAGAGAAGCATTTATTCCCATGGGCACTCAGCAGCTGTCTTGGCACCACATGGGGGCAACCTGATGAGGATGGAACCCTCCCAGAAACAGCAGGCACAAGACCAGGTCCCAACAACCTCTCCTGGGCCCCTGCAGCCACTGCCGAGGAAGCTACCCTTGCTCTGTTTGGTTACAAGAATCTGCTCAAGCCACGTGAGCTTGGTTTCTGTCACTTGCCACCCAAAGAGTGCTGATGAACACGACACTCTGATCCGACCCTCTCCTCCACTATTCTGGCTGAACTTCCCAGGGGGTGCTTTGCCTTCCTAAGGAGACACAAGCTCCTTGAGGACAGACACCCACGGCACACACCTTGAACCACCCTGAGACTCTAACACACTGTTGAGCGCACGTTTGGGGCAGAAGCGATTGTCCAGGGTTTACTCTGCGGTAGGCACTGTGCCAGCGGCTTTACATGTCGTTCATCATCCCAACCTTTGAGGAACCCCGTAGGGTAAACATTACCGTCAAGATTCAAAAACAGTAAACTGTCCAAGTCGCACCCGAGTCAGTAACAGCGGGACCTGGCTCCCACGTTCGCCTGTGCTGCTGGTGTTATTGTCCCCCGGGCCTTCCAGACCACCTCCTAGTGCTCCAACTCAAGGGGACATGTCAGTCCCCTCAGGCTGGCCTGCTTGTGACCAGAGGTGGTGAGAGGGCCAGCCAGGACCAGGTCTGGACTCGGCGGGCATCAGATGAGCCTCCTTGTCTTGGCTCAACACCCTAGGGCTCCCATCCTGATGCCCAGCCCAGCCGTCCCCCGACCGAAGACCATGGACCTGAAAAGAGGCATCGAAGGCCGCATTCACTCAATTCCACCACCTCTAGAGCCAGCCCACCTCTGGGCTGCCTCCTGCACCACTTCCCACAGGTCTTGCGGGGCTGAAGCCACCTCTTACCAAAATTCCAAGTGTGTGCCTAGACCCCAGACCGCAGTGCCCATGCTGCTCCATGTCCTCTGCCTTCCTCGAACCCCCGTCCCCCGCCTCCAGCCCTCCTACCCTCAGATTATTAAATATAACCCCCATTTGCAGGAAATATGCAAAAACTGTTTATCTTTGGAAACTAAAATATATGAAACTGAGTCATCAGGCAAATTATATGCATCCGTAAGTGATAAATGCTCAGGGCCAGCAATCCTGAAATAGCGCATGAAACCCTTTTTGCTACTCCTCTTTCTGCCTACAGAGCACTTTTGAGCAAAGTTCATCGCTGGCAGCACAAAGTCAAGCCCCACGGAGCCTTTCCCATTGGTCCCGCTGGCTCAGGGGACACTGGGGGATCCCGGGATAGGACAACCCCCTGGGCCACTGTCCCAGCCCACCTCCTCTCCACCCCGGGGCAAGGCTGGTGGGACATCTCTTTGCTCCAGATGCAACCCCAAAACCCCTACGGTTTGGCAGCTTGGGACTGGCAGGAAGTCCAGTAAATGTTCCTCTTGCCAATGTTCTCTCAGTACAGCGGCCCAAGGGGCTGGCCAACTCCTCATCCAGTCTGGCCAGAGATGGGCCAGGCAAAGCTGGGCAGCTCACAGCCCTCTCCCCCCGGTGCTCTCCTTCGCTGAGGCCCTGAGAGGGCCAGCAGCTCCTGGCAGCTGTGCTCCCACGTGGAGTGCTCCCTTGCTCTCTCCCATCCCCTTCCCCCTCAGCCTCCCCCACAGACATGCACACCCACCACTTCCTTCCCCTCCCATACGCCTCCTGACCACGTGGTGTCCCTGCAGATAAGACACAAAGTCCCTGGGCTGCACTGGACTGGATGGCAGGAGACCCAAATTCCAGTCCTGACTTTTCGCCAACTCGCGGCATGACTTGGACCCTCTCTGGCTTGTTTCTACATCTGTAATCCAAGAGTCTCCAGTCTAAGCCCTCTGTTGATCCATGATTGATTTTCCAGCCTCTAATACAGACGCTCACTCATTCATCCAACAAACACACCTGTGGGGCATCCCCTGTGTGCCAGGCACTGTGCTAGGTCTTGGGGTGCTGGAACAGTTGAGACAAGGTCCCTCCCATGAGCCGCTCGCAGTCTGGGGCCTGGAGTGCTCCCTGGACGAGGTGTCTGCTGAGCTATGAAGCGACATGCCACCCTCTCCGTCCTGGACTGGACCACGGTGCCATTCTGTGACCTTTGTTGGCTTGTCTTCTGCGTGGAGAGGTCATAATTTCAGTTCAGCACAATGGTTCAAACCTTTGTAAGACTGAGTTCCAATTCAATTGTCCCCACTTGCCTTTCTGTGCCTCAGTTTCCCCGCCTAAAATGCAAATAATACAGAACAATCTTACAGGGACACCACGGGAGTACGTGAGATCAAGCATAGTATTTGGCACAGAGGAAGCCATTGTTAAACGCTGGGTGTTGTCATTACTAAAAGGAGCCCCTCCTAAGGGGGGGACTGGAAGTCCCCCAACGGAGGGCTGGGCCACGCTGAACACACCGGTGTTGCACAAATTGGTGCGGTTTTCTCCATCTCGGGTGTGGCTTCGATTTTACTCTCAGCTGTCAGGTCCCAGGACGACCTCACGCTGGCCTCCAGCCCTTCGCTCCTGAGTCTGAGTTGTGGCTCTGTCACCAGGGAGCTCTCTGTCCTTGGCCTCAGTTGTCATCTGAAACGTGGAGCTGATGTCATGCCTCCCCCACTTCAGGTCTGTGAGGCTCGAAGGCAAGACATCCCAGAGCCTGTCGTAACCGTGCAGGGTTTCGTGCCTCACAGATAGTGTCCCATAAAAGCAGGTCACTCTGCACCTGCAGGGTCTGCTGGGCTTCTTGAGGCTGCAAGTAACAGGAACACCGACTCAAAGAGGTTTAAATGGTCAAGGAGTCACTGCCTCACGTACACATCAGGCCTGGTAGGTCGGCTGGCCAGCTTCAACGTCCAAGGGATGGGAACCCAGACCGAGCACAGCTCACGAAGCCGTGGCCAGGTGGAGGAGGGTGGATCTTGAACAAATCAGAATCTGCCGGCAGGGAAAAAGGAGGATCCGATTCAAGCAAACAACAGCGTCTGCCAAACCCGCTCACATGAGAGCTTTGAGTGTGAACGTTCTCATCTCCTTGCAAAGCGTTCTGAGCATTTCCTAATGGCATTGAGAGAATGGGTAAGAAGAATTGGTAAGACCTTGATTGGGAAGAATGCACAATCCTGTCCTTGGCGCTTCACATCCAAGAGCTACAGGTCACATCAACTCAGAAAGCAGCAGCCTTGGGTGGAGTCATTGCCCTTGGCCCCACGTCTCCAGTCGAATTCTTGGTCTGGCAAGTTCTTGTCCTGGAAAATGCCTAAGATGGTCCCCATGAATCTTCCTCCAGCCTCGAGATTACAGGTGGCAGGAAAACGAGTGGAGGGAAGCAGAGGAGAGAGAGTACTACACCCGGGAGGGCAAGTCGTGGCCCACCAGACCATCCGGGACCCTCCCCACCCTCCTCACTCCTGCCCTGCTTCTGCTCTGACCAGCCTCCCAACAACGTACTCTCGGCCCCTCCAAGACTGGCACCTGCACAGCCCTTGCTGGATTACAGCCTCAGCTAGTGGGACGGGTTTCAGAGTGGCTTGGCTCTCAGGCTGCGCTGCCTGGCGAGGGATCCACAGCCCGGCCTTAGCCTCAGACCCAACCCCACTCCCATCTGGCCCCCATTATCCAGGGCAGTCCTGATGCCACTGCCATGAGCCCCAGCAACTGCCAGCTAAGGCCCCAATTCTGCAACCAGCACTCAGCAAACAATCTGGGAGTTTTGGGACTAGGCACACACATCAAAGCCTGTACCTGCTGGTTACAGAAGCAGCAGCATCCTGAGGGCAAATGTGGACCACAGCTGAAGTGTGTTCCCAAAAGGACCAGCTCAAGCATTGGTCCCCGAGGTGAGTGAGAGGCTGGAAGGGAGGCTGGGAGTCAGGAGCGAAGAGTCAGATGGGAGTAGAGAGGTCAGGTCCCCAGGCTGCCTTGGCTTTGGGCCCTAGGAGGACAGGTGCACTCCATTTGTAGTTCACCTTACGGCACTGTGGCCACCACACCATGGCCATCTGGCGCTCTGTGCGCCCCCTCCTCTGGAAGTAGCCACCGAGGCAGAGACTGATCCTGAGTGACCACATCTATGGTACCCACCCCACTCCCAGGAAAGACATCTGAGTGGCTGAGCCAAAGAGTCTGCCCCCTAGGATTTGGAAACTGAGACATAAAGGTGCTAAGACGTGGGGCCATGGCACTGGAGTGAGTCGAGTAAGGGCAAGCGCCCCCTCCTGCTGCCCGGGTCCCCAAGGCCGCCCTGATCCTGCGCTCCCTGCTCTCCTCTCACTCCACAGAACACCTCCTGCCTGCAGTAAACTCTCTTTGCTGGATGAGAAAAAATCAGTGTCTGTTGCTTGCACCCAAAGAATCTGAATGAATACAGGGCCTCAGCCACACCCCCACTTTACAGGTGTGGGAACTGAGGCTCAGGGGGTCTTGTGACTTGTCAAGGTTGCACACGGAGCAAATGGCAGGTTTGAGAGAATCCAGACTTCTGGGCACCACCCCTCACTCTCCGACATTTCTTAATACGTGGAATTCGGCGCCTTCCCGCAGTCCCCTTGGCTCTGGCTTCAGACAGGACCCCACACCACGCAGGTTGATGCTGCTGGAGGAAGGAAAGTCCTGATCTGGCTCAGAACCAAGTGAGAGGAGACAGAGACCTGTGGGGGAAGAAACAGCCTCACTGCCTCTCGCCCCCTCCCTAGGAGCATGTCCAGGAGCCCCGGGCACTGGTGCTTTCAGGACTGAGGGGAAAGGCCCTCCACGTGCCAACACACCTCCAGCTCCGACAATTTCCTGGGGATGAGAGAGTTTGCCACACCCCCCAGATAAAGAATGTGTGGAGAAGCAGCAAAAAAATGGTTCCTGGTGTGTTTACTGCTCCCGTAGCTGGAAGGAGCAATTCTGCACTCAGTAGTACATAAACTCTTGGCAAAGTTGGGGTTTCCATGGTTTGCTGAACTCCTGAACACAGATGTCCCATTTGTGTTTCATTAGTACATCAGCCGCTCTGCGGCTTTCGACCTCTGCACCAGGCAATAATTACCTGGCTCGGGCCCATCCCCTCACCAGCTGGCTGGGGACTTGCTCTGCCCGACCAGGGCTGTGTCTGCTGTCAGCCCTTTCCAGGCAACTGGACAGCTCCATCGTCACCAGGATGTCTCAGTTGAGCCCATGTTAGCACAGCGGGGGGCAGTGGGAGTCCTGTAGCCTTGAGCAGACCCCTCCAGAGGGAGGAGAGCCTTCTGGAGCCCAGATACCCTGGGGGAGGCTGGAGGAGGAAAGGAGGGTGAGAAGGGGGAGGAGGGAGTGGAGGAGTGAAGAAAGAGGGGAGGAGGGGGAGGGAGAGAAAGGGAGCAGGAAGAAGGCTAGAGGTGGAGGAGATGGGGGGGCGGGAAGAGGCATTGATGGGGGAGGAGAGGGGAGGACAGCAAGGAGAAGAGGAGCGAGGAGAGGTGGGTGGAGGCCCAGGCCCTGGCGCGGGAAGCCTCATCTCTGAGCTGGGCACGTTCAGGCGAGCCTGGCAGTGCCCAGCCTGGATCCCAGCTTCACGCCGTCTGGCTCCCGCCGACAGCCAGGGCAGCCCCTCAGTCCCAGGCAGAGGACGTGTAGGCGGCTTCTGGCAGGACGTCAGCCGGATTTCAAGAGCAGCCTGGCACAGCTGGGCATGGGTGAAGGGGGTCAGGGCACCCCACCTCCACCTCCTCCCCCTCCAGGCTCCTCTCTGGAGGCTCACAGACAGCCACCAAGGAGGGCTCCAAGGAGGAGGGGATTGGGTCTAGGCCCTGAGGCACAAGCATGCAGTGGTCCCCAATCCCCAGCTCACCACCCACCACCCGTGACATTCTGACATGCGCAGATCAAAGGGCATTTGCTGTGACACCAATGAGGCTTCAGGTTCAGGCCCCTCGCCTGCCCAGGCCCCTTCCATGGCCCTGAGCCCAAACTGGGATTCATAGTTTTATAAGAGGGCATCCCAGATTGTATAATCTCCAGGTCCCCCCAAACCTGGATCTGCCCCTCGTATAAAATTTCAACTGCGCCTTCTCATCTACACCAAGGGTTGGGATCCGGACAGTCAGACCAAGAGCAAGTCTGAGGGGGGCTGGGAGAGGCCGGGTCTTAAATCGGAACGGCATCGACATTTGGATGGAGGACCCTCCAGAGAAAAGCCAGAGAGTGAGGGTCAGGAGGGGAGCAAGAAGTGAGAACTGGCATTCGTTAAGCACCTACTGTGTGCACATTCATTAAGTGCCTACTGTGTGCATGATGCTGAGCACTCTAAATTATTATCTTATTTAATCTTCCCAACAACTTGGCAGAAAGCTGTTCTCCCATCTTGCAGACGAGAAGACTGGACCTCAAAGGGGTAAGTCGTCCCAGGAGTGGAGCTGGAGTTCACACTCAGGTCCGGGGCCACACCTGGCCTACTACGCAGCGTGGGCTCGAATGCACAGAGGAGCTGGGGGAATCGGAGTGAATGATTAGGATTTTGTTGATGCTGCTGGTATCAATGACCCGGAAACATTTCTCACGTGGCTAGTACATGGAAATGAACTGTACCGTACCCTTCATCTCTCTCACAACCTGTGAAATGCGTTTGGTCGTCTCTTTAGTTAGACTGCTGTTTTCACTTTTTCAGGGAATGTCTATAAGTGTGTTTATCCCCATAAACGCACAGTTGCACGTGTGGTCTTGAAGGACTTAACACAACGCTTCCCCATAAGTTCTTCCCCCACAGATCCTCCCTCCAGGAGACGTTCCAGCACAAAACTATCCCCACCAGGGACAGGAGACAGAAGAATCGACGTAGCCGAGGATGAAAATCTCCTCTTTTTTTGCCAACCGCTGTAAGTTAGCCGCGACGCCCTGAAGTCCTGTGTCAGGAGGGCCTCTGGGCTCGGCAGCTGTGGTCCCTTAGCTGTGCCTGCCCCAGACATGGGGAGGGAGGGCTGGGTATTTGTCAACTTCTGGAAAAGCAGAGAGGAACAGGAAGGATAGCCCTCCAGCTACAAAAATGAGCCTCAGATTGGGGCCTGTGACCAGACCCAAATGCCCTCCCATCCCAAAGAGGCCCTGGGATTGCAGGCGCCCTGTTAGCCGGGGCGGCCCGGCCCTAGATGAGCGATGCCTACCGGGGATTGAGACAAAGGCTTCAGCCTTGGACAGCCGGGGAGTTGGCATCACCTCTGAGCCCTGAAGTCAGCCGGCCACCCCCTAGTTAAGGTGGGCCCAGCTCCAAGCCTGCCTGGGGAGGGTCCACGCCCACCTCTGTCACCAACTGCCTGGTCCATGGTCATCTCACACGGCCACCCTTGCTGGTCGGGCCTCCATCCCGCTGTCAAAGCCCCCCGTCCCCTTAATTTCCATGGGAAACCCACTGTGAGGCCTTTACGCAACCGAGGGAGTCTACTGAAGTCAGCCAGGGAACAGCTAGAGGACGATGGGCGCCTCACCGTGTGCGCGTGGCACCGGCCTCCCAGGCCTGGGATCAGGGTGAGGCAAGCGAGGCACTGACATTGGGCACAGAATTTAAGATAATCAGGATAATGTTTTGATGCAAAAAGCGGCTAAAAAAATCCACGAGGAACAAAACATCAACATTCTAAATAAAGGCAGGATCATCCTTGCTGATTTTTCCTTTCGCCTCAGGCTCCAGTATGGCTCTGCACGGTTGATCTTGTCTTTACAACGTTATTTTGTTCATCACGGGTTTCTTCAGGAATTTTGAGCTTTTAGATAAGGCCTTAGAATACCATTTCTCTTGATTACTGAGATTGGGGCGCCCCATATATTCCACGCCAGGGGCCAGCGCCTCGCTCTCCTCACCTTGTCCCGGCTCCCTGCACGGCTCGCCTCTCCCGCTCTGCTCTCCCCTCGGCCTCTGCTCCTGCCTCTCAGGAACATGACAATTTCTCCCCCCTATTTTCTTAGGACAACTCAACTCTTTCCATCACTACCCCCAAACTCAGCCCCATCTCCCAAGACCTGAAACGTTGAAATTACTCTTGGCAAAGGACTGTCCAAGGCCGACAGATGGGGGGAGAGAGAGACAGAGAACAAGAATAAACATGAGAGGGTGTTCCCCCCCCCCCCCCCCGAGAGGTGGCCCGCTCCCACCAGAGAGGGCTGTTCTCCCAGTTACTCAACCGACAGAGGAGCCCCAGCAGCCAGAAGAGGCGACAAAGGGGTGTGGACGAGGTGAGTTGTCCTCAGAATTGTGGGGATGAAACCAGTGGCCTGTAGAGGAGAACGTGAGGCAGGGTCTGCACGGCTGGAGGGGTGCTGGGAAGTAGGCTGGCTCTCCGGCAGCTGGTCCTCTCTCAGGTTCACAGCTCTCCTTGGATCGAAGGACACGTGGGGACCCTCTGGGCAGGACGCTGCAGGGCCCAGGGCTGGTCTGGAGGAGAAATGGGGAGGATCAATCTATTCTTGCCTCTCTCTCTGCAGCTTGGTGGAGCCCCCCACGGCTACCACCAGCCCCTCTGCTCTTGCTGCTCCACCCTTGGTGTCTGGGGCAGCCCGAGAGCACCAGGGAAGAGCCCCTTTGCCCATACCTCTGCCACGTGGGCTGCAGAGACCAAGAGAAAACAGGAGGCCCCATCTGGCCCTGGGAGGATTCAAGCTGGGCCAGGAATGGTGGGGAGGCCTGCTCAGGCCTGAGGAAGAACCACTGGGATCAAGGCCTCAACAGAGTCAGGCCAGGTGTCCGGAGAGGCAGGGAGCAATGCCAGAGACAGTGAACAGGGTCGGGGATGGGGAGGACATCACCATAGACCTAAGACTGAAAATTTAGGCCAAGTGAGGTTTACCTATTGCTTTGCTGTGTGGGTTCACAGCAAGTCATTTCAGCAGGCGTGGCCTCTGCTGCCCCATCTGTAAAATGGGATAATACAACCAGCTTGCCCTTGTCAGTTTTACAAGGACAACATGAAAGCTCAAAGCTTCTGCAGATCTTGGCGACCTTCTCAGAGCGTGTGGCAAGGGGACATTCCACTGTGTCACCATTACCACCACCAAGCACCATTAACCATTCAAGAAGCCAGTGCTGAGAGCTAATGGGTCCAACTGCCTGAGCTTGGGAGCTCCATCTTTTCAGAAACCATTATCTTGGGTGAAGGAAAGAGTACAGAAGATTGGAAAGCAACGAAGACCAGGCCACCACGTCCTGGCCACAAGGCAGAGACAGGCCCATGGGGAGGCCACGCTCATACACGAAATTCTTCTTGGCGTTTTTCTGACTTAGATAATGAAATTACTAACCCAGTGCCAATAGTCTTTGAAAGGTCACCCAGAACCAGGACCGTGGCAAGACAATGGGGCTATGGATATAAAATATGCGGAACATGTAGAGGGGAGGGGCGGACCCGAGGGGAGGGGAGAGAAGGGAGACAATCTCAAGTTCAGAGGAAGAAGAACCGCCTGTGACCCTGGAGGGTCCAGGACTCTGCCACCAGCCTGAGCCGCTGAAGATGGATCAGCCTCTTCCTCGCCCAGATAGCAGCCTCCTGGATGCCCTGAGACATGCGGGGGCTCAGAGCGGTGAGCGGCCATGTGACCCGAACAGCCCAGCCCTGGGAGCAGAGGCTCGGCCCCTTCACCGCCCTGAGCTGGGTTTGCTCTTCTGTAAAATGGAAATAATGAAGTCCGCCTTATAGGACGGTTGTCAGGGTTAAGAAAAAGTGCGTAAATAGCTAGGAATCTTTGGAGACTAAACAATGTGCCCAAGGTCACATGGTGGGTGGGGCAGGACTAGAACCCAGGCCTCCTGTTCCCACCTAGTGTCTGTCCACTAGGCCATCCTGCTCTTTGTGATCTGACACCCTGCCACTGTATGAATCCACCGGGATAAAAATCCCAATCTTTGGTGGGCCAAGAGACAGCTGGTCTTCACAGACTTTACGTTTTTTAATTTTGTTGCCAGCAGTTTTAAAAAATGGAAAATTTCACATAAAAACATGGATTTCCGCCTTTCCTGAGAAATCGTAACCTCTACAAACGCAGGGCCTGCTCCCTGCATTTCCTTTCCGGGAGGATGCGGGCCCAGGCACCTGCCCTTTAGGGGGAAAGCCCCACTGCCTGGAAGAAGCTGGGAGCCCTCTCAACACCAGGGCTGATGAGAGTCACAGCATCCCTCAGAACGGGTCCACGGAGCTCAGCAGGCTGGAGACGTGACCTAGGAAGAGGGATGAACACAGGAAATGTGCTGAGCTCGGCTAAACAGTGACGCAGGCAGAGAGGCCTTGACCGCCAGCCCCAGGAGCGGGCTGAGTCGTGAGAGGAACCCAAGGGGCAACTCAGAGAAAGCAGAAACTGAGGCACAGAAATCTTTGGCTGAATTATCAGGAAACTCCCCCTGGAGTTGTGAAAGCCTGGACAGAGGGAGGAGGGGGCGATGTGAAGAGGGAGGGAGAAATGCCTTCCCTTTTTCCGCCTGACGTCTCAGAAGAGGGCACCAGAGCATGCAATGGGCAGAGGAAGCCGATCCCCTGCATGGAAGCTCTGTGGACAGGAGGATATGGCCCCAGGAGGGGCGACCAGACTTCAGTCTTTAGAGCCCAAAGGAAGTGGCAAAGTCAGGTTCGCTGGGGCCTGGCCTGGCTCAGCATCAGGGATGCTTATCAAAGCACAGCCATGGGACCCTGGTTTGGGAAGGGTAGACTTTTGGGTGGGTGTTTTAGTCAGGACTCTTTCCAGTTGCAAAAGAAAACCCAACTCAAACTGGTTTATGTGAAAAGGAACATTGTGGCCTCTCTAAATGATCATTTCAGAGGTAGCACTGCTTCAGGCATGGATGGATCCAGGGCTTCAACTGATGTCATCAAGACTTGTCCTTCTCCATCTTTTAACTCTGCTTTCCTCTGTGCTGGCTTCATTCTCAGGCAGACTCTCCCCTATGGTGGTGAGATGGGGGCCACCAGCTCCAGGCTCACCTCATGGAGACCTTGGGGAAAGGAAAC
This sequence comes from Equus caballus, assembly GCF_041296265.1. NCBI lineage: Eukaryota > Metazoa > Chordata > Mammalia > Perissodactyla > Equidae > Equus > Equus caballus. The sequence goes on along the minus strand of NC_091707.1, from coordinate 51,826,101 downwards.
CACATTTCTTTCCCCTGGCTCTCAGCAGACACCCCAAGATCAACTGGGTTTTTGTTTGTTTGTTTGTTGTTTTTGGTCACATTGGTTTATAACACTATGTAAATTTCAAGTTTACATCATTATATTTCAGCTTCTGTATAGACCGCATTGTTTCCCACCAAACGTCTGGTTTCCGTTCGTCGCCACACACGTGTGTCTCTTTCCCCCTTTCACCCTCCAATGACCCTCTTCTCTGGTAACCACCCATGTGTTCACCGTATCTGTGTTTGTATTCTACCTTCCACATATGAGTGAGATCATACAGCATTGGCCTTTCTCTGCCTGACTTATGTCACTCAGTGTAATACCCTCAAGGTCCATCTATGTTGTTGCAATGGCATGATTTCATCTATTTTTATGGGTGACTAGTATTCCATCGTGTATATATACCACATCTTCTTTATCCAATCATCAGTCAGTGGGTACTTGGGTTGCTTCCAAGTCTTGGTTATTGTGAATAATGCTGCAGTGAACATAGGGGTGCATATATCTTTTCAAATTAGTATTTTCATGTTCTTTGGCTGAATACCCAGCAGTGGAATAGCTGGATCATACGGCATTTCTATTTTTCATTTTTTGAGAAATCTCCATACTGTTTTTCATAGTGGCTGCACCAATTTGCATTCCCACCAGCAGTGTACGAGGGCTCCCTTTTCTCCACAACTCCTCCAACACTTGTTATTTCTTGTCTTTTAATAATAGCCATTCTGATGGATGTGAGGTGATATCTCATTGTGGTTTTGATATGCATTTCCCTAATAATTAGTGATGTTGAGCATCTTTTCATGTGCCTGTTGGCCGTCTGTATATCTTCTTCGGAAAAATGTCTCTTCATATCCTGAGCCCATCTTTTGACTGGGTTGTTCATTTTTTTGTTGTAGAGTTGTATGACTTCTTTATATATTTTGGAAATTAATCCCTTATTGGATCTATGATTTTCAAATATTTTTTCTTTTTCATTTTATTTTCATTTATTTATTTAATTTTTTTTTTTTTTTTTGAGGAAGATTAGGCCTGAGTTAACATCTGCTGCCAATCCTCCTCTTTTGCTGAGGAAGATTGGCCTGAAGCTAACATCCGTGCTCATCCTCCTCTGCTTTAAACGTGGGACACTGCCACAGCATGGCGTGACAAACGGTGCAGGTTTGCACCCAGGATCTGAACCGGCAAACCCTGGGCCACTGAAGCAGAGTGCGTACTGCTGTGCCACCAGGCTGGCCCCTATCTTTTCATTTTATTGACAGTTTCCTTTTGCTGTGCAGAGGCTTTTTAGTCTGATGTAGTCCCATTTGTTCATTTTTTCTTTCGTTTCCCTTGCCTGAGTGGATATAATACTTAAAGAGATACTGCTAAGACTGATGTCAAAAAGTGTACTACCTATATTTTCTTCCAGGAGTTTTACGGTTTCAGGTCTCACATTCAAATCTTTAATCCATTTTGAGTTAATTTTTGTGTACAATGAAGATAATGGTCTATTTTCATTCTTTTGCATGTGGCTGTCCAGTTTTCCCAACATCACTTTCTGAAAAGACTTTCCTCTTTTGGCTCCTTTGTTGAAGATTAGCTGTCCATAGATGTGTGGTTTTATTTCTGGGCTCTCAATTGTATTCCATTGATCTGTCTGTCTGTTTTTCTACCAGTATCATCTGTTTGTTTGGGTTTTGGTTTTTGGTTTTTGCTGAGGAAGATTTGCCCCAAGATAACATCTGTTGCCAATCTTCCTCTTTTTTTGCTGAGGAAGATTCACCCTGAGCTAACATCTGTGCCAATCTTCCTTTATTTTGTATGTGGGTCGCTGTCACAGCACGGCTGCCAATGAGTAGCATGGGTCTGCACCCAGGAACTGAACCCAGGCCGCCAAGGCGGAGTGTGCTGAACTTAAGCAATAGGCCATGGGGCCGGCCCTCCATGCTGTTTTGATTACTATAGCTTTGTAGTATATTTTGAATTCAGGGAGTGTGATGCCTCTTGTTTTGTTCTTTTTTTCTCAGGATTGCATTGGCTATTTGGGGTCTTTCATTGTCCATATAAATTTTAGTATTCTTTGTTCTATTTCTGTGAAAAATGTCACTGGGATTCTAATTGGGATCGCATTGTATCTGTAGATTGCTTTAGGTAGTATGGACATTTTAACTGTGTTTATTCTTCCAATCCATGAACATGGAATCTCTCTCCATTTCTTTATGTCTGCTTCTATTTCTTTCAATAATGTCTCATAATTTTCAGTGTATAGGTATTTCACCTCCTTGGCTAAATTTATTCCTAGGTATTTTATTCTTTTTGTTGTGATTGTAAATGGGATTATATTCTTGACTTCTCTTTCTGTTAGTTTGTTGTTAGTGTATAGAAACGCAACTGACTTTTGCATGTTGATTTTGTACCCTGCAACTGCACTATACTCATTAATTATTTCTAATAGTTTTTTGGTGGGTTCTTTAGGGTTTTCTACATATAGAATCATGTCATCTGCAAATAGTGACAGTTTTACCTCTTCCTTTCCAATTTGGATCCCTTTTATTTCTTTTTCTTGCCTAATTGCTCTGGCTAGGACTTCCAATACTATGTTGAATAAGAGTGATACAAGTGGGCATCCTTGTCTGGTTCCTGTTCTCGGAGGGATGGCTTTCAATTTTTCAGCATTGAGTATGATGTTGACTGTGGGTTTGTCATATGTGGCCTTTATTGTATTGAGGTACTTTCCTTCTATACCCATTTTATTGAGAGTTTTTACCATAAATGGGTGTTAAATCTTGTCAAATGCTTTCTCTGCATCTATTGACGGATCAACTCTTATTGAACCAATTTTGGATCATGGACCCATTTCCTTAGTAACCAACCAGAGTGATCTGGGGGTGTGATGAAGTGATCGGCCATCCAGTACTCTGGGCCCACCCATGGCACTGGGGTCGAGGTGGGGTCAGCCCCTTTCAATCCAAATGAGCTGCCTGGGGAGGAGGGGTTCTCCAAAGGAAAATTAACATTGTTTCCAGAAGTAGGAGGGATGAAACTGAGCGAGCAGGACACAGAGAGGGAGCAGAACACAGCGGGTGAGGCAGCCTCTTGGGGGGGCCCACGCAAGGCCATCACTGAGGCTCCTGGAGCCCTCCAGGACTGGGGAGACCACTACTGAGGCTGGCCCAGGTCTTCCAGTGGACCCCTGGGCCCTGGGTGTGCCCACCAGCTGATGAGGCTGGGATGGTTAACATTCTGGTCACTTGGCATGGGCTGCCTTGGGGTCTGGGTGAACCTCCAGCTCGAAGAAGTCAATGCCCACAGCCTAGAGGGGCCTGGAGAAGGTGGGGTGCAGGGACTCAGGGGTTCTAAACCCAGAAGGGCAAGAGGGCACATCCAGGCATCCACGGTGCCCATGCCCTTCCCAGGTGGCTCTCAGCCTCAGAAAGGATGAATCTCTTCTCCTTGCCAGTGACCGGCTTAGGCACGGACATGTGGATGTAGGCAAGAAGAGGCAAGGGAAGCTGGCTGGGGAAAGAGGCCTGGGTGTCTGGAAAATGCTGCCCTTGCTGATAAAAAACATCCCATTTGAAGAAACTGTCCATTTTCCACCTGAGACTTCACCACGTCTGTACGGCATGCCTGGACGGGGGCAGCCAATGGGGCAGGGGCGGCCTGGGGTTGAGCTGCTATGCTGAGGGTGGCTGGGAGAGTCACGGGTCCTTGGTGATGTCGCAGAGTCGCTGACTTAGCCAACCGGGAGCTGCCCCCTCGGGAATCCTGTCACGTGACAAAGACTGTCCTGCTCTTGAAGGCAGCGGAGCTGGGGGTTCTGTCACCCTCAGTGAAAGCAGCCCGCCCATCCCAGGACTCGAGGATTGCAACTCCACTCAGCGCAGGCGCAGAGCAGCGAGGCCCGCCACAGGCGTCCTGGCGACCAGCTCCCCCTCCTCCGGCGGCTGTGGTCACCGCGGGCTCATCACTGAAGACGCCTTTCACTGGTCAGTTTCTGCTGCAAGAAACTGCTTTCTCCACCCCTTCTAGGCCAGAAAGGGAAAATGTTTTCCTAAGTAACTTTCTTACTCTGGCTTAAATAAGCCTCCCTCAGAAGGACTAGGAACATCCCCTTTCTAGACAAACAAGAAAGCTTCCACCTCACCGTCCATCGCTGGGGGGTAATTACATTCCTTCAGCTACAGCCATGCGATGACTGTGCGCAGCCGCCAAAGTGACGCCGACAAACGATGTTTCAAAACAAGCGAGATGCTTTGTATATACTATTAAAAGGGAAAAAAACGGATATAAAATTTTATGTACAGTATGAGCCCAATTTTGTATATGTTTTATATATATATATATATCTTTTAAAAATATACACACAGAAAAAGACTGGAAGCAAATACAACAGTATTTAGCCCTAGGTGGTGGCATTTGGGGAAACATTTATTTTCAACTCTCTATTTCTACATGGTTTCCAAATTTTCTACAATGAGCATATATTAGGATTATAACCCCCCAAAACAGAGTGACTAGTAAAAGGAAGCACTGGAAGGAGAGAAAAGAAAAGTCTCGTCACGTTTCCCTGAAGGTGCAAGGGCTCCAGGCACCCGCAGACGCCACATCAGGTCACAGCCGACCGTCCTGGCGTTTCTGATGAGCACGAAGCTCACCCCGCTGGGGACAACAGGAAAAAGTCAGGCGCTCGGATTCCCGGGCCCAGGAACCGCCAGGTGTGTGCAGAAGCCGCCTCCCCTCCTTCTGCCTCCAGTCGCCACCGTCAGACCGACCTCCCACCCATCTTAGGAGTTTTCTCCTTGAGACCGAGAAACCGCAAAGCCCCCAGAAGCGAGCTGGTGTGGAAGCTGACCGCGCACAGGCCGTCTTCCCCGGGAGCCCCTCGCACTCGTGGAGTTTGGCACGTGGGAGGTTAATTCTCTTATCAAAACTGTACGAAATCCTAATTTTGCAGAGTGGCAATTTGGGGGGGAAAAAAACCCAGCAATGGGAAAATGTTGGTTATGCAGCACTAGACATTCCGTTCTCAGGGGATCAATTATAAAAACACTCATTCAGCTATTTCTATTCAAATGAACACCTGAAGAGGAGGCCTCAATGGTTTTAAAAGTGTGTGGATATTACTGGATAAATGTTAGTCCAATAAAAGAGATCATCATCCGCTATTTGTGTACATTTAAGTTGACACTAAAAAGATCTTTGTGGAGGATGGTTGTGGCTGCTGCTTTTCTGCATGCATCTTTTTATCTCCTATTCCCTTAACACTTTAGGAACTGAAGAAAACAGACCAAATACGGCTGGTCATGAGTTTTGGCTTTTTTTTATTTCTTCTTCTTCTTCCCCCCCGCCCCAAGATTAAAGGGACATGGGTGCTGGGCAGGCCACACCTGAAGCGGGGAGCTGAGGTCCCGCACGCTTATGAATATGTAATGTCCTGCTTGGAGGCTCAGGCACGAACTCTAATAAGAATTCACGAGTCTGTGTTTGAAAACATCCATTTGCATTTGCCCTGCGGTCACAGTACATGGACCATTCTTATTCAAAAATTTATTTTTCTTCTTTTTTTAAAGCCTGGAAATATTCCGTGCCCTCTCTCTCAGCCAACACACACACGCCCCTCTCTCCCTGTTCTCTTTAAAAAGAAATTAGGAGAACCAAGGCCAGGACCCCTTAGCCCCCTCCTGTGCAGCTGCTGGACCTGCGGAGGACCCCCCAGCTCCCACATAGAGGCCCCCCCAAAACCTGGTTCCAGCAGATACATATTTTTTCATGTCCAGGAGGTTTCTCAATTCAGAGTAAACCGCAGAATTAAAAAGAAGGGGAGTAAAACAAATGGGGGAGGGCATGTTGGGGCTCGGCAGGCCCCGGAAAGTGAAGTCAGGGTGGGAGTCACTGGACAGCTTCCAGGATCACCCAGCCAGGGCTGGGGAGCTGGGCCCGGGTCCTCACAGGTGCCCGCGGGTGGCTGGCCCTTCCGGGCCAGTGCAGGAGCGGATGACCAGGGAGCCGTGGGAGAGTAAATTCCCTGGACAAACAACACCCTGTCGGTCACATCTGAAAAACAGATTTTTAAAAGTGGGCCTTTTTCATCCTGGACCACTAAATCGTTGGCAGTTTCTGAGAGGGGTGGGTGCCACCACGTGCTGTTCAAGGGTCAAGCTGGAACACCCGGTGCTATCTGGGTCCCCCTCTCCTCCTGCTCCCCCAATAAAGGGGAACGCGCTTGGCCGTTGCTGCTCGGAGTCCTCGCCCTCCCACGGGCCCTCCAAGGCGGCCCCGACCGCGTGGAAGCGGCCCCCCTCACCCGCGCCGCCCGCGTGGACGCAGCCGCGTGCGGCCTCCCGCGCACCGAACAGGGCCCGCCCCGGTGCCGAGTCTCGAGTCCACATTTCCTCCGCGGCGCCGCGCTCGCCCCTCCTTCCTCGGAGGTCGCCGAGGTTAAGCGCTGGTCCCGCGAACACCGAGTTCTGCGCCCTGCTCCGGATCGCAGGCGCCCGGAGAGCCCTCGGCTCGCTTCCCCTGGTCGGGCTGCGGGGGGTCGGCGCTGTCTCCATCTGGGGGACGGCCCGGCTGGAGAAGAGGGGCGCCGCGCCGGTTCCGGGGCCGAGCCGCGGTCGCTGAGCCCCCGGCCAGGAGCCGGCGGGTTCCTTTGTGGGCCGCCCTCGGGCCGCCAGCCGAGCCCCCATTTCAGGGCTAACAGTGACACCTGCAGTTTAACCCGCCGCATGTCACGCTGCGGGACAGCCGGGCCGGGAGGGGGCTAGGGGCCTCCGGCCACCACGCCATGCCCCTCCCCCGCGGGGTTTGAATGGGGAAGCTGGCCAGGGGTCCCCAGGGAGAGAGTGAGGAGCCTCAGCTCTCAGTCCCCTGGAGAAGGAGCCAGAGGGGGAGACCCTCTTGCTGCTCTCGGTTTTCCACTCCAAGCCTCCAGAACCGAGGCCCTGGGCCTGCTGCTCGGCCCCTGGCAGGCGCGCCAGCACGCAGCCCTCCGTCACCAACCTGGACAAGCCAAGGCGGGGCGCTTGCTGGGTGGGGAAGCAGCGGCCGGGAGCACCAGCTGCGGGAACAGCATCAGAGAGCACCCGTTTATTGGGAACTTCATCAGAGCAGCACCTTCTCACCGGCTCCGCAGCCCTCTCGCCACTCAACAGGGCAAGACCGCTTGTTCCTCATTTACAGATGAGGAGACTGAGGACCACAGACGGGGAAGCAGCTTGGTCAAGGTCACCCAGAGAGATGGCACCTAAGTCTGGTCTGCAGCCTCTGGCCACAGAGCAGTGCTCAGGCCTGCCAGGGGTCCCTCAGCTTCCGACAAGGCCACCACATGCCCTTCCTGGCATGGCCACCATGGGAAAATGCACCCACAGCTTTTTCTTACATCATCTCCTCTCTGCCACCGTCCACCCTCCACGCTCTCACACACGTGCACAGTGTGTGCAGGCGGCAGGTCGAAGTTGAACTACTGTTGCCTCTCTGGATCCAGTGCGGTCAGAGGCAGCTTCAGCAGTTCCAGCTCCACTTCCTCCTGTCCGCTCGCAGGAGAAAGTCTGAGAGCCAGGACGCGGGGAGCTGGGAACGAAAATGAACCGACACAAAGATTTCTTTATAACTTTCTCAATATTCTGCTGATTGCTAGCTCAGTAGCAGATGTGGTATGCTTAATGATGCATAGACAAGAAGCAGCCCCTAATCCCTAAATGAACTTCTTATCTCTAAATATATACAGGGGAAGCTATATAAACTCAATTTAGCCCCTCTGCTCTTCCAGCTATCCGAATCAAGGGGTGGAAGGAGAGAGTGGGTGCCTGGGAGACCTGGCTAGGGCAGGGAGCAGAAGGTGGGAGAGGCTGTGGGCTGGCCACCCGCGGCGCCCCCACCTCCATGTGCCCAGGCCGGCCCTGGCAGACAGGCAGCCACCTTCCTCTCCATTTCCTTCCGCAGGAGGATCTGAGGGCTTCCTCCCAAGGAGCCTTCAGTGGCGGCTGCAGCAGTAGCAACAGAAACCCGCCCAGCCAAGCCTCTCTCTGCTGAGTGGTTTCCCGTTAAAGGGGCCGAGATGGTCATCCCAGATTGGCTTTTCTACCTAACCTCGGCCTCTGCGGCAAGAATCAGCAAGGTGTTAAAACCGAATTCTTGCTAAAGGAGGTGAAAGGGCATTGGCCCGGGATTTCTTCACAGCAGGGGCTGGGCCAGCGCCAGGGCCAGGGAGGGGCCAGGGGCTAGTGGGAACAGATAACGAGTTCCCAGGGTGGGGGTATGCCAGAGGGGGCTCTGCATCCTCCTCTCAGCGCTGGGCCCTGCAGGAGTCCAGAGGGAGGGCAGAAGAAACAGCCGAGGCAAGGCGCTGAGGCAAGAGAAAGCCTGGCCTGCTTAGGAGCTGGCAGGTGAGTCTGGACAGCTGGAGGGTGGGGGCCATGGGGGCCTGGGAGCAGACAGACCGGGGCACCAATGCCAGGAAAGGAGCTTGATCTTTATCCTGCAGGAGGTGAAGGGGACCCTCAGGCCTCTTCCTTCAGGTGGCTCCTGACAATTAAGGCTCCTGCTGCCACGCTGAGCGGGTGGGCAGCAGCATGGGCTCCGGTTCAAGACTCAAGTCCCAGAGATCCCAAGAGGCCAGTGCAGGGCTCGGCCAAGCCACTTGAAATAACTGTTCAGCCCAGATGGCCTGCTCCTCTTGAAGGAAACCCAAAGAAGCACAAAGAGACACAATTGAAAAGAGAGCGAAATGGCCCTCCGCCCACCCAACAGCCAGAGGAGAGCTTATGCATATGCAGCGTGGGCCCACGCAGAAAGCGTTTCCATTAGCCACGTGGAGAAGCCGTGGCCGGGATGGGGGAATCTATATTTCACCTTACGTTGCACACAGCTGGGCTCAGACTGGCACCGGTGCTAATATGCAAAAAAAGGCAGTATCTGTATTCATCAGGACTCTCTACTGAGAAGCCAGGAGGGGCCAGGCTTCTTCTCGAATTCCAGAGCCAGCAAACAAAGAGAGACGGCTAGGAACGGGTGGGGAGACCAAGTCTTTGTCAAACCGCAGTTTTCAAGGAGATAAACATTCTTGATCAAAGAGGAAACTTAGAACCCCAAGGAGCTGGGAGCCAGAAGCACCTCCAAGAACCCCAGTCAAATGGCCTCATTTTATTGATGGAAGAACTGAGGACCAGCGAGGAGAAATAGTTTTCTGAGAGACACACAGCTAGTTGTAATTTTGCGGGTTCATGTACAAATCCAGTTAGTTGTGTTTAATTCCCATTTCCGTTCATACTGTAGAGGGAAAGGAGGATCCAGGAGATTCTTAGAGGCTCATCGTGTCAAGGCCATGCTCCTTCTGCTCAGCACTGTGTGGAGGGAAAACAAGAAGTCTCAGGTGTGGTCCTTGCCTTCAAGATGCATCCATGCTGTGTGGGAATAAAAAGACCTGCTCCTGTGTGGAACATTAGCAAACAACACACAGCAAAGTGTAATAAGAACTTAAAGCGTGGGACACTATGTGTTCTGGGAGGAGGCCATGAGCACGTATTACCCGCGGGTTCGGCTGGAATCCCCATGGGGTCACTCTCAGCTCAGGGGGGCTGGCGGAGGGAGGCACTGTCAGCCCCCTAGTTACGCTCCAACTTGCACCCTCCTTTCATGTCACTCTGAGCCCCACTCTTGGCCCCCCCCCTCACCCCGCCAAATCCCCTTCCTTAGGATTTTTTGGAGAAATTTTGCGCAAAAATCTCACCGGTCTTTATATCTATAGATGGATGCAGAGAAAAGACACAGCTCCAATGGTTCCAAGTGCGTGTCTCTTAAAAAGTCAACTGAGGCCAGAAAGCAGCCCACCCCCGCTCCCCCGGCACAGTTAGCAAATCGATTAGCAAAGCAGCTGTCCACGCCAGGCACATGCAACCTGCAAGCTTTACACTGCTTCTCTGTACCAGTTTCCTAATCTGTAAAATGCAGTTAACAAGGCCGACCTCACTGGCTTTCCGTGAGGAATGTAGGAGGCCAGGCATGTGACCACACTGAGCTTCACACCTGGTGGGCATGAGGCTAGCTGAAGTTAAAGGCATGTAGGATAATCAGGTGTGAGCTGTGAAATCAGATATATAAGTGTGGATGTTAGCCACGAATGAGATGTGAGACGGCCGCTAAGGGCCTCGCGCCTGGAGAGGACGGGGCACAGCCTTGGTGCACGGGCTGTGTGACATTTCTCCCCAGAGCTCGGAAGCCTCTTGCACTCGCCGCTCGGTCCAGAGATTGAGGGCTGAGTTCCAGAGGGACAGAGAATCTGGAAGCCAGACACCCAGATAAACAGGCCTTCACTTCGCCTGCCCTCCTCCCTGCGTCCTCCCTGCATCTTTCTAACGCCAACTCCATTTGTGATGATCACAGAATTACTCTGAAGTCAGCCTGTGCTCCTCAGAAGGACAAACCGTTAAGGCTGTGAATCTGGCATTTGCTCTCTCTTGAATGCTCTTCACATCCATTTAAAGAAATGAGAATTAGGGCAGTGATACCACATTCGTTTTTTTATATATATATAAAAATGAATCACAGGCCAAGATCGGTTTTTCGGAATCATGTAAGTTACAGCTTCACTTCCTTCACCAGCACTGGTCCAGCCCTGTGCTTCATTTGCTGTACCCGTACTCACAAACTTGTTTAGTCTCTGTCATTTTATTCCGCAAAACCTGCCATAGCCAGGGAGGGGATGAACTGGAAGCCAGCAATTAGACCTAATTCAAGGAAAGGGTTTTGACAGTGACCCCTGAGATCTGTAAGGACCTTTTGGTTACCAACCACATCCCCATTAGCTGGGCTCCCTGTCATGGTTTATTCACTGAATGACAATAAGAATTGTCATGTCAGAGTCTCTCTCTGTAAGATGGGAGAGACCAAAGGCGGACACAGCTCCTCCCTTGAGGGCCCCCTTGGACCTCAGAGTCCTCTCTTCGGGGTCTGTCTGCTCAAGAATGGTCAGAGGGGGCCGGCCCGGTGGCTCACAGGTTAAGTGCACATGTTCTGCTTTGGCAGCCTGGGGTTTGCCGGTTCAGATCCCAGGTGTGGACATGGCACGGCTTGGTAAACCATGCTGTGGCGGGTATCCTACATATAAAGTAGAGGAAGATGGGCACAGATGTCAGCTCAGGGCCAGTCTTCCTCAGCAAAAAGAGGAGGATTAGCAGCAGATGTTAGCTCAAGCTAATCTTCCTCAAAAAAAAAAAAAACAGAAAAAGAATGGTCAGAGGGTTCGAATTTTGAGTTGATTGCTTCATGGCTTGTGCCGTTGAACAAGTCACCAAGTTTCTCTGAATCCCTAGGTTCCAGGCAACAACACTAATCCCACAGGGCTGTTTTGGGGACTGAATGAGAGATGCCAAAAGTGCTGATCAGAGCCTAGTATATGGTCAGGTGCCCCTCTTCTCTATTCCATCGCCCTAAACATTCCCATCCTAGCAATTGGCTCCATCATCTAGAAGATGTAGGACGTTGGACAAGTATTTAACTGCCCTGTGCCTCAGTTTCATCATCTGTAAAATGGGAACTATAATCTTATTTACTTAAAGAATTGTTGATTCAATGAAATGATCCATGTAAAGCATTTGGCACAGTGTCTAGTACATCAAGTCTTAATAAATGTGAGCTGGTATTCCCCTTAGTACATCGGGAGCTCCTCAGGGCAGGAATTGGTCTATCCTTCATTCTCCAGACTTACATGGACAAACAGCTACCACACATCGTGGGCTGTGGCTACAGACACGATCAAGACACGGCCCCAGCTTTCAAAGAGCTCAGTTTCCAGCTGGGGCAACAATGCTTCAGTTTCCGGGTGGGGCGACACTGCAATATGGCAAGACTTAGCCACAGAGTGCTTTGGGAGCAGAGGGGTCTAACCTATCCTGAGGGATCAAAAGACTTCTCAGAGAAGATGATATCTAAGCTACAACCTGCAGGTGGAGTGGAAGCCAGCCAAGCACAAGAGTGATGGATAGCGAGTTGTTTGGGCAAGAGTTTCTGAGCATACAGAAGGGCAAGCAATGGCCAGTGGGAGCGGACATGCTCCATCTTCCTCATCTGACATGCCCAGAACTCATGCCAGGTGCCTGGGCTGAGGAAGTGCTGAAGGAGGAAACCAGTAGCCTGCTGCACATGGCTAGTGCCCTCCTTACATTTGGCTACATCCGGCTCCCCAAGGAGGTGCCGCTCCAGTCTCCAGGGAAGAGACGCGCCCTCCCTCTTGTGCAGAAGCCAGAAGCAGAGCACGACCAACCCGAGGAAACGGCAGGGCAGCGTGTGGATGGAGCACGTGGGTGGCTGTGCCCAGGTACCACTGGATATGGCAGGCCAAGCTGCTATGGAAAACCATTAACCCCCTGGGGAGCTGCTCACACACCCAGGTCCCTAGGTTCTCAGTCAGAGGTACCGCCTGGGGCCTCAAGAGGTGCTGCTGTGTGGCTTGGCTTTAGGAAGCAAAATTCTGGGCAGGGTTGTTGAGGAAGGGGTCTGGGGTAGGGGAGGCACATACCTGAAGAAGCGGGGGCCACGAGGTATGTGAGTCTTGCCTCGGGGGCCACACTCCCATTGCCTCTTTATAGCCACGGTACCCAAAGATGTGTCCTCATTTCTCCTCTTCCCGCCGGGCCCCTGCTCCAGCCTCCCCCTCACACCCCCGCCCTCGGATCTCCTCCCCTGGCTGAGAGATGTTTATTGTTCACTGCCGAACCCTCCCCTTCAGCCTTCAGTGAAGGCTGTAATTAGAACCAGCAGACAGACACGCAGCGTCAAGGGGATGGGCGCTTCTCCAAATGCCTGTTAGGTTGTTTTCTCCGGGGTCTTCCACTCAGGTACAAGTTGCCGAACGCCTTGGGACTGGGGTGCCCTTTGGCCAAAGGACAGCATCTCCCACCAGTGGTGAGTGCAAAGGCCTCTCACTTCACCTCCACGGTTTGGGGGCAGAGAGTAACCCAGCCTTGACGTCTCTGATATGGGTGGTTGGGTGGTGGAGACTGGAGGCCGGTCAGCAGCGTGACACATGATGAGTGAGCAGCAGAGCCTGGGCCACGAGCTGGCTGGGGCTGGTGGCTGAGAGGTGGTGGTGAGGGCACGGAGGGGTGACTATGTTTATCAATGAACATATGAAGAGCTGTTTCTAGCCTTAATTAAATAAAGACTCATAAATATTCAGCTTAGCAAAGCTGAGCCCCCACAATGATGGATGTCAAGGACTAAAAGGCTTTCTGGAGGAGGACTGTGCAGAGACGTAGGCCCCTGTCTTAATAGGTCATGTCATGGCCCCCACATGAGTGTCGGAATGGAAAGGGCATGCTGCTCACAGCCTCCCCCGGCTTCAGTGACATATTGTTCCCTCTTATTTGCCTTGCAAGCCACATAAACGTGTGTTTCAGGGACCTGGGGCCCACAGCGGCCGGGAGAGAAGTGCTACCAGCACATTCCTGGGGCTCGTGGCTAAGTGGCTGGGGCAGGAAGGGGGTGGCAGTGCTGGAGAGAGTAACCCACAGTACCCAACCGCAAGTGCTTGCCTCCGCACTGAGCCTGGTGCCCCTGCTCACGGAATGGACCCAGTTCTTCCTCAGAACCGTGGGACGGTAGTATCCAGCTTCGAGGGGCTGTGGGAAGGATCGAATGAGGTGGCGTCCACACAGCACCTAGTGCAAGTCTGCCACTCAAAAGATCGGGGTTGTTCTGTACCATAGGGCAGGGTGATCTGTCCCCAAACACACAGATCAGGGAGCATGAGAAGGCAGGGGAAAACCTGAGAGCACTCAACTGTTGTCAAGGAGTATGGGCGGACAAGGGGCAAGATGAAGGGGGGCTCAGAACTGGATCTGGAATGGAACGAGGAGCAACAGCACGGGCATGATGGCAAGAGGGTCCCAAATGTCCCAGTGCGGGCTGGTCACTGGTGAATGACTCTTTCTCTTGGTCGCTCACTGGCCCTTAGCACAACACAAGCACCTAGGAAGTGGTTCGGAGGCAAGGTCAGGGACAAGCCTGAGAAGGACTGAACCCTCCGGCTGCCGGTTTAGTTTGTCCTCCTTTTCCTCCCCCACATAGGTTATAACCTATGACCTATAACCCCACTAAGAGCTTGGACCGCCTTGTGTTGAAATGGTGCATCACTCTCAAGACCCCTCAGCAGAGCCACATCTCTTTGTGGTGAGCCGACCTCTCCTGCTTCCCAGCTGCTCCCCGCACCAGCCGGCTGTGGCCGTTCTCCCACCCTGCGTGCCTTCCCATCTGCGCCTGTGAAGGCCCTCGGCTCCACCCAGCATGCTGTCTCCTGCCCCCCACCTCTCCTGCTCTGCTTCACCTTCACCACCGAATTACCTTCAAGTGGCACCTACTTGCCAACATCCTCCCGAGGCCACCAGGAAGCTGCATGCTCCCTCAGTACGTCTGGGCTGCTATTAGCTTACCGTGACACATCTGGGCATTTTCATCTCTCTCAACCCCAGCTCCCGTTCACTAAGCTCCAGAGACTGGCATCTTCCTGTTCCTCTGAAGTCACCAAGCTCCTTCTTGCTTCAGAAAAATGCTGCCCCAACTCACTCTGCACCTGGCTGGTGCCACCTCACTCTTCAGGTCGAAGCTCGTCCAGTGTAAAAGGGAGCTCCTGTCCTTTTGGAAGCACTGGGTTATTTTCCTGCAGAGCCTTAGTGACTTGTTACTCATTTGTGTGATCTGCCATCTTTATTCCCTGCGAACGCTAAGCTTTCACAAGCATAGAGGCGACTGCCAGCTTTGTTCACCACACATACCCAGCGCCTCTACACAAGTGCTGAAGGAAGGAACTCGTGTCTCCAAAGAGAAAGGGCCTGGATGCTGGAACCAGACAGTTCAACCTATTTTTTTGACGCCACTGCTTCTTAACTACTACGTAGAATTGTCATAGCTGCTAAGTTCGATGTCACCTCGAGTGCCCCGAAGTGCCCAGCACACTGCAGATACTCAGTGAATCTCAGCTCCCTTTCTCTTGCTTCCTGACTGGCTCATGGTCACAGCATCTAGCACTAGGGAGGACCAGTGACCATTTGTTGAATGAATAAATCTTCACAGGAAGCAGAACTGCATCCATCAGAATTACATTACTACACCACAGAAGGAAAGGGGAGAGGAACTTGAGGGTAAGATCTGGCTAAATTAAGACTCTCTGAACTTATTTGTTTTTCCTAGCCATCTGAGAGGGGTACTCATTTCAACATAAGCCAGTCATCACAGTGAACCACCATAATTCAATCCTCTCCTTAGGAATTTCAGGGGGTCTCTCGCCGTCACAGTCTGTTCTCTCCACTCCCTCTCCTGGCTCCAGACACCACCACGTCTCTCCAAGTCCTTAAGGCCACACGCCACAGGGTGGTTCATTAGGATGCACAGCATATTCCTGGGTTCTTCACTATACCTATTCAACTGCCACAACAATTTGTAGGGAAAACACTCATGATATAAAACTGCTTATCTAGTATGATCTCAACTACGCAAAAAAAACGTGAACGACAAAGAAAAAACATGAGAGATCTTAAAAACTAACTCTGAGAGGTAGGATTATGGATAATTTTTATTCTATTTTTTTTTTTGTATTTTTCAAGTATTACAATGAATATGTACTCCTATTATAATCAGGAAAAAATCAACATTAACAAATTCTAGATCATATCAAATATGTCTAAAATCAATTCACCTAACAATGAATTTGCCTAATGACCTATTTTCACCCACAATCCCCACTGTAAACAATATTTACCATTTTATATACAACATAATGGACAAAGCCCTCCACACAAAAAATTCAATTTTAGATACTGATTTCTATTTTTACCTTTTTAAGTATTGTTTTTATCTAATTCCTCTAAGGACACCTCTGCCTTAATTTTTGTTTTCAATAAAAATCTATCAAATGAATACCTTCAGATACGATCCAGGAGTTAGAGCTCCTCCTGCACAACCTCTAGGGTATCATTGTTGGTATTTCTATTGCTCTATTCTTGAGCAGTTTAACACTTTTTAGCATTTCTTCTAGGTAATCTTAATTGGGTTAAAGAATATATATTTGTAACAAAAAAAGAAATCACCCTAATCAATATGGAAAATTAACATTTTTTAACAATTCCAATTTTTGGCAAGCCAACTGTTAAGTGAATTGGGCGTGAATGGGTCAGTTCACCCCAAACCAGCCTGAACTTTCCAGTAGTAAAAATACATTCATTTGCTCTAGTCTCACTGAAGTCCATCTCCCCTACAGCCATTCACCACCAGTCTTTGAAAAGCTCTGTCTCTCCTCACCTTTAGTAGTCAGCTTTAAGGGCATCCAAGCAGCAGAAATAAATGCATCTTAGCTGTTCTGAAATTGGAAGCCTATGCAAAAAAGAGCGAATAACCCAGGCCTTTCCAGTGATGATATCCAGAGACGCACTAAAAGGCAACACTGCAGAGTGGGAGACACAGGTCAGATTTCAGGATTAAGTTACAGAGTAAAGCAGGTTAAAATCCCGTTATCATGGCAAGGTATTTCAGAAACAACCTGTTCTCTTCACCGGTAAGTGGTGACACCATTTACTACGTCACTACCAACCTCAGAGGTTGCTGTAACAATGAGACCTACTGCTTGACACCAGCTCCTGTCAGCAATTTTCCCCAGGTCCATTCACCCTGTTCGAACCCTCGGCCAGAAGCAAGCAGCATGCTCACTATCTCCTGAGAAACTGTGTGCTGCGTTTGTCTTGGCACTAAGGCAGAGAAAGAGTTTTCTGAAAAGGAGATCCGTCTGCCTGGACTGGACATTAATTTAAAAAGGGGGGGGGGGGGGGGCTTTGCCTGACTCCAGACTTTCTTCTCTCTACTCTGGTCCTGCCCAAATTTCCTATTGGAAGGAGTGAGGAAGGGTGGTATGCCAGATATTCCTCTGCAATCTGCAACTGGCCTTTGTGCATGCCCTCTTACAAATTCAAATTAGGCTTAACCTGGTACTTTTGTAAAATCTATGATTCTCGAGACAGCCCTGATGGCCCAGTGGTTAGTTTGGCACACTCCACTTCAGAATCCCAGGTTTGTTTTCCAGTTGCAGAACCACACCACCTGTCTGTCAGTTGCCATGCTGTGGCAGCGGCTCAGACAGAAGACCTAGGACTTACAACCAGGATATACAACCATGCACTGGGGCTTTGGGGAGGGAAAAAAAAGAATTGGCAACAGATGTTAGCTCAGGGAGACTCTTTCCCTGCAAAAAGAAAAAAAAAAAAAACACCTATGATTCTCTAAACACATTATTATTAACTTGCTAATCCACATAAAATTCCAATAAGAAATTAAGATAAGAGACTGAGTTACATTTTACTCAGAAATTAGTGTTAAACAACTTGCCCACAGTCACCAGGCCCTGGTGGACAGACAGACAGGATCTGTCCTCCCTGAAGGCCTAGGCTTTTTCTTCTCATCACTGCACCAGGTTCACTTCTTAGCACTAATCAAACATTACACACGCTGGCAGTGGGCTCAGAGGCATAAAGCTCAAGACTTGATGCAAACTGGAGTACAATTCAACTGAAAGGCCAAGGTTTGGCAATATCCAACTTAGAAATCAGAAGAAACTACTCTTTTTTTCTCTCCCACTATTACCTGGGAACCTTCAGTGGGGCAGGTTTAAGCTACTCACACAGAGATAGACACAAAATTGCAAGAAGTTAATTAGTGGCAATATTTGGCTGAAATTATTTGCAAACAAAATCACCATCAGGTTGATATGACACAAACTTAAATGGAATCTCAAACATTCAACCTTTTTCCACTGTAAGACTGCCTAACTCCTACCTTGGACCAAAGCTCAAGTTGTCATAGGCCATTGTGGTTAGTCCAAGTAAGAACTAAAATTCTTACTCAAAACTTTAAGGCCAGCAAGCATTCCAGGGTAATGCTGAAGTGCTAAAGCCGAGATGTGAATGCAGCTCTGACTTGACAACAGACATTCTGTTCACTATCACACAGAAAAGGTGTTTGCTAATGTTTTCAGTTCGGCTAATGTGATAAAATGGCAGTCAAAATGGATGGGTGAATGGCCACTTTGCTGAAGACTGTTTCTAGCATGTGCCAAGCCTGACACAGATGAGCCAGTATCCTATGGATCCAATTCTTACACTAGGGACTAAGCACCCCTACCACAATGCCACTTCCACCAGAAGTGGCAGCTCAAGCCTTTCACTGAACGAAAAGCCTAGCCTTCCTCTTATTCTCCATGGGGGCCCACTCTTTCGATTGGCTCCAGTGCCTGGTCCTGCCTCAAGCACCCAGGTGTCATTCTCCCATGGTGACCAATATGGCAGATTTCCAGTAAAACCCCACTCAGTCAGAGCCCCCTAGATGCTTTAATGTCTATCCCTTCATTCATGGAAGCTCCACTGCTTTGGATGCTATACGTCTTCAGAGGTGACCAAACCAAAGATTACAAATGAGAATTTCTAAAAAATTCTGAATGAAGTTTTCCTAATTTCTGTGGTTTAGCAACTAACTAGGCATCATTAATAAAAGTGTAACAAAAAAATTAAGTTCCATTGGAATGTAAATTCCACGAAACCAGCAATTAGAAAAGTGCTGACAGTGAGAATTTGAAAACACGTGTTGAATAAATAAGGGGGGAGGGGGGCATTAAGTTATTTTCTCTAGGTTTCTGGCCTCACCTTACTGTACATTTCCCCTTTATCCCAACTGCATGACCCTTTTAAAAAACTTCATTCTAAGCCATTTCAAATCCTTCTGGAAATGATGTAAAAATTTCAAGCTTTCTTACAACCTGTTTGCTTAACAATAGCCAAATCCAATGCTCTTCATAAAAGTGCTACAAGGCCAACAGGTTGCTGATTGAAAATACCAGGAATCCTTGCAGCTCACCTTTCTTCTAGCCACCACAGTACCCAGGTCTATTCTGTAGGACTTCCAGCTTATAGGTCTATGATTAAAACCAATGTGGGAAGTCAACCTGGGAAGTCTAGCCAATGAAGCTTTTTGGGAGGTGCAAGGGACTCTAAGAACAAACCTAGCCTCAGAGAATAGGCTCCTTTAACATGCTACAGTTCAAGCATGCCAGGAATGCTCACTACACCAGGGTTATGCAACATTCCATTTAACTCTCCAAAACAAAGGTTCAAGTCAAGACAACAAACAACGCAGAATAACAGGAAGGAACACTTTAGAGTCAGACAGACATGGAGAAAAATTACATTATCTCTGACAAGTTACTTAAGCTGATTTCTTTATTGTAAATTACTGGTGTATATCCATGCTTTTCTTCATCCCTCTATCAGTGGATCCCCAGCTTAGCAACTCATGCTCACCATAAACCTCAAATATGCCTACTGAAAAAGATCCTGCTATAACCCTAAGGTACAAGGTGCTCCATTACTCCCACAGCACCACTTCACTTGGAGGATTTAGCCTGACTACGCTACACTCCAGGGCAGGAGCTTCATCTCACTCCCCTTCAGCCGTCCAGTTGCAGGGGATGCACAGTAAGGGTTAGGTTACCAGGACCCAAATGATAGGGAGTAAGTGACTTGCTAATGTACCGTGGCCCAGTCTGGCCTCAAAGTCTCAATGCATTCTGGCCATAAAGAAAACCAAACAATGACAATTCAGAATTGTTTTTAAGATCTCATGTTAAAGGAAGTAGAGATTGGTCAGAACTTGCTTCTAAAGGGAACAGTAAGACTACTGAGAATCAAGGAAACCACCTTGAGCCCAATCTAAAATTTTAAATACTGTCCAGCAGTGGAAATGATGAAATATGGCCTCCTTCCTCAATGGCAATGGTTGAGGCTGTCATGGATACAATGAACTAGATGTTTCATTAGGTTCCTTCTAACTTTGAGATTTTATGAACATCTTTAAAAAAAAATTTTTTTTAACTTTTTATATATATATATATATATATACACACACACACATATATATAAAGCAATCCAACAGTTTTGGCAGATGGCAAAAGCCACACTTGCAAAATTGATTTTTTCAAGAATTTTCATTGTCAAGAAATCCAAGTGTCCACATTTGGGTCATTTAACAAGGGAAAGGCCACAATGATATGGTAATTTCCTTAAAAGAGAAATCTGACCAATAAAATATTCTCATATTCAAGAAAACTAAAGTAGAAAACACGTAGCCTAGGGACAGTTTAAAAATTCTACAGGCAAAACTTGTATCTTTAAAGAGTTGCCAAAAGCTCTAGTGGACTATCAAGGAGACCGCACAAAACAGAGAACAGCTGGCCTGAATGCCAGTAGCCTAAGCTTACTAGCAGTGACAGATGAAAAATACACACAATTACCATTACGACTAAGATACTGAACATCCCATAACCAATACTTATTCTTGAGGCTGTCAGACTTGCCTCCCTTAAGACTTTGAGGAAGCTGCTGTCTAGAAGAAACTTAAGCTTTCTATAAAAACTGTAGTAATAATTTCCAAGTAAAACTTAATTTTACTCAATTAGGATGAATCATGAGTGCTTTTAAGGATCTGCAAAAATAAGTATTTTATAGTTGGGAAGCGTGTGTCATATTTGCAAATATGTCCTGAGCAGTCCATGAATTTAAGGACAAAAATGAAAATGGGAAACAAGTCGAAATTAAAGAGACGGAGTAGCCTAGCAGGGCGGTGAGCTCATCCGAGCGGTCTTGGCGCTGGGTCCAGGCACGGCCGGCTCTCGGCTGGGGCGGCGTTCCTGGCTGTGAAGGCAGATCGTGCCCTCTGTCACTCACAGGGAGCAGTTCTGCCCAACTGTCTCTTTTCGACAACTTTATCATCAATCTCTCTATTAACAGCTCCACTGCAGTCAGAAAACGCAAACAAGGACCAACTCTCATGCCAGATTTCTGGAAATCACACAGCACCAGACACCACACAGTGTGAAAGTTTGTAAGGAGGGTGTTGTGCCAAGAGAAAGACAGCATCCACAAGAAACAAGCATAAAGTTGGGACATTTTACATTATTATATTAAAATAATGTACCTGCTTTCTTATGCCTAAAATCTGCAAAGAACCCAAATATCCACATACATGCCTATGTATGGGACTGAGAGGAGTACGGCAATGGCAAGAGGTCATCTTACTCCCCAGAAATAACTTTATTTTGCATTTCCATAAGTCTTCCTGGAGCAAAAAATTGTATATTTAAAAAAATTTAATGATTTTAGGACTATATGAAATTAGAAAACATACAAGACTGAGATAAATGTCTGCAATGAGCTGTAAGAAACCCATAAAACTGAAATTTTTGAATTATTCAAAATACATACTTTCAGCATGAAATCTGTTGGATCAAAAAATAGCATCTTACAAATTAATTAAAGGAGGTGTCTCTAAAAGGTTTGTGAAGTATTTTTAAGAGACAGACATTAAAAAAATAGTTTGTAATCACATGACTAACATGAAATTAGAAACATCTAAGTGAAGTGAAATGCTGTCCGGATAGTACCAAATACGGAGATGCATGGTACTTAGACTAGGTGACACTTCATCATTTTAACTGTTAGTTATATTTTACTCAGCCCAAGACATAAGCCTATCATAGGTCAGGATTTAGCCTTAATGCTTTTCCCTTTATTTTGTATTTCAACCTACTGTTGCAATTGTTTGAAAAACACAATAACTACAGGTAAAACACCTTTTTATAAAATGTTTTTAATAGGGTCACACAAGTGGTTAAGTTCACACACTCCACTTCAGTGGCCCGGGGTTCACCGGTTCAGGTCATGGGCACAGACCTACACACTACTTGCTCATCAAGCCATGCTGTGGCGGCATCTCATATAGAGAAGCCAAAATGACCTACAACTAGGATATACAACTATGTACTGGGGTTTCCGGGAGGGGGGAAAAAAAAAAAAAGAGGAAGACTGGCAACAGATGTTAGTTCAGGCCAAGCTTCCTCACCAAAAAAAATTTTTTTAATGTTTTTAAGACTGATAGTATGTAACTTTATTTACACTGTTCCAAATAATGGATTTTGCTGTGCTATGTCTTAGATAAACCACCGTTAGGGCTGTGATGCCTGCGCTCAGGTGGAAAAGGAACTCTGCCTCTAAGACCAAAGTGGCACGGGCAAGTTCAAGCCCAGGGTTAATCAGCCCCGGGGCTTCTAGACCCTCACTGTTTACTGCACAGTGTAAAACAAAACCAACACATCTTTAGGCTTTCCCATGTCACTTCTGGGACCCAGTAAGAAGGAATGTGGAGGGTTTAGCATAAATCCATTCTCACAACTAAAAAATAAACAAAAACAACATATAAAAACAAAAACTTTAAGCTGGGTAGCAAGGAGAACCCTCTTTTTGATTAAGGGCATTATCCTGTACCTTAGAAATATCATAGCAAGAAATATAAAGTCAGGATTAAAGTACACAGACTGTTCTGTTCTCATTCCAAAAGATACAATTCCCATCCCACTAGCGGAACAGAAAGATACCCACAACAGACAGAAAGTGACTGCCCTGTCTTATTAATATATTAAAGCATGAGAATTTCCAAAGTTAACATTTAAATAGATGGTTTAAACTCTATAAACTCTAAATAATACTGTGCCCTCTGTAGATATGATTTTTACCTATCTGAAAATGTGAAGCATTTAAAAAGACAACTGGAGAAAAAAGCACAATAATTATAATCACAACCTTTCACACGAATGTGAGCTTTCTGAAATGTGAACTTGATCAGAGCCTCAATTCTACCCTTTCCAGGAAAGGCCTATAAATTAGGAGGGGATGAGGAAAGAAAAATGTACTTAAAATTCCATCCCTTTCAACAAGATACATGTATAGTTTGATCAGCTGCAATGATCTTCCCAGAACATTGAGACAAAAGCATGTCTCTGAGGAAGAAAAGCAGAAGTTGAAATGACTTCTCAAGCATATGAAGTCACTTCTAGAATGAAGTACATACAATCAGTTCTTAAATACATGGCTCAGAAATATTGATGCTATCTTTCTTGGTGCCAATAAAGCTAGATAAAATGTCACAAGAATTTTTAAACCGATAAGTATAAAGAAAGGATGAATAAAGTGATTCTACAAATATGAGAAACAGCTATTACACCGAATTAGAGAGACCACTTGTCTCTGTGTGACTGAAGGTAATGTTTATTACAGAATACAGTTAATATTTCATTTACCAAGTTCACGTCTCAGTTAAGACAGCATCCATTTGTGATTTTGCTTTGAAGAAAAGCTAACATAAGAGGAATAAAGTGGAGAATTAAAAAACAAAACATACAATGCAGGCTAAAAGGCAACTAATTTTCTTTGTACTATTCTTTATTAGGATTAAAATAGGCAAAAGTATATCCAAAGGATTGTTCAATGACTCCTTAAGTAAACACTTTATGTTTTTGTTTAAATGCTTTAAGCGCACTAATGGTTATTTCCAGGGCTTGGTCTGTAAGTGTGTGTATATTAATGCTTTATCCTTTCATAGATCAATTACTACTTGAAGCTGCTGATCATTTATTGCCACTTGAGTGCAGCCAGAATTAATACTATGCAGAGCTCTAAAACATTTTTCTGTTTGGAGAAAAAAACAGAGGTGTTAATTAGAAAAATACAAACTTTATTCCAGAACATACCTACAGCCACAGAACACACAAACTTTCACTTATCATTTTACTAATTCAGCAAGAAGTATGAAATGCCAAAAGGTCATACAGGTGATAAAACTCACAAAGTGTGATATTCAGTCTCATGTTTACATGTCTATCAAGGTAGAAGTGTGGCAAGTTCAATTCTGTAGGTGTTAATGGAGTCAATGGTGATTTTTACAGTATTTTCCCTTTTACTGCACGGTCCCAAAAACTAAATTTTATTTTAATAAAAAGCTATCCCACATTATAGTTACATATTTTTATATAAAGTAAAGGTATTAGAATTTGGAATTTCAGAATGAAATATGCACAACCATTTGTCCCTTAGAATAACGGCTTTTACATAAGGAGGTCGGTCCACCCCTCCACTCAAAGCACTTAAGGTAGTAATACTGAAGAACTGGCCATCACAAACATACAGAGTGGCACCTCCTAACCCATGAGCTAAAGTATGGCATGTTGAGCATGTGGAGATTTCAGGAAAGCAGTATTTGATTTGGGTTTAGTAAAATGAGAAATAGGATCCTAGCTGGTTGTGGTCTATAATCCTAAATTCACTGAAAAACAAGAGTGCCACCTGCTGACATTAAAGATAAAGCACCAACTGCTTTGAGAAGGAAGCACATCGGAACACTGTCTACATGCATGGAGCAAATACATAGAAAAAGCACAGTGTCTACACACACACAATATTTTAGAGGATGGCACAGCTGAAAGTGAATTAATAGTAACCATATTCGTGTTTTCCTCCCTAATGATCAATTATATGAAAAACAAATACCTGATTATGTGAGATATGAATTAATATTAAAGGCTGCTGCTAATGGCATAAATTAACCAGAAATAAATCTTTTCTAAATGTAGCCAAAATAAATTCTTTTGCAAATCCTCACTTAGAGCAATACTCTAAACTTATGAAGAGGACCAATTCTATCACTGAAAAAACAAAAGAAATAAAAAGTCAGTCAAAAGAAATCATCCAACTGTGAGATTGTGCTGTTTTTTTTTTATTGTGTTTTCAATGGAGAAATACATCATCTGTTTACAAAATAGCTCTTGAAAAATACAAGGAGTACAGATACTATAAAACAAAGCAAACTCCAGTCATGAGACACTACATACATCATGCGAAAGCAACAGTCTGATCTCCAGGTTATGAAAACTAGAATTAAAAAGTCACTACACAAAAAAAGTCCAAGTTTCCAGCTTGGCAAAACTTGGGTGCAGTTACATGAAACGTTTAATAAACCGAATTTTTTTTTCCCCAATGTGTAAACAAAATGACAAGACTAAATCTGTGCCTGGCAATTTTAATCTAACTCTGAAGCTACACAAAACACAGACACCTTGTACACTTCACCTGTTAGCATGACCATCTTTTCTTCCTAGGTGGTGGGAGGAAAGGCAAGGTGACTGTGCAGAGCAAAGCTGTGGGAAGTAGAAGTATTGTACACCAGACATTCTAAAGTGTGGTGAAAAGAAAGCCTCAATTAATGCATAGCCTAAGGGGGAAAGACTACACTCCAACTTCGGAAAATTAATTTAGAAGGACAGGGGAAGAGTTTAAGTAATTGCAGTTTAACATGAAAAATACAGATGTGATATAGAATGGAGCACAATGGAGGATTCAGAAAACATGCTCATCAGAAAAATCTGTTAGGTTTGCTTTGTCCAGATTAAGAAACAATAACTAAGTTTATCAACATCTGGCATCCCTCATACTTTGTAAAGATGGATGTTCTGCTGCTTAATTATGAGGAATTACTTTCTTTAAAGAAAGGAGTTCCTAATCTATCGATAGGATAAAACAAAATGAAAAAGTAGAGAGCTGACTAGATGTCAAGTACTTGCTAGAAATGATTTTTAAAATGTTTCTACATGTAAAATTTACTGACAAATTTTGGTCAACCATTTAAAAATAAAAATCAGTTTAAAATTCTTGGAGAAAACGCCTTTTTGCCCACGTTTAAAATTGAAAATCAACTTTACTAGAGACAGGAGTTCTGTGGAGTGTACAAAATTCCTCATGTTTAGAGGTCAAATGGCCATCCAAGATAGATATCATGTTCCACACGCATTACTTTTAGTCACCCTAAAGTTCCAGCCATGGGACCAAAATGTAGTGTTCTGTGCCATGTGGCCACAGGGTCACTGGTTTCACATCATGGCTTAAAAAAATACTGGCATTTTGGGTTTTATGAAATAAGTCCTACCTTATGCATACAAGCAAAAGGAAAAAGAAGGGAGAGGGAGCAAAAAGCTTTGTTTTTTCAAAGACAAGAGACTGAAAGCAAAAGAATACGGAGCTTTAATAAGCTCAAAGAAAAGTATCTGCTGGCTGATCGCTGATTTGTATGCACTCTAAAACAATTCTATAAATAAAACCAATATATCATTTCTTAATCATGACACCACCAAAACCAAGTATTTCCTAATTATTCTTTCAATGTCAAATATATACCCTGGAGTTGACATTTCATTTTGAAGGGTCACAGCTACCCCATAAGGACTGAACTAGATGTACTCTTACCCTTCTCTGAAGTCTAACAGTACACCACTGCACAATGGTATCCAATTCGAAGACTAATGGTAAAGAAAACTCTTCAGGAAAAAATGAAAATCCATCAAGTTGAAAATCTAAAATTAGTTCTACTTTCTAATAAAAAAAATACATAAAAGTGCATCATTAGAATAAGGAATTCTTATGCCAGTTTGTATTGCAAATTTTCCAACAATGCATCAAACATAAACCCAATCCAGATGTCAATTATGGATACAAATATAGCTTGAGGTTTTTTTTTAAAGGCAGTAATTTTTTGAAATAGTTAATGCAACTGTTGCTAACACAATAATAATAGTACTCCTGGCTTCACATACTAACCTGTAACCTGGACTTCCGATCAAGTGCTGATTAGCCCAGTAAGGGAGGTCACAAAAAACCTAAATCCATTTTCAGTCGTGTCTAGTCTTGTACCCTCCATTCTCCTTTTTTAGCATTTGAAGACAACAGGTGGAGTTGGCAGATATTGTTTATGGACCCCTGAGGTTGTTTTTACCGATTCAATCTCAGTTTTATTGAATTCTTGATAACAGGAATAGGATTTGCAGGGAGAGCAGGGATATCGGAAAGGTCTGTACTGGATGTTTTCTGAGAACAAAAGCAAAGAACACAGCATTGTTCAAAGCACTGTAACTTAATGAGATTTACTTTCCACTGCTTTACTTTCTAAGAAATGGACAGGAGCTTATAAGAACAACTAAAAATTTAAGAAAAACACTCTAAAAGAGTATCAAAATGGAGTGCAAATGAACATAACCATTACTATAAAATTATCCATTCTACACTTGGAGAAATTTTCAAAAACTTAAGTAGGAATACATTAGCAATATACAGAAAACTCCTAAGTAATTTCAATTACAGCGTCTATAAACACACTCCTCTAAGAATCACCTATCATATAATTATTAAGTTCATGTTAAACCATATTTACTTGTAATAACACTAACAGCTGTAATATTAACTGGTATTGGAGCACCCCCATGTGGGAGAATACTTAAAGTTCACCCTATGCACAGGAGCAGCAGTTATCAGTAAATTTATTATTTTCTGACCCTGTAAATTATAAAATTAAATCTACACAAGTGAGAAATAATTTAATTATTCTACATTTCAGGGAAGTTTTATTATGTTAAAAAACATGAAATCACAAACCTTCTTTAACATTCAAGAACATAGAGATTAATTTTTAAATGTTTTATTATGGAAAGTTCCAACCATACACAAAAGTAGAGAGAGCATTATATAATGAATTCCCGTGTATTCATTATCCAGCTTCATCAACTGTCACATCAAAGCCAATGCACTGTCCTCCCACCTTCACTCCCAGATTATTCTGAAGCAAATCCCAGAGATCCCATCATTTCACCTGTAAATATTTCAAGTTTATCTCAAAACAGTAAGAATTCTTTGTTAGACACAGCCACATTATAATCAACTCCCAGGAAATAAATATGCCCTTTATATCATCACATATAGGGATGTATTTTTTAAAATCAACAGTCACCCTTTTTTAACTGTGTGATTTTTCTCTCAATGGCTTGTGGATTTTTTTTCACTGGGAAGAAAATTCTACTTCCTAATAAAAATATCTAAAAGGCAAACACACATGGGTACTAATT
Source organism: Equus caballus (assembly GCF_041296265.1). Taxonomy (NCBI): domain Eukaryota; kingdom Metazoa; phylum Chordata; class Mammalia; order Perissodactyla; family Equidae; genus Equus; species Equus caballus. The sequence continues at coordinate 51,798,290 of NC_091707.1, read as the reverse complement.
ACTATAGGGATGAACCCACTAAGACAAAACTGTGTCAATAGTTCCCTAGACAGTAACATGGCAAACCAAAAGACATGCAACCACAATTACAGGACAGTTTAATAAGTTTGATAAAATAAATGTGTCCATATGTCAGTATCAAGCACCAGATTTCCTAATGTTGTTTTAGTTACTTCCCACCCCCCCAATTTTTTATTAGATACAGGTTATGGAACTAAAAGACACTCTAGAAAGTATGCATAATATTTAAATCTTTAGGGACAATGAAGGCTAACAGTCAGCAAAAACACATTTTAAAATTATCACATTAAAATAACTCTGAACCACAAAGTAGCAAAACATCTCTGTATCAGTTCAGCAACACCACTCTGCAGCAGAGTTCTCTCAGTTACTGCGCAGAGGTTACCCAGTTTAATGTCTACTTAAAGAAGATATTTACTTTATGTCAGAGTTTGACCTAGACTTTGGAGTTTTATTCCATCTGAAAGGATTCAAGAAAATTATTTCACAAACAAAACGAAAGCTCACAAATCAATGAAAAAAGATTCCAGGTGCCTACTACTGTATACAAGGGATTGTTACAAGGAGAATTTCTACAACAAATGAAAAAATAATTTTAAAGAAGTATGGGTTACATTAAAGTAATAAGTGAAAATCAGAGGTGAAAAGTGAGGCAGAAACACATTTTAAAAATACAAAGATCATATTAACCTGCTAAAACATCCATGAAAAACGGTTTTTAATTGTCATAATTTAAATTTCACTCTGACCTATAAATAAAAACCTCCATATGAACACTGTATTGTGACTAGTGAGGATTTAAATGATCTGCAGTATCAAACAATACAGAAGGGTACGATGAGTTAGCATCCTGACAGTGCACAAGAATGGTTCCATCAATCCAGTGCTCTACTTTTAAACTATAATAAATACATTTACAAGCTAGCAAGTAATTACTTTCACAAAGATAATTTTAATAGACTTCTGTATATGTTCATTTTAATTCATTAGACCACACTAATCTTAACATTTATAAAACTCTCCTTGCTTTTTGCACTTAGTACCTGAGAGGCCAACAGAGAAGCCGCTGTCTGAATAGTTTCTGATTGAGTTGTACTTGTCTCTGTATCAAGTTGTTCCTGTGAGACAAAGAGGACGGGGGAGGAGAGACTTAAAAAAGAATGTAAAAACATAACTGGGTTTGGTGGCTAATAAAGAAGACAAGCTGGAAGACAGGAAGGATCAAGAGAAAGGTGCGACCATATTACAAAATCATTATTAAGCCTTGTTGTAGGTTATTTCACCATTTCAGATACACACAAATTTCTATTTGCCTACTTAAGTCTTATAAGGCATGGTCAAAATATCTCATGACTTTCCAACTAGCTCCAACTTGGACATTTTAGGCAAACAATAATTAAAGACACGCACAGGCACATTATGAAATGTTGCCCAGACAATAATTAACAGAATATAAACCCAAGCTCTTAGCTATGTGAAAAAAAAACCAAAATGCATTCAGTATTATTAAATAAAATTACCCAGAAGCACAAAAATTGCTCCCACGCCTTTAATTAAAAGTAGGAAACGTCTCTAAAACATTTCTCCCTCCCTATGGTCTCCCTTCCCCTCCTCAATAATCAATGTGCTGATTCTACACTAAGTATAATGAGAAAATACAGGGTGAACCACTCCATTCCACCGCTCTAACTTTTCTAAAGCAGAGTGCAAAAGAAAATAATACATATATACACGCACAAATGAAAAACATATAAAAATTTGAATTTCTAAAAAACTATATACAATAACAAAACAATGAAATACCAATTTTCTCCTTTGAAACTGAAAAGGGTAAGTAGGGTATAAGAAGTAGAAATGGAAGAAATGCAGTCTTTCTGAAGCACAATTTGGCAATACGTATCAAGTGTTAAAAGTAAGCGTACTATCTGCCTCAGTAATTCCTCTTTCATTAATTTATCCTAATGAAATAAACATAAACGATGGCAAGTATTCAGCTACAGTCAATACTATAGCAAAAAGAGTAACTTTCTCTTTTTAACAGAAACTATTGCTAACAATAGGGAACTGGTTGAATAAAATATGGTAACAGCCTTAAGACAGCATTCTATGCAGTTATTGATATTTTGTAGTTTATATAATGACATGAACACTTTTTCTTGGTTTAAAGAGTGAATACATATTTAACAGCAAAGGAACCGGTAGGTATACACACACAAAATCTACAAAGACACCAAAAGAACACTTGCTGAAATATCAACCCTGGGAATGTGGATAACTTGGGGGAAGGAGGAAGATTTCCAATTTTTCTATAAGCAGAAAAAAGTTAAAAGCCTTCAGTACATTTCAATTTCTGAAGAAATGATGTTCAAAGTCTAATTCGGTTTGGCTAAACCATTCTCTCCCACCCCATCAACTTCATTTCAAGCCCCATGCACCCCAAGTTCTAGTCAGAAGCTTCTGCCAATAACTGCTTCTCGAAACACACCATACTCTCAACCCAATAGTGAGATGACCTTCTCATCCCGGACTGCCAAAACTTCTACGTGCCCTTCCAGGACTACCTTAGATGCTACACCTTCCTTGTATGAAGGCTTTTACTATCTCAGCAGTCACAAATCACAACTCACTCCTCTTGCCCCTCGCCACCCACAGCAGCCTCAATTACCCTCATTTTCTTTGATAAATGTAACTGTCTCTACCTCTTCTCTACTTAATTATAAGTTCCTTTAAAGGTAAAGAACATTTATCCCTTATCACTCTATTCCATTCAGCGTCTCCCAGATTACCCTGCATCTAGTATGACCTCAAACATTACAGAAATTCAATTTCAGCATTATAAATTAACATTAAAAAGGGACAGACACTACTCTAAAAACAATACTGAAAACAATCTAAAACCTACAGAACAAAACATCGTACAATATTCTAGAGACATTTCTATCACATGTTCCGTACTGTTAACTGTGTATGTATTCCAAGGCTAAATTAAGTATACCTTTGTTTCTGTTTTATCATGTCCACTCAAAGCAAGACAGTTAGCATCTTCACTTGTTTCATCCTGTTTTTAAAAAAAAAAGCTTTATTCTCTAAAAAGAAAATTTAGATTATTTGCCAATCAATACTTTAATTTATAAAAATGTTTAAAATTATAAAATAATTTAACCCGTTAAGGTCAAGTATGGCCTTAAAATAGATTACTGGTTCCCTTAAAGTAATTTTTTTTCATATTAACAAATTTAATCTGGCTTCAGTATCTACCAAAATTAAAATGAACATAAGGAAAACTGTTATTGTTGATCATCACCAGCTAAAGTACACTCCCCAAACGACTAGGTTCATAAAATATTTTTTGTAAGGAAGAGAAAAAGGGTTCCTTGATCAAACAATTTAGGAATTTGGAATACTATCATCCAATTCTGGGAGAGTATACATACATTAGCACATGAAAGGTTCTGTGAAGTTCTATGAAGAATATCTCTAACTTTCCCAAACTTACTTAATCACAGAATCTCCCCACTTATTAGCAAGACCTTATTAACAAGGCTTAATAATTAACATCCTGAAGAATAGGAGGTTGGGGAAATGCTCTTTTCAGTTCTTAATTTTAAAATGTATTATAATTCTATTCAAAACAAACAACTCACTTTTGGTAAAGAGGGAAAAGCAGAAGCCAAAAATAGCTGTACTTTCTAATTCCTACACTGACTTGCAATAAACATCACTTTCTTAAGAAAAACCATTTTGACACTAATTTCTCTGATTTACTAGGCAAAACTCAAATTTAACTTTAAATGTGGCTTTCAAACAAGACAAAGAGCCCACAGGTGAACTTACAGAGCAGAAGAGATTTAATAGCAATAGCAACCGATTCCAATAAGGACCTTATTTGTGTCCTGCAAACATACCATCTTGAGAGAGTAATGTAAGTCAAAACAAGGCAAATTTCAATACTGACCGGATATGTGACACTATGGAATTATTGTTAATATTGGCAAATATACCAATATATATACACACACAAATATATATGGTGGTAATATACTGTAGTTGTGTTTTTTTAGATATACACTGACATATTTATGGTAATTACAATGACATGCCTGAGATTTGCTTCATAACAATTGGGAAGGAGTAGATGTGTAGACGAAACAAGGCTAGTTGTGAGTTGTTAACTAGTGAAGTTAACTGATGCAAACAGGACTGTTATAATTTTGTACATGTTTGAAATCTTAAATAAGAAAAAGGTTTTAATATGTATATATAGTATCATTCAGTCATATAATCCAGGTGATAGGGCAAATTTTTTTTTCTATTTTTATCTTAGATTCCTACCTTTTATATTTACTTGAAAAGCTTTAGAACATGATGCAAATTAAGCAGAACTAAACTACCTGACAATACCTAAAACTCTCACATCTATATACACGACAGTGTATTATTAATTGAGTAGGACCAGTGTTTCTTTCTGGTTTGCTGAAATTTCTACTACCAAGTACTCATTAACAGAGAATAAAAGACCCAGGAGCTTCAAAATTAAGGTATTTCTAACAATCTTCTTCAAGAACTTTAGCACCATGAGATTTAGCCTCTGTTCTAATCCTGGCTCTGACTTTAATTAGCTTTAAAATGGGACAGCCACTGAATCTCAAGATCCTTTTTTGGGAAATCAGGAGATTAGCCTATGAGATAACCTAAGATCTCATCTCTATCTTAAAATTCTGCTTTTGTTAGTCAACTCCATGGAGCTGTCACAAGCAAAACCAAGACTGTGAGGAAATATATAGAACAAAAAACTGCAAGGAAAAAAGAGAGAAATCTATCTTTTAAAGTATACTTAAGAGACATCAATCAATTAAAAAAAAAGTCTGTGGCAATCAGGGACATTTGAGCACTAACTAGATATTTGATATTAAGAAACTTGATTTTTCTAAGTGAGTTAAGTTTATTGTGTTAATGTTTTCTTTGTTGTAATCCTTATCTTTTAGATACACGATTTTAAAAATACTAATGAAATGATATGATGTCTGGATTTTGCATCTAAATAATCCAAGTATAAGGGGAAATGGAAAAGAATTAAGGGTATAGGGATTGGCCAACTTCGTTATACCTGAAGCAGCATCATGGGTACATGGGCACACAAAATGATTCTCTTTAGTTGTGTATATATTTTAAATTTCCTGTACTAAGTTAAAAAATTCTATATTTCTATTGCCTGTCTAAACCAGACAGGAAACACGAGTGTCTTCTACCAAAGTAAGTGCCAATGAAACTACAAACATTGTGCAGGGACACATTTAGTCAAAGCTCTGAGAGAGCCATTAAGGAATTAAGCCATTACCATCAAGGAAATGGAATGATAGGCATCTACAGTTATCCTTATATATACTTTACTAAGGTAAAAAGAAATGTGAATTCTGAAATGCTCTGACAACTCCAAATATCAACAGACAGAATGTGGAATTATACCAAAACTAGCAGGTTCTTAGGTTGCTGCATAAGAGAATCATGTAGCAATGGGGCTTTTGATAAAAGATCCCCAGGCCTAACTCCTGGAGACTCTCTGATTCAGTAAAACTGGAGGAGGCCCCCACATCTCTATAAACAAACAAAAAAACAAATCTGAAAAAGTAACTCTGATGTACAACTGAGTTTGAAAATCAGTGCCTTAAGAGATAATTATACAGACACAGATAGGTTCCCAGAATACATCTTGTAAGCTATAATATACTAAACTCATTTTCATTCTCATTAGCATCATCAGAGTGACAAAATGCATCAAACTATTCATATTTAGTTAATACTATTTCCAAAAGATCTAAAACAAAAGGCTTTGGAATAAGCTAGGGAACAGAACACTCAAAGAGACAATAATTTTTCTCCATTACAGATCAAAACACCCCCATGAGAAACCTAGATTTTTTTTCCCATTCTAAACAAACTTTGGCGTAATGAGTAAGTTCCTAAATAACAAACTTCTGGCCGAAAATCACAATGAAATTGGTGGTTTTGGACTGTCATTTCTGGGGCAATGGTGAATGTCTCACTAATAGGAAAACAACGTAAGAGTGACTCCAGGGAGCAAGAAATCTGTGTAACGAGGCTACTTCTATTTTAAGATACACACCACAATCAATGTACACTTTTGAGGGTTTTTCTAAAACTATTTAAGACTTTGACAAGGTACATCAGCCACTATAAAAAGTGAAAGTACCGCTAGAAAATTTCCTGAAGGGTTGGAGGAAATCATCATTCAAGGTCCCAAAACTGATCTGGCTTTGCAACTTCGGGCAGTCATGCAGTGAGAACTCCCTGAGAACCTCTCGGATGCAGTGACCCTATTACCAAGTACAGAGTAGGAATTCCAAAACTCCATTTCTGTGTCCAAAAGGACCATCAAAGAATCAGTACACATAAAAGATATCGTTATCAGAGAATAATAAATTAAGATGACACATAAGTCCATGCTAAACTATGTTATAGACTAGACATGCTGTACAAGTTTGAATGAGAGGCACAGCTTTACGGAAGAGGTAGTTACCGAGAAGAGGAGAAATGGTGAAGAGAAGCCATGTACTAAAGCACTACCTACAAAGTTTCTAACTGCTTTCCTCCTTGCTCCTCCTCAATTTTGGCTCACGAAAGGTTGTTCCACTGGATTTTAAAATATCAAGCTGGTATTCCCATGATTAATATATAGATACCTCTTCTGTTTTGGTTTTCTTGGGACTCTCTTCTTTATGAGGTGAGGATGTCCTCTTGACTCCTACTATAGGATTAGGTATTTTTGTTGCTGCATTTCCTGAAGGTCTAGGTGGTGGGTTTACCAGACGTGTTGAAGAAACAACTCTGGAGACCGTAGGCTTTGGTGGTGGTGAAATGGCTGGTTGTGTGGCAGTTTGAGGAATGCTTTCACTCGATGTACCTAAGTAGTAAGTATATGAATACATAAAAATTAAATCGTATCAACATCGTTATAAATAAAGCTTTAAGTCTCTGAATTTGATTTCACTGATTTATATGAAAATAATAAAATGGCATCAAAAAAACAATTTAAACTACTTAACAAATAAAGCCCCCTTTCAAAATGAAGGCTAAACCAAATATAAGGTAAGTATTCTCAAACTTGTCAAACCAATCTCCTTACCCCCTGAGCTTTCACTGGAATTTACTTGTGGCACAGAAACTTCAGTAGCCTGTATGTTGGTCACAGATGCTGCTGTTACAGCTGGAGCAGGACTGTTTCTGCTAAAAAAAAAAAAAGTAAAAAAGTAAAAAAGCAAATAAAGAGGAATAAAATAAAATTCAATAACAAAATGCACAGGAGATATTTTCTGAAGTAAATGATTCTTTAGTGTCACCTCTCATACATACACATCTGTAACTCACTGTATTTGATAAAACATAACCAACAATGGAAAGTACACTGTAAAGCAGTGCTGTCCAAGAGAACTTTCTGTAACAATGTCCTATAGATCTGCGCTATCCGATACAGTAGCCCCTATACAGACAGAGCTACACTGCACTTGAAATATGGCTAGTGAGAAACTGTATGTTCCATTTGATTTAATATTTAGCAAATTTAAACTGCCACATGTGGCTAGTGGCTACTCACATTAGAACAGTTCTAAAAAAACCTGTTTTTACCTGATTTGGGGTATAAGAAAATGTTATGAAAAGCTATAAACAAGAAAATGGTCTGAGAAATAGAAGTAAGTTTCTGCACACAAAATCTAAGGGTTCATGAAACCCTAAAAGCCGGTCCACAGTGGCCCAGATAAACAACAAAGGCTCTCACACCCCAATCCCTCCTTCAATACTCTGGACCCCACTCCCTGCCGTCATCTCAGGAAAGTCACATCATCCCTCCTCCACTCTCCTATCTCTCCAACTTTTCTCTCTCAAATCCTATACACTTGCATTTAAATAATCTCATTTTTATTACCTCCTGAAAGAAAAACAAAAGCAGAAAAGTCCTCTGTGGTTCCTCTCTCTCAGCTATGGCTCACACTCTCCAACTGTTGTGTGCAACACTAGAGAAGTCAGATTGTTGGTGCCTACGGGACATTCTCATACAACCACAGAGCAGTCAGTCAGCTTATTAAAGCTTTGGAGCTCACTGGTACACAGAGTAAATGAAGTCAACAGAGCGGGTGTTGCCACACCCCCAGGGAGAACACAAAGATGAGATAAAAGACTGAGAAGAAAGCTCTCAAGAGCACAAACATCTAATGATTCAACAGAAAAGGAGTCAGCCAAAGAACCACCACAGACACAGGAGAAAACATGAAATAGCTAGCAAAGTGGCTAGTACATAACAAATAGCATTTGTTGAGCAAAAACAAAATTATAAACTAAAACCCAGAAGTCTTATTTACAGAAGTTAATATTACTTCACAAAACTAATATTAAACTTCTGAAATTATTTAGTATGTACACCTATTTTACATACATGTGCACAAACTCAAAGTACACAAAGATTTACAAATCCTAAAATTCTTAAAATTTCTACTTCTTCACTCAAAAAAAAATCATTGAAAATAAAAATCCGGGGGCCGACCCAGTGGTGCAGTGGTTAAGTTTGCATGCTCTGCTTGGGTGGCCTGGGGTTCGAAGGTTCAGATCCCAGGCACAGACCTACACACCACTTATCAAGCCCTGATGTGGCAGCATCACACATATAAAATAGAGGAAGACTGGCAGAGGTGTTAGCTCAGGGACAAGGAAGACTGGCAATAGATGTTAGCTCAAGGCCAAGCTTCCTCACCAAAAAATAAAATAAAATAAAAATCTGGAGTTAACACTCTAATAAAATGGGGAATTGTTTTAAAACTACAAGATTTAGAGGTCATGTTCATGCCTGATGTCTTCAGATTATGCATAATTACCCTAAAAAACACATCACACATATTCAAAATCCAAGGAAAGAAAACTGAAGCCATCCTCTGCACCTCGGCATTTTCCATTTCATACTCATCCAAAGAATCATCCTAACCTGCACCTTCGCCAGTGGTTAGACTTTAACTAAGAATCCAATTTTTAAAACTGCTTTTTTAAAAACTAAGATATAACATACACTCATAAAAGTGCTCAAGTTTTAATTATCAACTCAATAATTAAGAAAGTGATCAACGTAACCATCATAATTTAAAACGTGAGCAGCACCGTGGAAGTCTACCAGAAACAGCTCCCTTTAAAATATGGTAGTGTGTCCATCTTAAAAAACTCTGCAAGGAAATACTACAAAGTTTCACAGAAGTTAAACAGAAATATGGCTTTTTGTGTTCTAATTTTTACCACCATAGCCATGCATTTCTTTCATAATAAAAATCTTTAGCTGCTTTAAATGTTTTGAAAGAGAGACAATTCTTGAAAAAAGTTACTTCTAACTAAAACCTGGAAGATGAGAGGAGGGTGCAAAAAGACTGGGCAAGGTTCTACCAGGAGTGGGGTCAACTCAACAGCACTAACAACAAACGCAAAACCAGACCACAGAGATCTTTAGCTTCTTTAGAAGATCCCTAATATTTTCACAGGTAAGTTCCCCTGCTACATGGGCCTCAGCAGCTCCAGGGCAGAAAGGTGATTTTGTCCTTCTTGTCTGTTCTCCTTAGCATATCACACAGCTCTCTGTAGGCAACAGGTGTCTCAAGACATGAAACTGGAGGCGTTATAATGCTAACTTTCATTCATATCTGAATCAAGACGTACCTGTCCCCAAAATGGAATACAAGTATGACACAGTAGGACAAAAACAAAAGTTACTTTCCACCAAACTAAGTTAAATTGCTATTTTTAAAAAACTAGGGACTGGCCCTATGGTGTAGTGGTTAAGCTTGGCATACTCCACTCAAGCGGCCAGGGTTCGCCAATTCAGATCCCGGGCATGGACCTACACCAATCGTCTGCCATGCTGTGGCAACAACCCACATACAAAAGTAGAGGAAGACAGGCACCGATGTTAAGCTCAGGGCTAATCTTCAAGCAAAAAAAAAAGAGAGAGAGAGAGAGAGAAGATTGGCAACAGATGTTAGCTCAGGGCAAATCTTCCTCAGCAAAAAATAAAAACAAAAAATTAGAAGACGGAATAAAAATAGTATCTTGAATAGATGACTTCAACAACAAGAGAATATACCAATGTGTTTAGTAAATGGCCATTCCACTTTCATTCCCTCTTTTTCCTTACCCCTGAGAGCTGCCAGAACTGTTCAATGGACTGGTCTTCATAGCACTAGTAGGTGAAGGCACAGACATGCTGTTATCACTGTCCATAGACAAGTCGAGGCTGCTGTCATTTAGAGGTGTCAATCTGACACCTTCCGTTGAATGCTGTAATTAATAAAATATTTAATCAAATATATCTTTATTTTACCTGGATCTTTGAAACACGAACATCTTTTACTTGACGGATAAATGATTTCTACCAAAAAGCAGAAATCAATAAATCTACAAAAATCATAAGTATCTTGCTGCCCATGAAAGGCAAAGATTTGGGAGACACATACTTCCTGACTTCTAAGAGGCATTCAACCTAACTACAGTTTTTCTGTGGGAGAAAAAAGGAGAAAGGAATGCTACATTAAACATACACACTGAATGTAAGACATATTGCAAATTAAAAAGCACTGTGATATGAAAACACAAATCTTAAATGAGAGGACTAGAAATATATACACGCACATACAAATATTAAGAAAAAAGTCTTTTAATGATAAACACAACATTAACAATGCATATCTCTGGCTAGTGGGATTAGAAGTAATTTTTTGTTTGTTTATAGATTTTTTTACTATGCTACAATGAACTTAAAAATTGTGGAATTTCAAAAAAATTATCAAGTAAGTACAATTTAGTTCCACTCCTATTTATAAATAAATGAGCCTCTCTCAAAAGCAAGAGATTTTTAGCATTCTAAGTGCAACTTAGGATTTTAACATGGTACATTTAATAGTGTAAATTATCCTGTGAAAACAAAAGGAGAAATAATTTCCTGAAAACTAAACCTAATATCCACATATAAATCCTACTGCTGGATCTGCTTCTTAAAAGCCCAAGCACTTAGGGCCAGCCCTGTGGTCAAGCTGTTCAAGTTCCACACACTTCGCTTTGGCAGCCCGGGTTCGTAGGTTTGCATCCCAGGTGTGGACCTACACCACTCATCAGCCATGCTGCGGAGGCATCCCACATACAAAGTAGAGGAAGACTGGCACAGATGTTAGCTCAGGACTAATCTTCCTCAAGCCAAAAAAAAAAAGAAAAAAAAATCCAAGCACTCAAAAAGAGTTACTTAATGTAGGAAAACCAAAATGAAGCTTAAAAAACTACAAACGGTTCTACAGGATGAAAGCTGATTCCTAAAGTGACTTACAAAGTTTGTTTCTGCAATCAATGCTATTATAATATCACACTGATTTTTTCATCCTATTTTTTTCCAGCCTCAGTGTTCACGTACGTACAGAAACATTTTAATGGAAATGATTTGCATTTTTGACAAAAACTCAATACTCCGTGTGTGTGTGTGGTCTGTGTGCGCTCTCCAGTTCCCCAAATGAGACAATATTCTAATCTTTGATTTAGCACTATGGAGACATCACTATATACATCAATCAGTATTGATCAAATGGGGAAGATGAGATTTGCCAGAATGGAGAGGAGAAAGTAATGCCACTTGCTTATGAAGTCAGTTGTGAATCAAATTCTAAATAAGCCCCTTTCCTGTGCAAAAATGCTACCAATCTCACTCTCCACCAGACAAGGATTTGTTCAGTAAGCAATTTATACTCAGTTCTACATAGTTACCTGCCCGACCAGGTGATCAAACACCTGTGAGATAACAGGCCACTGGTGGGGATGATCTATGAATATGAACGTTTTTAACTAGTTGGTCTGAACACAAAACAGTATTAAGCTGCTTTACCTCTTTGTCTGTATTAAGGTCAGCAGAAGAGACTTCAATGCCAAAAAATCATAAATATTCTATCAAAACTTTCTAACAAAAGATAAATAAAGACAAAACATACTACAGAGAGAAATAAACACACACACTTTGCATTCAGACTTAGATCCAATTCACATCTCATACTACATGACCTTGGGCAAGTTTTTAACCACTCGGTTTTTTCTATAAGAAATAATACCTATGGGTTGCTGTACCATTAAATATAGAAAAATACTGGCTTAGTGCTTTGCAAATAGCAGTTAATAAAAGGACGCTATTAATAAGAGTCCAAAGAAAAGATTCATGGATCTAGAGTTCTAGACAGTTGTTGCTTATAAAAACAAGGGTGTTATTTTACTAGTGGAAACTTGGAAATGATCTAAATGATATCAAATAGAGGATAGATTTAATCATACTACAGCCATACAAAGAATTACTGAGCAGTCACTTAGAATTTGTAACGTAATGAAACTGCACAGATTGTCACAAAACAGTAAGCACCCAAGAAAGCCAGTCACAAAATGGGAATTATCATCAAAAACCTTTTAAAAATACATATTATAGGCAGTTACATATGTGCAGTGAAGAGTCTGTATAGAAATAAACTAAAATGTTAAGAGTAGCTATTAATGGGTGATGAGATTATAGTTAAACTTTATTTGGTAACTACAATTTTGGGACTAAACCAATAAATTTCTGATCATCAATCATTCTTTTTATATTCCAGAAGATTATATCTAGATAGATATTACCTTAAGAAATAGACTAAAAATAGAATTTACTTAAAATGAATGCTAATTGTTCCAAATATCAATAATGCCAAGTAAACAGGAGTTTCAGAGGGTAATCTGAATCAAGAGTTCTGGAAATTCGAATTACCTCAATTATAAATAGTTGTTTTAATAAAAAAGAAATTGGTTAAGCGTTAAGGAACACAACAACCTATTTACATTTGCTTCTGAAAACACACAAAATGTTGATATTCTTACATGTCGTAAATACACATTTAAATATTACTGCTTAACCCATTAATAATATAACACCAAGGGACAATTAGAAGACAAATGTCTGACGTGACATTTTAGTATAAAAATAAAACTACTCAATGGTAAATTTTATGTTATGCATATTTTATGACAAATTAATAAATAAAACTGCTCAAGAAAAGAACGGCACATTTTTGTCACTTTCTAGATTATTTAGTTAACTCATAAAACCATTAGGTCAGGAAGAGAATAACAAGTTAAGCCATATAAAGGCTTTAATGTAATACATTATTTTTAAAAGTGAAACATGCTTTTAAAAATTGCATTTTAGACCAAAAAGAAGTCAAGCACCTATACCGCCAAGTTATGAACGAGGATGACGGCGGTAACAGAAACAAACGCAAGCATTAACTATGTGTCAGGCACTAGCCTAAATCATTTTTTAGAGATACTGACTCATTTTATCCTCACAAAATACTTAATGAGGTAGGTAAAAACACAATCTCCCTTTCAGACAGGAGGCAAATCAAGAACACAATGTCTGCTACGTGAGCTGCCAGGCCTCACAGCTGGGAAGCAGCGCGACCTGAAACTGCACTCGGCCGTCTACTCCAAGTCCCGGCCCTGGACTCACAGCTGGGAAGCAGCGCGACCTGAAACTGCACTCGGCCGTCTACTCCAAGTCCCTGCCCTGGACTCACAGCTGGGAAGCAGCGCGACCTGAAACTGCACTCGGCCGTCTACTCCAAGTCCCTGCCCTGGACTCACAGCTGGGAAGCAGCGCGACCTGAAACTGCACTCGGCCGTCTACTCCAACTCCCTGCCCTGGACTCAGCTGGGAAGCAGTGCGACCTGAAACTGCACTCGCCCGTCTACTCCAAGTCCCTGCCCTGGACTCAGCTGGGAAGCAGTGCGACCTGAAACTGCACTCGGCCGTCCACTCCAAGTCCCTGCCCTGGACTCAGCTGGGAAGCAGCGCGACCTGAAACTGCACTCGGCCGTCCACTCCAAGTCCCTGCCCTGGACTCACAGCTGGGAAGCAGCGCGACCTGAAACTGCACTCGGCCGTCCACTCCAAGTCCCTGCCCTGGACTCACAGCTGGGAAGCAGTGCGACCTGAAACTGCACTCGGCCGTCCACTCCAAGTCCCTGCCCTGGACTCAGCTGCTTTCGGACCACAGTCTGTACTGTTTCAAAAGCAGAACATTATGCAAATGGAAGCCCTCTGTGTTGTAATTTCATTCCCCTCTTCTCAATCGCAGCTGCAGACAACTACCATCATCTTGAATGTAGTGGATATCATTCCCTAACTTACACTTTTATGTCATATTCTCTCCTAAATAACAGATGGTTCTACATTTTTAAACTTGTAAATTTTACATGGAAGTATCAAACGGTACATATGCATCTGTACCTTTTTAACTCAACATATTAGAATATGTAGCTCTAACGCATTTATTTTCACTGCTCTGCCTAAGTATTGCACTATAGGAATAAGCCATCTACTTTTGAAACCACTTAAAATAAAAATGTAATTGTTATCTCTGCATTAAATGTCCTCTACAGTACGTTCAAATAAGAAAACATGGCTACAAGTTATTCAACAGGACGCACTCATACTAGAACAACACAGTACAAAAATATTAACTCGGGTTACCCGTTAGTCATCTTTATACTCAATAAACTTTTAATTTTTAAACAATATACATGTATAATTCTTAACAAAATAAAGCCATTTTCATTTAAAAAGTCATACAATTATTTGATCCACTTATGACCTAATTTAATTTTTATTTTTTAAAGGAAAGGAAATTAGATACTGACGTGGGATACTAAATGGCTAAGAAAGAGAATATAAGTATATATAAAATAGGATATGAAGCATTGCCACTAATCTTTCTTAAGCTAGTGTGTGCACAAAACCTGATTAGGAGCAAGGTTTTACACAATGGAACTGGCTCCATGTAATAAATTTTTTAAATGTCATGGTCTGTTTCAAATATGACTCAACTGAGCCTAAATTTTGAAATACTCATAGGCTGGATGCATAAAACATTATGATAGCAATGCTTTTGTAAGTACTTTCTAAATTTACCTTTTTCTTTTTCTGAAGCACATGATTAGGTAGTAGTTGATGGAGTTGCTTTCTTTTTACATGCATTGCAGCAATTTTCATGTCCACCTCAAACATCTTGCTGTTTATTGCTTGCCTATAAACTACACAATTAGGAAATTGTTACAAGAAACGTAAATATTTTAACAAAGGCAGTTAAACTCACCCAGGAGAAGCTATTCTAAGTAGGGATCCTTTTCCCATCAATACTGCAGATCTGTAGAATTATCAAGTCAAAAGCTCTCTCTAATCTGACATAACTCATTGCCTGAGCAATCTCTCAATCTCATTTACCACAAGGTGTACATAATGAATAAAAGCACAAAGTATATTAACTCTTCCAGTGTGGTAACTCTCAAAGTCATAACTTGAAAGAGTAACTCTTTAAGAAACGGCAGAATTGGAGAAAGGAGGTTTCTTAAACCCATACCCTTTTATGCTCCCCAGTATAATTTAAAATTCCGGCCCAAGCATGTAACAAGTGCAGCAAAACCAAAGTCAAACTTATTAAACGATACCTAAAGACACCTTGTCAAGAATGTGCAAGGTAACATTTTAACACAAGTAATAACATATTTTCTATTATAAAAATAATTCAAATAACAGAGGTCACAGGAACAAAAACAAAATGCTAAAAATAAATTCAAATAATTTAGTTCCAAAGGGTCTCCAAATGGAAAAATTCATTCATTTCATCATATAACAAATATTAGCTGAGCACCTATGGCGTATCACACTGTTCTAGATATGGGAGACAAAGCACAGAGTAAGAGACCAAAAGAATTTCACAAAGTCTACATTCTAATAGAGACAATATGATAAACAGAACAAAAAAATTAAGTAAAATGTATTTCATATCAGGTGGTGATAAGTGCTACGGAGGAAAACTAAATATGGAAGAAGACAGGAAGCTCAGTCTGGAAACTGAGATTCCACCTGAGCAGAGACTTAAGGAAAGCAAGGAAGTGAGCTGAGAGCACCTGCTGGAACAGCATTCCAGAAGACCACGTATCAAGGACAAAACGTTCTGAGGGAACAACATGCCTGGAATGTTTGAGGAACAACAAAAAGGCCACTGGGGAGGAGGGAAAGTAGAGATCCCTAACCCCTTATCTGTAATTCTAAAATCCCCAAAACTCCCAACACAGTTTTTCCTAAAACTGGCACCAAAACTCATCTGGCAACAAACCTTAATCTCAACTCTTTGTGACTATTTGGTCTCTTTCTTTGCTTAATGTATCAAACAGTTCTCTGCAGAAATCTTACTGTCTTTGACTACAATACTGCTGCAGGGCCCACTGGGAATCTTTCTTACTCACTTTACTACCTTTCTGGCCCCAAGACACATGGATAAAGGATTCTGAACTTAGAATAGAAAATGAGGTCAGAGACATAATGAGAAGGCCAGATCAAGTAAAGGATTGCAAACCAGAGTAAGGACTTGGACTTTTATTCTGAGTGAGATGGGTAGCCATTATAGGTTTTAAACAGGCTAGATATGATTTGGCTTCATGTCATTTTGGATGCTGACTGAGAAGAGATGAGGGTGGGCAAGGGCAAAGCAGGGAAACTACAGCAATGGCAGTAATTCAACAGAGCGGTGACAAGTGGCTTGGACTAGGATGAGAGCAGCAGAAATAGCAGGAAGTAGCAGGAATCTTGATGTATTCTGAAAGTAGAGGCAAAAAGATTTTTTAACGGATTAATATCAAGTATGGAAAAAAAGGAATGAAGGGGGACTCCAAGATTCCTAGCGTGAACAACTACAAGGATATGGTTGCCAATACCTGAGATAAAAAAGATTTTAAAAGAAGTTGGAGGAGACTGGAGGTACGAATTTGAGTTCTGAACATATTAAATTTGTTTTATTAGAAAATCCCACAAAGTATTCCATTAAAATGTTTCAAGATACAGGAGAACTAAATATTTCCTTCCCAAAATACCTAAATTTCTTGAAAATCTTGATGGCTCATGAGAACAATCTTTGATAAACAGCCGATCTTGGATGCAATGTACAAATTTTCCAATTTAAGTATATCTACATGATTTGTTAGTTCATAAATAGTTTACGTTGACATCAAAATTTTTACTTTAGAAAAAATCACTTCTGTGGTATTCAGCAGGTAGAGTTATCACTTTTCAAATCACATCCTTAAAAATCTGTATGAGTGTTTTTGTTGTCACAATGATCATATCCTTAAAAATCTATGAGTGTTTTTGTTGTCACAATGATTAAACCTGCTGGGGACACTAAATATCCTTCAATGTGGACAGTTCCTCACAATGAAGAATTGTACCATGACCTATTTAGATTCCTAAAGATGAAAAACCTACTTATCAATTATTTGAACCAAGAACTCAACTCAATTTTACACAAAAACATCTAGTATTTTTAATCTGAATTTTCCAAGAACGCAAGTACCATGTATTCATCAAGAGATCACCTTTCGTCTTATTTGAAACTTTAACTTCTATCGTGTCACCAATGGCACTGCTGCTAACGGTCTCTGAATCACACACGCATACGCGCAGGAATTCACAAACGTCACACGAGTAGTGATCCACATACAGGTACAATCACCTGGCTACGTCTAAGTATGTCTTCAGTCACTGTAGCTAGCACTTACATACTGAAATACACCTCTTTTCCTTTTATTTCTCCTTCACAGTTAGGGTATGATACTGGCTTTTTAAAAAACTGTACAAATTTTGTCTCTCCTTCTCCAAGGAGGAAAAAATTTTTAATGCTAAATCTGAAATGTCCTTAGGGGGAAAATTCTTACTGGGGACAGGTGAAAATGACACACACTAAAATTTTTTTAAATGGAGGGAAAAGGAGAGATGTTTGAAAGAAAATAGAATTAGTCCCTAAAGAATCTGCACATTAATCATTGTCCCTATGCATATTCACCATTTCCTTGAAAAGTTGTGCATCTATATACAGCCTTAGCTTCTGTCAACTACATCCACCGTTTGGTCCTTAGTTAAATCATACGACTAACTTATATCTCAGGGCATAGGTCAATCTGAAACGTAGCTCTAATCATCCTATTTCCTACACATGAATTAACACGAGTCTTTACTTGACAGAGAGGTAAATTTCCTTACGTCATTAGAAGTTTAGCTTCATAAATTTCTAAGGTTCAAGATTATTAGGGCAATAAGACAGACTCAGTCTCTTAGACAAAAAAATACTCAGGTGGTTTCTAATTTCCTAAGTAATTAGGGACAAATCAAATTTAAAATGGTTCTACTTAACTTTAGGTCTACTACGATGGAAAAAAATCATTTATATAGTACTCACTACTGAATCTAACAACTAATCCAAAAACATTATTTTGATGATCAATGTTCAATATTCCCAAGTAATTTTAACAGTTATTGTTTATATCACTATGGTATACATAAAGACAAATTCAAATATGTAAGTACATGTTTTGATTACCCAAGCAGAAATATACCTGTATCTGTGAAAGACTGAATATCATAGGTGAGATCAACACTGAGATTTTCAGAGTTTTCTGTTTTCTTAAACACTAACCCAATCACCCACATCGTGCGAAATTCTTCCCTGCAAAGTAAGAAAAGTATTACTATATTTTATCAGGATTTCAGGAAAATATAGTTATCAAAGTGGTTGATAACCTGAGGTATGTGGAAAAACTTGGAATACAAATGTATAAGCAAACTAACCCAAACTCCATGAACAATCAAAGTCCTCCCCTGATACCTGTCCTCTATATTCCCATTACTACATAAACAATCAGAGTACTAGGACAAACACACTCTTATCATCTAAGTACTGACAGTCAATGTTCTTACTGATGATCCCAAAGTACAAAATGCACTGCAAACACAGAAGAATTATGTTTAAACTAATGAAGGAAAAGGAGTAACATGTTTTAGAAAAGTCTGAAACAAAAAAGAATATTCTAGATACAAAAATTTAACTAGAATTTCAGATTCCTTAAACTTCTAAAACTCAATTGAAAAGGCCGCATGAACCGAAATTTGGCTACAACCTAACAGGAGCAAAGGATGACTAAGCTACTTTTCAACGTTTAACAATATACCTACTGAATGGATCATACAGCCTTTTATAATAATTCATATGGTCTTTTAATAACTAAGATTGCAGCAACAAAGAAATGTAAAAAACTCAACTAGCAACTCTTACATGACTCCAAAAGGAAATAATTTATATAAACAATCAGAATAACAGTTATTCTATTACCGCACCATCTTGAACGATCCATTCCTTACCTTTTTCAATCTTTCTTTAATGCTACTTTGTTTTTAAAGCTTATTACTAAACTTCCCTCACCCTCCAAATGTGGCGAAGTAAAATCTCATATAATAATATAGCAATGATCAAACCAGAAACTAACCTATAGAATCTTAAAAGGAGAAAGTGAGCCTGCTTTTAATATATTATCTTCTCAATCTTGCAGAATCTACCACAAATCAGATTTTTCCAAGGTCAAACCAAAGTTATGTTCTCTTTTTTTAAAAAATTAAGATAAAAAGTAAAGACTGATGTTAGATATAGCAGCTACTATGACAACCACTGTACTAAACGGGAGAAAAAAGGACTGTTAAGAAGAAATGCGAAAGGACACCTCTGCAGAATTTGAACTCTAATTAGTTAATAGGCACCTCAACATTACAGACTATTATCAGAAAAACCTATTTCAGTGGTAATTTTTCTCAAGAAAGTCTTTGTCTTCAATATTCCTGATCAGGAAACCCTAAACTATAAATCTCAAACTGATTTTCAACCATATGCAATCAACAGTATAGTGACTCTAATTACTAAAAATTGCCTATGGGGCCCAGTCCTGTGGCAGAGTGTGGTTAACTTTGGGGCATTCTGCTTCGGTGGCCCTGGTTCACAGGTTCAGATCCAGGGCGTGGACCTGCACCACTCAGCAGCCACGCTGTGGTGGCAACCCACATATACATCGCAGGAAGACGGGCACAGATGTTAGCTCAGGACTAATCTGGGCGGGGGGGGGGGGGGGGTGCGGAATTGCCTATAAGAGTTTCTATGAGTAAAAGTTGAAAGGAGGAAGAAGAAACGATTAAATTAGAAGATGGCTTACTTGTCAGGATTTTCTTTGGGTGCTGGAAATGACTGGGGATTCACATGAGCCAGTGTAATAAATTCATTCTTCTCCAAACTTCCAACCAGGATTCGGATTTTTGACTCCACCAAGCCCACCCTGAACAAATGTCATTTAGTATTAATGAAAATTCCAGTTAATTTAAAAAATAAAATGCACAACATCAAATGTTTATGTAAAGCAGTAATGTGGAGTTCATACTTAAACACACATGAGGGCTGTTCAAGTGTCTGAACCTCCACAGATAAAACCAAGCTTTATGCTCTACCCAACAACATAGACGAAAAACTGGGGGAGAAGAGAATCAAGTAACATTTCAAATTAGGAAGGCTACAAAAGACATCCTCAGAAATATTTAAAGAAAAAAAATCAGTAAGCTAAAACAAAGCACTTTAAATATACAGTTAAGAAATGATATAAGGCAAACAAAGAAAAAGTTGTATATGGATCCCGAAATCCCTATACTTTTATTACAAGTAGTAATGCTCTATTTATTTGAAAACCAAACGAAGTTTTAAGAACTTCCTCCATATCCTACTGTGTTCTGTGTCTATCTGATTCATTTTTAAGTTTATCTTTTCTGTAAAATCCAATCTTATACTCACCATTCTAGGCGTTGTTTTTCTGTTGGTGCACTTGCTAGAAGTACAATATAATGCCTTTGAAGATAAAGACAACATGCTATTTATTTTATTTAAGTGCTTTGTGCTGGATATTAAAACCATAATGTAATAAGCTTGGTAACAGTTACAGATCAGCATCACTTGAGCAAGGGGGAATTGTAATTTCAATATGCACATAAAATGATAAAAGCTAAACTGCACAGTTTCTAACTACCAGAGAGTTTAATTCTTCTGAACAAGAGTGATTTTATGAATAATTTCCTACAAAGCAGCTTAATTCAAGCATGCTGAATAAACATTAACTGATAATTTGGTTCAATAACTCAGGTGAAGCGTTTTATCCATAAAATTAAAGAGCTGCTCACTAAAATATAATCCCTAAAACAAAAACTTTTTAATAGCAAAAACTAAACTGAATACTGAAGTTAGGCCTCAGGATTTTTTTCAAAGAACAGTATCCAACTGTGTAACAAGGCAGCAGTCACCACTGTAAGACACAACAAAGAAACCAATCCCATCAAACTAGAGAAAAGGCAAGTTTTCATGTCAGAAAAGACCATCATGACCAAGGATCTATTTTAAGCCTTTTTAAAACAAATTATTTACAACTAAAGTATAACTCATATAATTCAATTTCATAAGACTAAAAATGTTCAATCCAACGTACTCTTCTACAGAATCCATTTTAGAGGCACCGGAAGCCAAACTTCTCACCAGAAACTTTAACTCAAAAAGTAAACTGACACCATTATTCAGTATAGCTACTAGTTTGGAAAGTCAAGAGTATGACCAAAAATTTAAAACTACTTTACTCTTTTAAAGGCTGAAACCTTTATAATGTTATCTTTCACATTTTACAAATGAGGTTTCTGGCTAAAAAATCAAATGTCTGCAACTAGACCAAGAAAAAGAACTACCAACCCAGTTCAAATTAGCCAAACGAAAAAAAAAAAGGACATTTAGGAGAGGGATACTGAAGATTTGGGAAGTTTAAGCATTTTTTAACCATACTCCCTTTTAGAAGAGTCCATTTGATTATTTGCTATTTATGCTCACAAAGTAATTGAAAAATAGTTCTGATTCTTCCTAGCTATGTAATCCAGGTCTAAGACTTGTGTACATCATCTGTAAAACGGGATGACATCTGTCTTACTGGCAGAGGAATTGTTAAGCTTGAATGAGTTAACTTTAAGTATTTATAAACTTAAAGTAACAGAGGTAATATATACATAAATATGAAAACAAGTCGACAGATATACTAATGAATATGCAGTCTAAATCCATAGAAACCAATACTTCCTTTACCAAATTTAATTTGTTCAGCATTATTTGGAGCAAACCCAATATACAGAACACACACAAAGTCCAAATAAATAAAATGCAATAAAAGTCACATAAAAGCACTAAAAGCTCATGCATTTTACGTATAGAGAAACTCACTCTCAGTCCTAAATGCTCATAAAAAAAAATCCTAACAAGCTCAGTAATCTGATTTCCAGGTCTCTAGAAGATTAAAAATGGGCAACAGATTTCCAAAAAAGAAAAGAAAGGGAGACGAAGAGAAGAGCGCTCTGACAAAAGTATAACATGAGACAACAAAGTATAAAAAGCAAGCATGCACACAAAACTCAAAAAGAAGCAAAGTTGTCTGGGTTCACCTGGTGTAGGGACGCAACTCTCAGTTTCTAAATCACTCTTTTACCACACTATCAAAATGGATATTCATTAGACCATCTGAGTCTCCAAGAAAAGTTTAAATGATGTACAATGTTCTCTATTTACGAAAGCAAAATGTACAATCCATCTGAACGTAAGTTTGTTGGCAATTCAAAGTTTAAAGTTTTAAAGCTTAAAGAGTTCAATTTCAGTTCTTACTGAAATTGGGGGAGGGAGGTACCTACTGTGTACACTGTTTACGCAAAAAGGCATGTTTAAATATAGCTAAAAGTGTTAAATAACTCTAATAAGTATTTATGCTGAGGTTAAATGTCCTTTACTCAGCCACATTTTCACATTTAAGCAAATACGAAGTGGGAGATATAAACTACAAAAATTAAGTTTAATAGAAATAACCTGCTATTAGGAATCTGTTTACAAAACAAAGATTCATCCATCTAGGAAACTGAAAATAAAATCCCAATTCACTTTGTTAAGTTTTAAAAACCAGAAGTGGTATTCAATTCCTAAGATCCCTAACAGAGCACAGAGACCAAGTAACGGTATTTCTAAATTTAGACCGTACTTATTTTGTTGCTGTTCCAAAAACATGTAATCCCCTATTTCATACCGCCACTATCGTGATTAAGATGCTCAAATGCCTTCATTAGACACTTTAAAGTCTTAATGCAACTGTGATTAACTTTTCCCCAAATTTAAAGATTATCGGTTTCAAATAAAAAATTTAACTACAAAAATGTACTCCAAATAATTAAAACCTATTTAAAAACTCCTAAGAACACTTAGTTTAGTTGCTATTATTACCTTAAAACTACCCCAAAAAATGCATCCTGCGTAGGTATCCTGGCCATTTCACCACACAATATTTTACCTGCACAGATCACAGCTCAGATACATGCAGTGAAAAATCTATTATCTCTTAGACAAAAATCTTTATAATTCCATCTTTCAGTAACTCAGGACCAAGAGTTATGGTTCACTATTTTTAAAGCTGTTTAAACATTTTAAGGCTAAATTATACTATATATACATACTCCTTGAAATTACCAATTATTAATCTTACACCTTGGAGAACATTCTGGCTTTTTTCCTAATACCTTTCCTTCCTTGTTGCCTAGTAAAATGGAACACATGAAATAAGTATTCACATCTCCTATGTCAATAATGATTTGTTTTCTTGCTAATATTAATTTGAACATCATGAAAGAAAAACATAAAAATATTTTCTTAGAACTATTTAAAATTTCACAAAGCAATGTTACCCCTTTTTCGCAAGGAACACTGATATCTTCTGGAAGATGATTTGTCTGCTTTTTAAGACAAATGAAATTTCCTCCATGGTTCCCTCCCTTCCAAGAATGGCAGGCAGTTATATTACACACGATTTAAAATCCTATACATAACAAATAGCAATACTTCAAACAAGGCTTAACCAACTTTAACTCAAGGAAAAACTAAGAATTTCAATTCAGTTGTACAGCCAATCTTTGGGGTACTTCATATATGTTAAAAAAATTTTCAAATCTGTGAATACCTCTAACGTCTAATGTAGTAATCACTAGATATCTTAAAGAGGGAAATTTTTGGAGACAAGTTAAAAAATAAAAATAGAATTTGGTACAGATAAAATTAGCCCACTGTTGTCATGTTTTCAAATCTGTTTTCTCAGGACTCACAGCTGAAATTTAAACTTTCCTGATACAATTTTCTCTATTTGTTGCTACATCCTTCTATCAAGAGAATTCAAGAAAGACAGTAATCTATAATCTCTTAGTCAACTGTAGACCTTATAACACCACTTGGCAGACTGAAGGATAACTTAAGTTTTAAAAGAAAAAAGATTTAAGCAAGCTTCTAAAAAAAAAAAAGTCAAAGTTCTGGTTATGCAAATTTACTCAAATGAATGACACTATCAAAGTTTGCTCAATTTCAACAGTAACCTTTCTTAAAGTGAAGGAAGCCACTTAGGTAAAAAACTTCATTCTACCTACCTCTTACTCCTATAAGAAAGTGAGACAGGAAAAATGAATCTAGTATCATCTTAGATTCTCGGGGATTTAAGAAATGCAGATACTTTTCTTCAAGACTAATTTATTATTCTCCTTACAAGTAATTATGTACTCCTCTATGTTATAGTTTTTAAAGTATCAGAACATATATTTGTAAGTTTAAATATTCAAAAGTACTTCCTCAACATTGGTTAAAATAAGAAACAAAATTATCCACCAAATGGAAAAAGCACAACTTTTGGGGAATAAGTAATAAACAAGAGCATTCAGTGTTAGGCTATTTCAATTTTTACTGACAACGCAGTGCTCCCAGAACACAACAATTAAGCTGGCTCCATTATTGCTTTTTCATGCAAAAGATACAGAAACAAAACACAGAGACATCATGAAGGTCATCATTCTTGTTTTTAATTGGGGAAATAGAGTAAAGCAATCTTGCTTAGATTATTACAAAACACAATCCAACACAAGATCAAATGGTCAGGAAAGTTTCAAGCGTTAAAGAAAAAAATTTAAAGTGGGACTTTGGCAAGTTTTCAGCTCAGGGCAAATAAAAGTGCAAGTCCATTTTTTTAAAAAAGTAAGATTTATTATAACTTACAATTTTCATCAAAACCAACACAATCAGGATTTTAACCTGTACTAAGGTATTAAACGATTATATTAAAACCATTAGTAAAAAATACTACACCCACTTAGATTCCAAGAAAATTATTTGTAGAAATATTTGAAAGGGCTTTACTAACATTAGGGGGACTAATCGTGTAATTACTAAAAACATTTCATGACTATATAGTGACATTTGATTAGCTTTGCCTATGTAATAGAGAATCTTAATGATAAGTTTCCAGAACTGGCTACTTAGTTCTTAATAGAGAACATTAACTACAGATTTTAAAGATTCACCTCCTTTGCCAAGGTACAGATTCAGACTTTGGTGATGACTAACATATGCCTAAAGAACTGATGTGGCTACAAATGTAGTAGGAGTTTGGTTACATCAAGCAGCAAAACTGTAGGGGCTACACTTCACCTTGACAAAAAGTAAGGTTTACTAAAAACAGTACGCCCCTTGTGACAGGAAGAAAACTTCTACAGATGATGTTTAAAGGAAAATTCGAAACTACATTAGTCTATCAAGCAGAGATGTCAAATATGCTACCATTTAACCATTACTTAAGAGAGCAAAATGTCCGACATGCCTTAAAATACATACTTGTACTTTTGAAAGAAGTTTGGAGCTTCAAAAAGTTTGGACCACTCTGCCTTACTCAGCAAAATTTCATCTGTGATAGCAAGACCTAAATTAAAAACATATTAAAATGTTTGCATGCTTCAGTCTAACAATCTAGAATTTTAAAGATCTTAAACATACATGCATTCACTGTTATCCTAAAATTATAATTTTATCAAATAGCAGTTTTAGTCTATGACTTTAGAGCATAAAGATTCTTACAGACATATACAGACAGATACACTTTGCAAAAAGGTGGATTTTTCTGAGAGCCAATTTCTGGTAAATTACTATTACTCTAAAATGCCATGCTCATAGAATGACTCTCTCAGAAAAGTGACGCACTGTAGTTACGGAAGAAAGAAAAATTGCCCATAAGCTTTGTTTCTTGCCTTTCTAAAAACATGCTTCCCACTGTTTCTAAAAGGATAGCAAAATCTTCCCATTAAGAGCCTCTTTAGACTACAGAAAAGAACTTCACACTTGCGAGTTTGCAGCTGGTAGTTGTACAGCTGGTTCTATTTCCTCGACTGGTGTCAGTCAAATCAAATCCTGCCCCAGCTAGTTTCCTCCAAGACTGGCAATAGGTATACCATCAAATTAACAGGACTACTGGGACTCGGAAAAGTTTGGAGGTTCTTCCAAAACGGGTAGTTTGGCCCTAATCTTACTGAAAGCTCTCTCCAAGCAGATGATGGTCTGCTAAAAGCATCTCTGCCATCACCCAGTGGAGACAAACTATGATACCATTTAAACTCTCACATGGCAATAGTATGGCACTAAACCAGTCCATAAAGGCCTGGCTAAGAATATGGCTATAAATATTGGTTAATCTTGCAATATATAATCAAAAATAAAGCGCCTAAAAGCAATTAAACTGAGTTTTTCAAGTCAATTCTCAAATATATACTGTAATCAATAAATTAAACACCAAAATCCACTTCATTGAACGTTTTCTTCATTGAATTGCATACCCGACTACTGGGTCTAAAATAGTATGTAAATCCTTCGTGTATAAAGGAGAGCATAAGGATAACACTTACCTTGTTTAAACTCCTCAACCATGACCATCCGTGTTGAAACGGACACATTGTACGTGGAGTTCTGTTGTGGGTATGCTGGTGTAATTATAGGCATAAGATGGTACCTATCACTGGGGTTTACCTACATACAACAACAGCCAATCAGTTTCTTCAAGTACATATGCAACAGATACTTGGACTTTTTACCCCTTGTTAAACTGAACCAATGATTAAATTTTATTTCATTCATAGCTGGAGTTGAGAAAGAAAAACCATGTAAGAGACATCGTTTTTACAGGAATTCTTTATAGAATCAGAGATTTGGTCTAAACTAATGATTTGTTTCAATCATTTGGGCATGACTATTTTGGCAACCTTACTAGAAATAGTGTGCCTGTCGAGCAAAAGAGGTTCTGCTTGGGCATCTATTAATGTTTAGTTTTTCTTTTGTCAACAACAGAAATGGGAACGCACACACAACTACTCTTTTGAGAAATGTCATACCACAATATGCTCTGTGTAAAACAAATTTTAAACAAGATGGAAACAGTTTTTAATATACCCTTAACTTTTAAGGAGTATAAGCTTACTAACACATGGTGAAACTACATTATCCATGCTGCTATCATTTTAACCCACAATGAAATGATTTAACAAGTGTTCATCTTAATCCATATATT
Organism: Equus caballus; assembly: GCF_041296265.1. Lineage (NCBI taxonomy): Eukaryota > Metazoa > Chordata > Mammalia > Perissodactyla > Equidae > Equus > Equus caballus. The sequence continues at coordinate 51,770,867 of NC_091707.1, read as the reverse complement.
AACGATAAGTGGCATATTTCCACGAAGAAAACTGTCAACTCGTATCCCTCCAAAATGAAAAGCCTTGAGGTTTGGAAAACTTGAAAATACATAGCTTGATGTAATTAACAGAATTTAAAACTAACAATATTTTTCATATTGCAGTAAGATAGCAAATTAATGTAGAAAAATAGAATTTTATAAACCTAGAAAGTCTTATTCAGACCTAAACTTCTTTTATCAACTAATAAAGTACAGGTGTGTTAACATTTAAACTAAGTAAGCAGTAAAGGTCGTAACTTCCCAAGCAGCAGAATGGAAGTTCTTCTTTAGCCCAAACGTGTTTTTGCAATCTGAAATAGCCAAACCAATTTTTACAATTACATCATAGTAATTAAAGTGATATTGCTTAGAAGTTATCTGCCACAGGTAAACATTAACCAACAATTTTGGTACGACAACCCAATTTTAACAGAATATTTAGATCAAATAAAAAAATACAGGGATTTTTAGTATCCTTTTATTTTTTTTAAGCACAAATGCCCACACAACTTTGACTTACAAGGTTCTATATAGAATAAATTAAAATGTTAGTGAACTTGGTATTATAAACTATGTACAATTAAATGTAGTTTACAGGGTACATAATTAGGTTTCTCACACCAAAGGACAATTATAGTTGAGGTTATCTAAAAGAAAGTGTAATACGGACATGTCCACTCATATGTAAAAGGAATGGGAAGTCTCTTTGAAGTTTATGCAGATGATTTTTACTTGTTATTGCACAGTGTGAATTTGTAGGGGAAAAAATAATACACTAACCCTTGGGTCCCATACAGGCAAATTAAGATTGCATTCTTCAGGCTGTTTCAATAGCACTGGATTTGGCCATTCCCTGTTTAAAAAGATTGTAGCACTTGATAAGACTATTGGATATTACCATCTAAACGTATCTTGTTAAACATACAGCATTTGTGAATGTGATCCTTCTTCATTCATTTTGCCCTCTTGGTATACATAATCTTTTAATCCTCAAGGTCGACGTTAGACTACTCAAAATACTTTTCCCCTAACTATGAAATTAACTTAAACCATTTGGTAGCTTTCTGAGACTGAATTCAAACATCTTCTCTGCCTCTCAAAGAACTGATAAAGCACTATTTAAATAAAGTACTATCCCGACATATCTGATGTGTCACCTCAACTTTGAACAGGATAAATCCCTCTTGAAAGACAAAAATACCTTCTTCATACTAGCTCCATCCAAAGACAAGTAAGGATGAAAAAGTTAACTCATTACAGGCAAAGGACTATGAATTATAAAAACTGATTAGAAAAATTCTTCTCTATCTCATGACTTAAAAGTTATAACATGAATATGTGTAATAAAACTTTGTGACGCAAACACATTGTTCTCAAGACGCGTTCCTGAGTTAGGTAGCTACTTCAGTCCTTTATGGAAGAGATCAAAAAGCGAAAAACATTCGCCATCTTTAATATCAAGGTTAGCTTCTTAAAAATATTATTTGCTATGTATGTGTAGCAGGAAAAGAAATTCTTTAATCAATCTCATCAAACATGACTGATTATATATGCTAAGGGCCATCAAATCCATAAGTAACAAAATGTGTACTGAAAAGTGTGGCACAGTTCTAAATTAGAAATTGTCTCCAATAACTCTAATTTTTATAAAGTAAACTAGAAAGGAGTCTTTTTTTCAGCAGGAGGCAGGACAGGAGTTGGCAGGAATAGGGAGAAAGACGGATGTAAGATCAATCTGATTAAAAACCAAGAACCCTAACCTTTTGGGCCAAAGCAACTAAAAATTGGCAATCGTCTTTTATCTTACTTTTCTTAAAAGAAATAATGGTTGACAAATGTGAACATATTGAAACGAGGAAGCTTAAAAAAAATCCTCTCCTGGGTTAACGACTAATCTCAAAGGAATGATAATTGCTTTTTTTTAAGCACTTACAGTTATTATTAAAAATTTTTTATATACATCTTCAATATTTTACCAAAGATAAGTGGGCAGCTGTAGGCAAAAAATAATCACAAGAAACTAAAAGCCTACAGATTTAGAAGAATTACAAGAGTAAAAGAGGTGGTATATAAGTTTTATCCCAAGTAACTGATATCCCAAACTATCGATTCATTGGATTTTAGCAGACATTACAGCTAAAATTCAGAATTTATTTAGAGAGTAAATTTACACATGGAAGTACAAACAGCATCTCCCTTACTATCCTGGGAAAGCTAGGGAAAGGAATGGAATTTACGTTTGCCGTTTTATATACAGTATGATCTCCCCCAAGGCTACCTAAATGGCTACATCATGAACTAAAATTTGAATCTGAAACCAGCTGCAGAAATGTCATAGAAATAAGACTAAACTTCAGTGTCTACAATCAATTTTATTTTAATATAATCTAAACACATACCATTTAGAAAATACCAAGAAAAATTTATGTACAAGAGTTGATGCTATTGCATTTGGATAAAGCTGGCAAGTTCTTGCTACTAGCATAGCCCAGGAAACACCACCGAGGAAACCTAATATATTGGAATAGATGTTGTGGCCTGTTGATAAGGGAAAAGCAAAAAGAAAAGTTAGTGTTGAACAAAAGTTTAAACATTTTCAATAAGCTAGCCAACAAATTCTGAACTCACGTTTGGCCCACAGTTTGATAGCTCTCAGAGTTAACCTGAAGTTGTCAATGTTTGGTACTAGATGTAAAATTTCATCGGTTACCCTGCAACCTGATTAATAGGAGTGAAAAAACAGAATATTAAATCATCAAGTTTAATGATAGTATTTCTTTTAAATTTTCTGAGACTGATGTCAAATTAAATAAAAACTTACTTGGTAGAATCAGTAATGTTAATGCAACAAAGCAGCAAATAAAAACTAAAACTTTAACCCCCAACATAAGCAGTACCCTAAACCAAAGATCTAACTGCAATCTGTCTAATCTCAAACTTTCAACCCATAACTAAAACTTCCTCCAGTTCAGATACACTGAGGAGGGGGGTTTGATTCACTAAAGTTTTCAAAAATAATTCTTCAAGAGCATGGTAACTAGAAATGCTAATACAAAAGTGTTCAAAAGTAACCCTTTTAAGCAGAACAGCTGAAAACACAACAAAGCATATCAGAATCAAAATTAATTAGGGTTACGCGGTGAAACCTAAATCACCAGCGAGAGTACAAATGTAAGACAGTTTTTAAATGTCCCAGGAAGGAAAGAAATAACAGTGCAAGATACCAGTGAGTAAAATAAATTACCAGATACCCCTCTGCAGTCTAACTATTAAGTAAAGCACATTTTATTTGACTATGGATAAACAATATGGCTATAAAAAGCTTCATTATAATACTTGAGTTAAAAACTACTTTATAATTGACAAAAACTGCTATTATGCAAAAGGAAGTAGGTTTTGACATACCGTTAAGACTTCTTATGCATCTTATATCTAAATTTTTAAGCAGACTGTCATCTCTTAAGTCCAAGTCTTCTGGAATAGTCTGCAGTGCTAATCTTGCAAACAAAATATCAATCTAAAACAAAAACAAAACTTAACATTTCATATCTGTCAAACTATTTTAAAGGCATTTCTTAAAAGAAAACATTTAATACTCCTTAAAATCAGGATCATCTTATCAATTATGAACACGACAATGTCTCCCAAGTCCAAATAATATGAATTCATATAACAAGTAATTTAATCAGTATTTAATCATTTAAGATAGTAATATGAAACAGAACTTGTACAAATATCTACTTGTCATTTTAATTATCCTTATTACTAAGTTTACTAAACGCTATCTACTGGATTTACTAAGTTTGCTAAATGTATATACTGGGCTACTTAAAATTAATTGTTAAGCTCTCCATCTATATAAACTGCGAATTGATTGTACTAAAAGATGCCCAAATATAAGGTCGATATCCTTGTATTCAGCCCAAATATACCTATCAGTACAAAGAGAGTTCCTTATATTTAAGAACTTATGTATCTATAATATTATGGTATGTCTCTCCAACTTAGTTTTGACTAAATAAAAACAAAACAAAAACAAACACTGGCTAATTTTGAAGGCTTATAGAAGAAAAGAAAAGAAGATTTTTTTCTTTCTTTTTTTCAAAGAAAGGTGGGAGGGCAAAGAAACTTAGCAGATTCCTGAGGATATGATTTCACGGTTCCAAAACTTTGGATGCTCCTAGAAACAAATCTTTTATAAGATCACATTAAAAAGCAGTATAAGAGCTTATTATGAAAAATCATTTAAACATGCACCTGCAGGATAGAAAAAACTGTACACTTGCACAAATAAGCACTTGTGGTGTAGCATAAATTTTCTAATAAAACAGATTCCAAACAGATCTCCCCCAACTGAGACAGAAATAAAGATTATAGGGCCACCCCTGGTGGCCTAATGGTTAAATTCAGCACGCTCTGCTTCGGCAGCTCAGCGTCAGTTCCCAGGGGCACGGACCTACACCACTGTCTGTGAGTGGCCATGCTGGGACAGTGGCTCAGATACAAATACAGGAAGACTGGCAGCAGATGTTCGCTCAGGGTGACTCTTTCTCAGCCAAAAGAAGAAATAAAGACTACATGCTCACAAAAACAGATAACTCAAAAAGCAACTCAGTGATGATGCCAACATTAAAAAAAGTTGGTATAAAATTATTTTGAAAAATGTTGAAATGGAAAGACATTCCCTAATACTATTTTATATACAATGTAAAGATAGAAAACTAATATATTAAGTATTTCAAGTAACCATATGACTTTCATCTCCACCCTTAAAAGTTTACACAATTGAGCTGGGTCTCTCACAAAAAGACAAAAATCTCTCCTTTGTTGGTAATGTTCTTTTTTGGAAAATGGAGCATCACCTTACATTACAGATTGTTTTGTACTTATTTAAACATTGACAGTAAATCAAAACTACCTGAACTTGATAACCTTTCACTAAATTTAATATATTATGTCTACTTATTAAGGTTAGTCGTTCGACTTTTCAGGGAAGATAAAGTGGGCCATCTTACAAGGCAATTATAGAAACCACCATTTTTGAAAAACAATGGACTATTATCCTCCTAGTTTCCAAAATTTCATAATCTTTACTCTTCCTACTAGTGACTTTCCAGCACCATTATGTACAGCAGAAGTACCCTAACAAACAACTAAAGTTGCTTCAATGTCAGCTTTGTTCCAACTACTTTCACTACATATGTTTAAAGCAACAAAGAGAAACGTACATCGTCTTAAGAATTTGAGCTCATAAATCCTCCCCATCAGAAAATATTTCAGCATATATAATATCCCGTCACAATTTCTTCTCACTTTTTAAATATTTAATTCAAATGAAGTCAAGGCAAAGTTCTATGTGCAAAAACATATTGTGCTATTCCTTAATAAGACTAAAAGTACACAAAATTTGCGTAATGGAAAACTACTAAGTAAACTGTTTTGCAGCAGCATAACACAATCAATGTTTCATTACTTCTGTCTAGATTTTAGCTCCTAATTTCACTAGGCTCTTTTAAAAAAGACTAAAAATGGGATATTCTACAAAGAACAGGTAGTAACTTCCGTTAAAAAAAACTTAATTCTTATTAATATCACATCAACTCACTAATTATAAATTTTAAAATAAATCAAGTTTTTAACCTACATCAATCAAAATTACACATAGTAATAACTATCTATTTGAACTAGACCTTACCTCTATCCCATCAAAACACAGTTTGATAACTGGTACAAATGCCTCTTCAACAGCCTGTAAGAAAATTAAACAAGTTCAGTGACTCTGAAACTACACATTAGACCTATACTAGTTTTAGACCTTTTAAATGAATGTCATGCTTGAAATTGTTTAAACATAACTTAGCATAATGCCTGACACAGACAAGGTTCTCGGCAACTAGCTTTAAGCCACTAGGCTCTTGAATTAGACAACCTCAGTTCGAAACCTTGATTTCTACCACTCAGATATGTGATCATGGCCAAACTGCTTTTTATTTTGTTTGCCTCATTTCCTGCTCTGTACACAAGATTACAGATTTATGATTTTATGCTTGTTGTAAAGAATAAAATGCAAGCATACACATTAAGTACTTTTTTTCAAAGGGTCTAGCAAATTGCAAGAGTTCAATAAATGAGGCTATATCATTGAATTCACTCAAGTGACTAAACTAATTTTTATAACTCCTCCCCTTTCAACCCAAACATTTACGCACTCTTAAATCTTTTACTTCTTCCTGTAATTTCAACTTATCATAGAATGAGGTGAAAAAGTCACTTCGATCAACATGTCTTGGTGCAACACACAACGCATCAATATCGGCACCTAAAAAAAATTAAGCCCATCAACCACTAATTACTATTACAAGAAAATTATTTATTTTGCATCTTATCATGGCAGTATTTGATAGTGAGAATCTGTTAACATTATATCGGTGAGCCTCTAAAAATTCACCCCTCCCCTTTAAAAAAAAATTACCATTCAGTATAGGAAAGACATAATCTTAGTTGATGGTATATGTTTTTTCCTGCAGCATCCTCTATTTGTAGTGGCCCAGGTGAACTGGGAGTCAAAGAAAGGTGACTCAGATAGGACTTTTATGGTGGAGAGGGAATTATGCCAGAATACACCCAAAATCTTGATGTCATTAGTCATAGCCACATTCTTAGTGAAACAAAAAAAATACAGTTGTCTTCTATACGTTATGTGACTGATGCTTTTAGGATCCTAGCTGGCCCCTAAATGGAACCTACAGAATAAACTTCAAGAAGGACCAATGGCAAGAATCCGAAGAGGCAGACCATGGTAAGATAGTTATTATTAATTTAGAGCTTGATAGCAGGCTACTGAGTACACAGGGAGAACACAAAAAAAGATTATTCAAATCAATAACTGGGATCATAAGAGGGAGAGATCAATGTGGAATCAGGTCAACACAGTCATTTTCCTCAAAGACTCAAAAGCTGAGGCACTACACAGAAGGCTGTCTATTTAGCATATTCATGAAAGGCAAGAAGAGCACACAGTGCACAAGATACACCAAAAGCAAATGCAGCACTACTGGTACAGAGTAGTGGGAGATGAGGAGAATGATGCCAGAGCACAGAGAACGCTACACTTGCAGGCACTTTTAACATAGAGGCCAGTGGTTAACAGGTAAGAGTACAGCCTCAGACTGCCTGGGTTAGAATCCTACTTCTGCCAAGGGATGGATGGGAGAAACTGTTCAAGCTTTATTAACTCTTTTAGTCTCAGATTCCTATCTGTTACATGAAAATAAGAGTACTGAGGAATACACAAGCTAACGAAGACCAAAACCTTTAAATTAGCTCAGTCCTCAGTAAAAACAACTCAATAAATGTTCTCTGCCATGATGTTTTTATTGCGTATTTATCAGCACAGAGGAAAAAAATTACAAGTGTAAATAAGAAAATATTGACAGTGATTATCAATGGCCACAGATACATATTTTTTTGGTTTGTCTTTTGCTTACCTATAATAAAGCATGCAGAAATGAAAATCCACAAGTTTGGTTTTTTTTAAAGCTTTAATTCATTTTTCTTCTGATTTCCAGACTGATATTCTTCAGGCAAAGGAAATGATATAGGGAGCAGCACCATCCAAAACTGACTCTCTAGAGAAAAACGTTCTCTATCTGCACTTCCCAATACGATAACCACTAGCCATATGTGGCTCTTCAACACTTAAAATGTGGCTACTTCTATTGAGGAACTGAATTTTTAACTTTATTTAATTCTGCTTGGGACAATGCAGGTATAGAAAGCATCATTTTACACCTTTCTTCTTACCAAATTTAGGCTCCTTCAAGTTCTACTCTCTTCCATGCAAACCTAAGCTGTACAATACACCACAAGTAACTGAGATGGGTGTATCATTATAATTTTTAAAAAATAAAAAAAGGATTCTTTCTCAAGATAATTAAAATATTTACCTTTTGTATGTACTCCTAATCTGTAAGATCCAAACGTAAAAATTTTTCCTCCAACATTTTCAATTACAGATTGTGGAAGATTCTGTTGAAACAAACAAAAAAATAGTTATTTTGCCAGTGGAGCACAAAGGAAACTATTTCAGTTAACACTGTATATGTTTTTTAAAAAACACCCCAAATAAGATTTCAGTGCAAATTTGTAAAGACAGTAAACAAACTCCATAAGTTCTACAAAATACTAGGTCTTTGTAAATCAACCTAATTTGAAATTCAAGCAATTTTCAACTTTAAATGATTGATTGTTAGTGAATACCTATACTATTTTAGAATTTTGCCACATTTTTGGAAACCGCTATAAAGAAAACTAAGGTAGAGGAGATCATATGATTCTACAGGAGCAATTTTAGAATCAAAGATTTTATTCATGACAAAGACATTACATAAATCATGAATGTTAAGAGTTTAACAAAACCACATATTCTGATTGCTTAAAAAAAAGGATTACATTCAATGATTATACCAAATATCCCACAGTACCTTAGAGCATAATTTTACCATATCAAAAGTGACTATAAAGCCAATATCGCAACATAACAGTTTAGTTTTTTAGATTTCCGAAAGGCTTTGATGGGAAGATTTTGAACAGAACTAAACTTACTGATGGTTTCTTAGAGTAGAAACATGAGGAAGGAGGAGAAAGAAAAGCATCTAAAAATCATCCCCCTGACCCCGGCACTACTATAAAGTACTTAACAGCGCTGGTGGAAAGGATGACATCTGTCCAAACAAAAAACAATTTTAATGTGTGCTAGGTCAATATTTCTCTTTACTCTCTAATTCTTCAGTATAGTAAAATCTTATTCAGTACCAGAACATAAAAAAACCACTCCTCTCCACCTCCTGCGCCCCCAAAAATGACATGAAATGTTACTTCATACTCCAAAACCCCTAAAGATTCAAGGATTCCCTTGTTTTAAAAGGGCACATTTCATCATCACTTGCAGAAAATAAACAACCTATATGCGCAAGATTACATTTTTTCAAGGTAGGCAAGGCCTTTGTCTTCCTATATTCAGATATTTAAAAACTCACTTGCAAAGTTGGACTGGTTATTTAAATTAAGCCAGCAAGATGTGTGGAGAAATAGGCTTTCAAAGGAAGTTAGGAAGAAAGCAGCTGTGAACAAAGATCTGCGGACATCTCTAGTAAAGCACACTGATCTTTTGGATGAGCCCTCTCTAAGAGAACTGTTAAGAGAATGTAGTAGCCGCTAGCTACACTTCACTAATAAGCATCTGAAACGTAGTTAACGCGGCTAAGGTACTGAATGTTAAATCTTAGTTAATTTAAATTGAAATAGCCACATGTGTACCTAGTGTCTACTGCATTAGTACACTTTTAGACATTACTATGTTTATAGGTATTATAATAATTGTAACCCAAAACTTAAGATTTCTGAATTCAGGTCACAGAAAAAAATTTTCAATTGCAAAATTTTTTCTTTTTAATGTCTCAGGATATTAGATGGCAAACAAACCAGACAACTAAAGTAAAGTTGATATTTTATATCATTTCTCCCCCAAAATACTGTAAGTTAATCATAACTGTGTATTAAAGCAGTGGTTTCCAACCAGGGATGATTCTCCCCTCAGGGAACATATGGCAATGTTTGGAGACATTTTTGGTTGTCACAATTTGGGGGGACAGGGGGCAGGGGCAGTGCACCTAGTAGGAAAAGGCCAGGGACACTGTTTAACATCTTACAATGCACAGGATTGGTCCAACAATATCAATAGTGTCAACATCAAGAAACCCTGTATCAGTCTTAAAACTGGGGAAGAAATTCTCTCTACAAAAGATCAAAACTTGTGAAGCCTAACCTCTTTGGTCCCATTCTCTAACCAACTTACTACCTACAGAGTTAGGCTATAAAGAAAAAGACACAGACACATCTGCAGAGGAATGAGCATTAATTCCATTAATCCAAACAGTTTTTCTTACCCTCAGGAAAACCTGCAGTAAGAATTGTACCAAAAACTACAGGTTAAAAAAACCTACTAGGCATTCAAAACAAAACTATTTGAAACAAAGCTATCAATAAGACAGTACTCTTGATTCACCTTAAATAAAAGTCACTTCTGACCTTGTCTACTTGACTATGGCTTTAAACATCTAAGAAAAAGCCAGCGAAGCACAGCTGCTTCCTACACAAGGTGAGGAAAACACTAAATTCAAGAAATGAGTAAAACAGACTTGAACTTGGACATCTTTTGCTCAGCTCAAAAAGAACTTCCTTTTCAAAATCTCATTTGTAACAGACTCTATCAATGAGAAACATGCAGTATAGAGTCTCCAATTTAGAACACTCTTGTTGCTAAAGTTTTAATCAATTGCTTGAAATACATATACACTGTTTTAAGAAAACAGCATTATAAATTTGACTAAAACCAAAACATTTTAACTTTTCTTCTACGTCAACAGCCTCCCTCAGGTTTTCTTCTACCCTTGGCTCTCTTTCCATCAATTTTTCAGGTGTTTTATAGATTAAATATGCATTTTATGCTACCCTGGAAAACTTACCACTATTTATGTAATTTTTTTAAACGGGTCAAATGAATTCCACACACGACTAACTCTAAGAACATATTTCCTTCACCAGAAGCGCAGACATGGATTCCCCAGTCTGTGTAAGAGTTGTCATAGTAAAGCACTGGAACTCACAGAATGTTCTTTTATAAGACTAAAGACTCAGTTTGAGAGTCTACTACACGGGAAAAATACTTTGTTGTAGGATTCCTTAAAAGGTAATAAGATTCTCAGACATTTAATATACATTTTTAAAGCACCTTTTCAGAGAAACATCTATTATTTCTGTGAAGCATTTACGAAATTACTGAGTTTCAGCTTTGAAATGTTGCAACCAAAAAGTACTTATAAAAATCACTGGATTTAGGGGCTGGCCCCGTGGCCAAGTGGTTAAGTTCGCATGTTCCATTTCGGCAGCCTAGGATTCACCGGTTCGGAGCCTGGGAGGGACCTGCACACCGCTTGTCAAGCTGTGCTGTGGTGGCGTCCCACATAGAAGAACTAGAATGACTTAGAACTAGGATATACAACTACGTACTGAGACTTTGGGGAGAAAAAAAAGAGGAAGATTAGCAACATATGTTAGCTCAGGGCCAATCTTCCTCACCAAAAAGCTTAATTAAAAAAAGAAAATTACAGAATTCAGTTCAGATTTTCCTGCTTTCAAAATAACTAGAAACAAAATATAAACTCTGGGGCTGGACCCGTGGCTGAGTGGTTAAGTCCACGCACTCCACTTCAGTGGCCCAGGGTTTCACTGGTTCGAATCCTGGGCACAGACACAGCACCACTCATCAGGCCATGCTGAGGCAGCGTCCCACACAGCACAACTACAAGGACCCACAACTAAAATATGCTACTATGTATTTATATATATATAGCACAACTACAAGGACCCACAACTAAAATATGCTATGTATTTATATATATATATATTCTGCTATCAATAGTCTAAAATGGACTCTGCATTAAAGACTCTAAATACACTCAAATAAGAACAGGTTACATAAGACAAGTGCTGTGTTCAGTTGGTAAATTATTTCATATACAAATAAGTCACCTTACCTTGCTTTCACTGATTTCTCGTATCCACTCTTTTACCAGGTTATTTAATTTTCCCAAAATTAAAATCCTGTTGATAGAGCAAATATCAATCAAGTAGCAAGCTGTTTGTTAGTCCAGATCATTATCAATTAAGACGAAAAACAGTTTTCAATAGGTGGCTTCCTAAATCTTAACCCATTTTTTTTAAGTTATCAGAAACAAAGAACACAGTAATTAGCTATACATATGCATTGTTACACTGGGTAAGGCATCCCTTTAGCTGAGTAATGCATTCTCCATTCTCCTGACAATTCTGTACTATAATAACCAAAAGCATCAAAAATCAAAATTAAAGAATAGAATTCTATGTAGAAGAAAGTCTTCTCCAATTATCACTCTTGTCTAAAACAGGGAGAAAAATTCTGATATTCTAAGTAGAGAATGCCTCAAAATCAGTTTCTTACGCTAACAAAAAATTATCAATTAAAAAATATACAGGCCAGCCCAGTGGTGTAACGGTTAAGGTCACACGCTCCACTTCAGGAGCCTAGGTGTGCCAGTTTGGATGCTGAGAGCAGACCAACACATCGCTTTATCAAGCCATGCTGTGGCAGGCATCCCACATATAATAGAGGGAAATAGGCACAGATGTTAGCTCAGGGCCAGTCTTCCTCAGCAAAAAGAGGAGGATTGGCAGCAGATGTTAGTTCAGGGCTGATCTTTCTCAAAAAGTGTGTGTCTGTGTATTTACCTGCGCTGCAGTTCCTCTTCCTCTTCAAAAACCCCAAAGGGCTTCAGAGTCTCAATGAGTTTCTGTGTAAGCAGGCAGTCAGTCTCCTTGGGGGCTGCTAAGCTGATAGGAGAGGTAATGCCATAATGCTTCTGTGGCGGCTGTGTTTGTTGTGATCCCTGCGTTGTAACTGGACTACAAACGGAATTGGATAAAATTACTGCCAAAAGATGTCTACAATTTGAAACAAATTAGCATGACTAGAAAAACTGCTTTACTAAGATGTATTTCTAAACATAGTTGATTTACTGCCATACCAAAAAAAACTTTACTTTCAAATGATATTTTACTTGTCTCACAAAAAAAGTAACCAAAAGCAAATGACCAAATAGAACACATTTCACCTCCCACTCCAAGGATTTTTTTTTTAACTTTTGTCACTACCAAAATATCTAAATAAACTACAAATAAGAATTCAGTTCAAATATGGATTTGAGAAATGCAATCTAGAATATAGTGAACTTCTGAAATATTTTACTTCTTGAAAAGGAGCCAAAATCTGTTACAATGTTATTTCTAAAGCAATGATAAACATACTACAAAAAACATTATTTAACCAACACAAGAGACTCCTCAAATGGAACTTAACATCTGACTCACAATGAAAAAACTCATAGATAATAGGGCAAACAACAGAAACATAATGGACATAACTTCAGGGGGAAGAACCATATTCACACTAAGCTTGTTAAAGATTTTTGGTGAAAGATTTACACTTCAACAATGATTCTAGTCTAAAAGTCTTATGCATCTTAAGAGAAATTCCAGGTTTTTACAACCAACAGGATTTTAATATAACTGGTAAAAAGGCATGGCATGCTTTAGGAAATTAATATGATTCGATTATTTTTTGGTGAAACTAATTCTTGTTTTTTATTTTCCCTATTGAAATAATTAACTTTATAAGCGAATGGACAAGGACTCTAAAGGTGAGTCGCACAATTACCATTTAAAAACTAACAAGTCGAGTAACATATAAAACCAGGAAGGGCTAAGGAAAGAACCTAACAACTGGAGGAGTTATTTCCCCCAAATTCTGTTCCTTAAGAAATCAAGTATTTATTTCATACACACACACTCTCCAGTTTTTTTCAAGTTCTAAATACACTTTTCTTTTTAAAACTAAAGTGCAATAATCTAGTTAAGCAACACACGCCAAGTCCAAGAATCCTATGCAGTAAGTCCCATTATGCATTTACTGCCTATTCCCCGGGTCCTGGTTTATGCTGTGACTGCTGGCCTGCATTTTGCATTCTGTCTTCTGGTATCAGCACAGGCCTAAGAACGCCAGGAAGCCCATACTGCTTGTTACTAATTAGTCACTGGGTGTACATCACCTAGTCAGTGTCTCCTGGTCTAGTTATGCATCGTTTCAATTTTAATTCAGATTTTACAGTAACATTTACTAAATATGAATCAGACTTATTATCTCAGCAATTAATTCGTGCCAGATCACTTCCTCTTACTCCTTTAATCTAAACTGCACAGCGCTAGAAGGCTATAATGTTAATTCAGAGCTGGAGATCTACATGAGCACCAAGCAATGTCTGAAGACTAAATATCTTACATTAATGTTCTATTTCTCAAATTTATGTAGTATCTCCTATGATTAAAATATACAAATTAACGTAAGTGTAAATACATTCATAATGTCTTGGTTAATACACATTTTCATCAATCAACAAATAGTTATCAGGTTCCATAAAACTAGCATCAAAAAGGTAGCCCTTAAAACTGCCTAACCATTTGAAAGAACCCTCCTTCACACCATATTCTAATAGAGTTCAGATAAATTAGTTATTAAATGTAAAAAGGTACACTTAGCACATATCCTAGCATAATTATATTCTCTTGTACTGTTCCTTGCTTCATGCGAGTTACTTCTAGTAAGCTATAGCCCTTCATGATTATCCCAGGACTATAGATACTTTAATAAATGATTTTAACGTGAGTAGAGCCAGAAACGAAAACAAGTGCAAAGTTCATTCTAGCTAGACTTGGTTCAAGCAAGGAGAGCTTTCAAGTGTAAACTGAATTCACGTTTTCACAACTTCAAGAAAAAACCTCTTTTGGATTTTCTTTTTTGTTTTGAGCACGGAGTCTATTTCTTTCTCTTCCTTTCTGAAGGGGTTAAATTTATTACCAGTCGAGTGGATCATCAACAGAATATGAGTATACCCCTCTGTGGGGTTAAGCTCCTCACTTATCTTTCCCATTTTTTTCTTTCTCAAATATTCAGGGTTTTCACTGTCATACAAAAAACAATGCTTTGAAAGCCCTGTCTACTTCAACTATATTTACCAGAACTTAGATACAAACTCAGATTTCTAAATTCACACCAAGTCTGTTCACCCTAATATGAAAAAAATCTTCATGTCTACATCAGTTTCCACATTAACGTTTTGATGAGGAAACAAATCATATGCAAGCTGTAAATTTTTATTTACTTTATTCAAAATGTCACATCCTCCAAGAATAAATGACATTTATTTGTTCCACCTAATTCAAGAAAGAACATATATAGCATATATCTATATATGTATACGTAGAGAACATACATCTAATTCAAGTATAGAACATACACTAATTCAAGAAAGAACACATATAAAAAAATAAATCACAACCAAATAAAAGGAAAGAAACAAATACATGTTCTCGAAGTTATAAGATACCTGTGCCTCTAATAAAAACGGCTTAATCTAGTTTAAGTGGCTGGACTAGGAATTTCAGGCTGTCAGATACTCTGAATGTCAAAAATGTCCCAAGTAGCGGGGTCGGCCCAGTGGCGCAGCAGTTAAGTGCACACGTTCCGCTTCAGCGGCCCGGGGTTCGCCGGTTCGGATCCTGGGTGCAGACATGGCACTGCTTGGCATCCCACATATAAAGTAGAGGAAGATGGGCACCCATGTTAGCTCAGGGCCAGTCTTCCTCAGCAAAAAGAGGAGGACTGGCAGCAGATGTTAGCTCAGGGCTAATCTTCCTCAAAAAAAAATAAAAAGTCCCAAGTAGAAATATTAATCAAAATTGTACTTTAAATGGATGAAGTCAAGAATTTCCATTTAATTTTGATATGAGAAATTAAGGAAAGGGATAAAACAACTCAAGGATCTTTTTGTTACTGTTCTGCTTCTAACAAGACAAAAACACAAACTCCAATATTGGGTAATTAGAAGGATTCTGGTTTGCAGACTCTCTCCTGGAACCATACAGCAGACAGCTATCAATCCCAAGAATGCAAAGCTCTTCCTCCCATTCTTGAACACATTAGGCATCTGCCCACATCTATCACTTTCAAGAGACATTTTTACCAGTAGTTAGTTTTCTTCAGACATTACTCTATTTAAAAATAAACTTCTACAATTATGTAAAAGAATGAGGGGGGGAAAAACTAAATACAGAGGTACAGTATTTGTGATTCATTAAAAATTCTTTCTGGTTTTCAATATCAAGAACACCTGTGCCTTTCCTAAGCAATTGGTTTATTTTCATCTCATGAATACGATTTGTATTTACCTTTAGGAACTGCCTGAAAGCTTAGATGGAAACGGGTGGCTATCCAGCAAGTTCTCTACAAAAATCCAAAAATCACTGTATTTCTGTAAGAACTATTTTTAGTACCCTAATTTCTTGCTCTGTTTTATATCTCTGTCCTGGCTCTTCCTTTTCACCCACCTTTAATGTAAACATTCTAACACATGTTAGTTTTTAACACATGACTAAAGCATTCTTAAAAGTCTTAATCCTTTCTGGATCAGAGTAACATATAAATACATACCTAAAAATACAGTACATATATCAATTTTGCCCCCTCTCAAAAGACAGCCAAATACTCCTTCCTCGGTCCTACCCTTTTGAGAGGAGGGGGGAAGAGGACACAGTGTTAAATATTTTCAGAATTCTTCTCTCCCTTAGAACACAGGGTATTTTCTTTACAATATTTAAAATATCCTTGTCAAGGCAAAGCTCACAGGACACATGCCCATCTTTCCTTTTAATTTTTTTTTTTATTTTAACAACATTCTATATAACAATTCCACTCCAACTACTTTAGTTCTGACTCTCGGCACTTTGGTCGCACTCCTTCCTTCTACTCCCTAGCCATGCCAGCCCACCATGCATACTGCAACCAAGCATATCTTCCTAAAACACAGTTTCCTCAAAAACTTCCATGACTTCTGGTGAGGGCATTCAAAACTCTGTCTACAAAGCCTGCTCTCAACTCAGAAGCAATGTGATAAAGCAGAAACAGAGAAAGCAGGTCTGATTATCACTCTAGTTTCACTTCAGCCACTAGTTCTATTATTCTCGGTAAGTTGCACTTCCATGGATTTACCTTAGAATTTATTATACTTCTTCTCTACGTTGGATAGCAAACTAGGAATTTAGAAACTATAACCCATTTACAACACTAAAGAGCAGTTTCCAAACATAGAAAGTTTTTAAACCAATACTCAAAGAAAAGTCCATCCTTTCCACATGGTAGGCTGTCCAAGACCTTTCTAATTAGGATAAATATTTAGGGACTTAGAAAGAATAGCAATATTTTTGTGAAATTAGCATATGATTGTAGGCTGCTTATTTAAGCTAGACATTTGTTTCAAAAGTTTAGGCAACCAACTTAACCAATATGTATACACTCTGAAATACCAAGAAGTACTTTGGCAAGGTAATCATAAAGCTAACTCAAATAGTGCAAGTTCCTATGATTTGTTAACTGTAGTTTAGCGGCCATACATCCACAGTCAAAGTATGATAATCTCCGGATATATCATACTGATAACCATTTCAAGTCAGTGAGAAAAGTATGGAATACTCAATGGCTTTGGTTATGCATAAAAATACCTAAATTCCAGAGGCCGTGATATTTCAAAATATTTTATAAGAACTATAGATTATTTCAAAATATTAAAGAAAATGAAGAACATTATTTAAGAACATTATTAAATATACAGTACTATATTTAAGCAAGACACAAAACCCAAAAGCCGTAAACAAAAAGAGATTTGCCTACATAAAAATGTTGCAACTTTTTACATAGCAAAACATTATAAGCAAAGCTAAAGCAAATGATAAGTGAGGAAAGTAATATGCAACCTATGCCAAAACAATAATATTCTTAATACATAAAAAATTCTTAAATCAACTAAAAAAAGTTTCACTGCAAATCAGGGAAGCAAATTAAGACAACCATTTTTCTGCCAGATTGGAGAAAAAGAAAGTTGATGTACATCTGGTAAAAATGAAAGACTTATTACAAACCTCCAGTGTTGGCAATGGTGTAAGAAAATGAGCACTCTTATCCATCGCAATGGAAGTGAACTTGGTACGTCATTTTAAAAAGCAATCTGGCAATATTCATCAAAATTAAAAATGCCTATATCAACTTTAAAAGTGCGTCAAGCAACTTCACCTCTAGCAGTGTATCTTACAGAAGAAACACTAGGACACAGGACTCAAAGTGAAGGCCCTTGAAGTTGGAAGACATATCTTCTTTAATTAACAACACATTTTTAACAGATAAAATATTATATAAAAATCCAAATTTCCAGCTGCTCCTGGGGTGGGGATACAATGGATTAGAAGGCAAGTCAAACATGGGCCCAAAATCCTGTACGACAACAATAAGCTTGAAATGAGCAGTATCTGGTCTATCCCAGGATTATCTCCTACAGATGGGACAGGCTTTGTATTTGTAAACAAACACCTCTTGATCCCACAGGCTCTGGAATTTGACCCTTCTCATAGGAACAACACAAAAAGATATCCAAGGTTGTTCCCTGGAGCACCGTATACAATGCACTAATAAAGTGGAAACCGCCTAAATATCCATTAACACACAACTGGTGAATTATAATAAACTCTTACGATGTAACACTGCGCCATATAAAAAGAATGAGGTAGTTATTACATGTAGTAGCATGGAAAGATGCCCACAGTATGTCAGGTGAGAAAAGACACAGAATTATGATAATAGTTGTTATTTACTGAAGCCTCAACAGATTCGAGGTAGTGTGTCATGCACTTTACATTATTCCCAATTGTTCCCAACAACTCTAGTATTAACTGTCTCCATTTCACAATGAAGAAACTAAAGAGAGAAAGGCTTAACAAAACCCACTGGGCCAGGGAACCCCGGCATCTGACCATACTTGTAACCTCTATGCTGAAGTGCCTCTGTACACCTTTCACAACATATAGTTGTCTATCTCTAAAAATTTGTGTTCTAGCTATACATGCATAGAAACACACCACGCAAAACCGATATGGGAGAATTTCATTTTATAAAGTTTTGTTCCAACTTATTTTCAAAAATATATATTAATAATGTCATATAAAAGTTGAAAATCATCTAATTCCACTATCCACCATTAAATTAAGTTAGTGATATTAAGGAGGCTAAAATCACTCTGTAAAATCATACCCTGGTAGCAAGGGACACCAAACAAACGCTCGATTTAAAATAATTAGCTTTTCAGTTTCTGGTAATAAAAATAGTATTTTAAAGAAGTGAAGTAAAACAAGACTTTAAAAATGGATTTTTCAGCGCAATACTCTGTGGTTATAAAAAGTGAATACAAAGCAAATCATGCTGTATTTATTACTCAAAAAATCTAAGGCATCCAAGGCTATTAACTTCATCAACCTAATTTTCCTAAAAGCACCTTTTTCTCACTTAACTTGTTTTTGTCAGAAAGTACAGTACTTATTAGGCTGAAATTTACTGAACTCTTAAATATGTAAAGACAGTGGTAAAATCAGGACTACAAAGATAGTTTCTGTTCTCAGTGACAATCTCAAATTTGGTCTGAGACTCAAATCCTTAAACAACAAATAAGTGCAAAGTAAAAACTTAAATATTACAGAAACAAAGACTCAAGGCTATGCTGAAGGAAAAGATTAAGGAGGTGTGCACTCTAAATGACTGCAAGAGAGAAGGCGAAAAGGGCCTTCTCGGCAGATGACTCACACAAAAAGAAAGGACAACAAATCAATGGTATTTTCCCAAACAGTTTAATGTTTACGAACTTTGCATCCCAATTAACCGAAGCTCAGGCTGCTGAGGAATCCCTGTCTCCTCATGTTGGGCATCTGGAATATGTTGTGGCCCATGGTATCAAGAGGGTCAAGTGCCTCAAAATTTATAGCTACCAGCCAACAGAAAATACTTTTATGATTTCTTCTTAGTTTTAGCCAGTCAAGTTAAAACGGAAAGCTTAACCTGCTTGATATTATTCTTTGGAAGCAATTGGACAAATCACAATAATTTACTTAATGTAACAATTCACCACAGCATAATTTGCCGTTTAAAGGCCTTAACCTTAAACACAATGTGCCCATTCAGATTCTGCGGGGGGCGGGGGGAGCACTGGACAGAAAAGGTCTAAGAGATCTCTCTAAAGTATCTGAATGTGCAGTAAATATTAATTCTTAGCAGAAATAATACAATCTCCTCTTTCAAAAGAAGTTTAACATACGATATTTTAATTTTACTAGTAGCTTAGAGTCAAGCACATAGCCAAGACAATGTATTTGCTTGCTAAGAAATTATTCTAAGGATGGCCAATTCGCCTGCCATGTGTTCTGTGTATATTCTTAAGATATTCCAGATGGATCATCCAGCCAATATTTGGTAAGCAGCAGCAGAAGCTCAAACACAGATGAAGAGTTTATGCTCAAGGGGAATAAATTATGATGAATCCCAAGGCCAAATTTTGGAAATATAAGGTTGATTATGCAGGGAAGGGGTACTTGTTCCTTAATTACAAGGACCGACCAGGTTATTTTTCCGTCCCTCCCAAGGTCACTTCCAAATGCTCCCTTGCCCTCTCTCCAAAGGGGCTAGAAGTTAAAAAAGAAACAAACAAAAAGACCCAGCCAAACCACAGCACTCCTGCATAAATTTGCCAAATACACCTGAAAATGAAGGGAGTGTAAATAAAGTAGAATTTGAAAAAGTATAAAAATATACCAGACAGGAATAATCAAAATACATTAAGTGATAGTATTCTAACCATTATCTCCAGGAAATACAAATTTAGATGTTTCTGATGACCAAAATGACATGAACACCATTCTTAACCCAAAAACTAGAAAAAACTACCACAAAATGCAAGAAGTTTTCTGGATAAAATATACAGGGTATACAAATTGGAAAGACAATTCTATGACAGAAGAGGAAAAAAGTGAAGTTATCTAGGGGCCAGCTAGGCAGTGTGGCAGTTAAGTTTGCATGCTCTGCTTCGGAGACTCAGGGTTTGAAGATCCCATGCACGGACCTACACATCGCTCATCAGGCCATGCTGGGGTGGCGTCCTACATACAAAGTAGAGGAAGACTGGCACAGATGTTAGCTGAGGGTCCATCTGCCTCACCAAAAAAAAACCAAAACAATAAAACAAAAAGTAAAGACATCTAACAAAACCCCTACATTTTTTCTTTCTCAAATCGTTGGATTTCCACAAATGAGAATGCTATACAATTCCACAGACGTACAACCCAAAGATTAAAAAAAAACAATAAATAAGTTCCACGGAAGGCAGTGGTCACAAAATGGAGTCTGTAAGTGGTAAATCTGTACATGGCTTTAAATAAATAAAACAAAGTCAGTAAAAATACATACTAAGATCTTAGGTTCTACAGTATCTTATACTTTAGGTATACTACAAGTACATAATAAATATATGCTACCAGTAAAAAATTTGAGACTCAAATGTTCTAGACACAAAAAACTTGATCTTGAAAATTAATTCTAATTAAGACACAAAAACAGACTCCAACTGAGCTGATCAAACATAGTTCCCAACAAGGTCCAGAGGACATGGTATAGTACTGGAATGAGACCAGAACACGGAACCCACAGTGGAATTAAGCCAAATCCACAATTCAGCACCCTTAAGACCTCTGGACAAGCGACTACTGTGAGCCTCAATTTAACCAACTTTAAGGGGAACTAATACCTCCTGCAACATAAACTGAGATTGTGCAACTATTTAAAGCTGAATAATCAGAACAAAGAACATATAGGAAAAAAGACATGCCTCCCACCCCACCAAACAGGAGAAACAGCGAGGAATCCAAATGGCCTCATTTTGCCTGAATGTAGCTTTTATAAACTTGCCTAGATGCAACTGAAGGTAAAATTTAATTGTAATGCTAAATTAAAGACAGCTTAGTTACCAAGGAATGGAATGTTCTGATAAATGAAAACATTTTAAAAGTTACATATGATCAAGACTGAAGGCTTTTAGCCTTAGGGGGTGGGAGGTGGGATCAGGGGAAGAGGAACTGAACAGACTCATAAATTTACTCAACTTCAATGCCTTCCTTTCCAACTTCTCCATCAACAAGCATGAACTGAAAACAAGCTTAAGGTAAAATACCACATTGCAAAACCACAACCAACATTTATTAAGCAGCAAGCAATTCACCACAAAATCGCTAAATCCTAAAATGTACGAATCAAAATCTCTCAGAGTTAGAAGTTAGATCATCACTAAAGGTTATCCAATGCATTGTTTTTCATTGACAACAAAAAACATCTTAAAATCAGGTCTGCGTCCATTCCTCCAGACTGTGTTAAAACACCACCAGGGATGCTGCACTGACACCACCGCTGAAACAGCAGCCAGCGGGGGCAGCGGCCCACTGTTACTACACAGCAGCAGTGCTCAAACTTTCTGGGCTTAGGACCCTTTTAGATTCTTAAAATTCATTGAAGACCCCCAAAGAACTTTTGTTTATGTGAATTATGTCTGCCAATATGAACTGCATTGGAAATTATAACCGGAATTTTTTTAAATGTTTATTCATGTAAGTAACAAGAAATCTATTACATGTTAACATAAATAACCTTTTTAAAAATAACTTTTCCAAAACAAAAATTTAGTGAGGAGAATGGCACTCTTACATTTTTGCAAATCTCTAATTCTGACTTAATCAAAGACAGCTGGATTCCCATATCTGCTTCTGCATTCAATCCCTTTCTGTAAGTTGAAGAAACCTGGCATCACACCATTGTAACTGGAAAAGAGTATTTTAATAGCCTTTTCAAATAACTGGACATTCTTGCATACCACACCAAAACTCCACAAGTGGTAATTTCTTAAAGATTAGTTACAGTACAAAAGCTGAAACCCCATCAATAAACCTTATGTACTCTGCTGCACTAAAATTCATTGATCTACCTCGCACTTTAAATGCATCTTTTACCTATGTATTTCATTCAATCAAGATTTGTGGTTTGGAAAATGTGGGTTCACTGAATTATGCATATCTTCCAAATGTTGACATAATATTATAGAATATCAAAAAACCTACATTCATTCATATCATCACCAAGCCAATCAGAAACATTTTTAATTATTGAGAAGCTGTCAAGCTCACAATGGCAGAAACAAGCTTTGCAGAATTCTTCTTATTGCTTGAAAGCTCAAATTTTATCACTGGCCACAAACACTGTCAGTTCCTTACAAAAACAGGCGCTCTTACACAAACAGGCTCTCCTCGTTTTCAAGTAAATGCTAAATAGTCAAGAATCCATGGTTCATCACTTGTCCCTTCAGGTAAAAATACAGCTCCAGGAGAAAAGCACTAGTTTAGCTGGCAAATCAAATACATGTGCTCTTCTGAAAACAACCATTCTACTTTTTAGTACACAGTTTTACATGCAGTTCCCATTTATCACAGCATACTTAAAAGATAAACTGTAGGATCAAGAGACTTAACATTTTCTCCGCTTTATCAAGGACTTTTTAAAAAATTGTCTGCGTGTGTGTGTGTGTGTGTGTGTGTGTGCAGTGAAGAAACACGACGACTACCAGGACAACATGGTGTTTCTGCCTTGATTCTTCCTAAGGCAGGAACAGCATTACCCAGCATTGCTTTTGCACCAGTGGTGCAAATGTCAAGGGAATAAAACGACCTAACATTTCCGTATTCTGGAAATAGTTTGGATTTTATGTACTCCCTGAAAGGATCTCAGGGGCCACCCCCTCCCCAGATCACACTCTGAGAATCACTGCTACACAACACTACTATCCACCAAGTCCCAGTTCTCCCTGTTATGACTACATCAAACTACTCCACCAATTCCCTCTTTTTTGTGACAGCCCCACAAATATTTGGAAGAAAAGCTATTGTCTCCTCTAAGTCTTGCTGAATATCTCTTCCAGTAACTTCAACGACATTCTACGAATGGGGTGTGAACGCTAGATCATTGATACTGGTTACTCTCCTTCAAGTCTTTTTATTTTAAGTGTGAAAGCCATAACTGAGCTGATGCAAATAATGATCTGACCATCACAGAGTAAGGCAGAAACTGGAACATAGTTTCCATAGGGCTTTACACTCTGTAGTGATGCAGTGGTTCTCCACAAGGAGATTTTTGCCCCCCTGGGTACATCTGGCAATATCTGGAGACACTTTCGGTTGTCACTTCTGGGGAAATGGGGGGTGGGGTTCCCAAAATCTAGAAGGTAGAGGTCAGGGATGCTGTTATACACCCTATAATACACAAGACAGTCCCCTGCAAGGAATTATCCAGCCCAAAATATCAACAGTACCCACATGAGAAAGCCTGTATTAACAGATCCTAAGACAACATTTTTGGAAGCGTCATCACCATGGCTCTTAAATCATACCAGCCTTTCAAAATTGTACGTGCAAGTACATGTGATTTTTAGACAAAAAATGGACACCTGTTCATAACATTTTGTAATGACCTAAACTTCAATAATCTATTTTGATTTAATCCATTGTGACATGTCACCTAAGGTCTATGCCTCAACCTCACCTATCAACCCAAATTTAACAGGACAGGCATACCAAAAACGAAAGTGGAAGTCAAATACAAAATAGCCTGGAAATCACAGTTCAAAACATCAAAGAAACAAAATTAATGACAGTATGACACCAGAAAACGAAAAACAAAGCAAATTAATAAGGAAAAAGGCCTATTTAACTAGGTAGTCTTTGGTCTTTTTGCTGTTTACTTTAAAAGGACTATAGTACACTTGGGGTTAAAAATGAGAGGGATTCTTATTGGCCTAAACTGGCCACACTGTTCACACTTCAACAAATACACTGGAAAGGCAGTATCTGTGTGCGAATCTGCTGTCTCGACTATCTTCCCTTTTATAAATTTGAACTAACTTCCAAATAATCTGAACTACTTAAGTCTCTAAAGGAAATGTATACCTCCCGTCCTCAAAGAACGCTGAGGAAAAGTAGGTATAAAAGTGCTTTTAATTTCTAGAAAGACACAATTATTTCTTCATTTAAAAGCCTTTTAAGGTACACATTTCCTACCACTGATCAAGCTTTTTTAACACTGACATGATTATTAGAAAGAGAAGTCCCTCTTCAAAAACAGCAATAAAATGAGCTAACACAAAGAGGTCACATGGCATCACTGCAAACATTTAGCTTTATTTTAATTGTTGAACTGCAAAAGGCCACAGAAATCTTGCTTTGCATTTAAGTAAAACTTCCAGCGTCAATTACAAACTTCGCTTGGGGGTTACAAAGAAAACTGGCTCCCTCGTCTCAAGAAGGCACTCTTCCACTTCAATCTTCAAAAATGGAAGAAATGCAGTCTCACTATTTAGGCCTCCACACTGCTGTATACACGCAGGGGAAAAAAATGCTGTAATCTACTTTCGATCCCAACAATGAGTTCTCAAATTACATCTCATTCTTTGAAAGACGAAGAAAAAGGAAACTTTTTAAAAACTCTACAAGACAAAAAGAAGTAGAAATGTAGGCCTCAGGAGAACAGAAGGCATAGAGGGACTAGCTTTAAGCCTACAATCAGAAAACCGAAAAGCTGCCAGAAGCGACGGAGAGAGAAGGAAGCAGAATGCAATCCGGCTCTCCTATCAAAACAAAACAGGGACAGCACTACGGCGCACGCCGCGTTTCGGAGGGCATCCTGGAAACGGCCCCTTTGCTGACGGGCAAAAGCCCGGGGAGGTCTGAAGCGCGCGTGGGGCTCAAAGAGCGGGGCTCAAAGCTCAAAATCGGCTTTTACTGGTGTTCATGCCAGCTCCGACGTGGAGGTGGGCTAACCCGGCGCGCGATCTGGGCATCTTGGAAACGGGAGGGAGACAGAGACGCGGCAGAAGCAGACCCGGAACTGAAGCCTCGAAACGAGGCGAAAGGCGCCGAGGGCGACCCCGAGCCCCGTGCGCAGACCCCCGCCGCCGGGCACCGTCTCCCCGCACCCCCTCTTATTTTCGGACGGGGCGGAGAAGCGGGAGCAGGAGGATCGGAGGTTGCCCAGTCTCTTCCGGAAGGGGAAGGCCCCCGGCCCGACGGCCACTGTGCCGGGAAGGGGTGGGGGGAAGCGGGACCCGAGCGCACGGGGAAGCGCGGCTGCGAGCGGGTGAGGAAACAGGAAGAGCCCCCGTCCCGCCCGCCTCCCCCCGGGCCCTGGGCCCGGCTCGCGCGCCCCCACCCCCGCCCCCTCCCCCGACGCCCCCAAGGCCCGCCGGCGTGCGACAGAAAACAGAATACAAATCACTCACAACGGCATCGTCTCCTGCGCCGGCACCGCCCAGTCACTTCCCCCCCGCAACCGCCGCCGCTGCCGCCCTGGGCATGATCCACTGAGGCGGGAGGGAGGGGGGGGCCTGCCTCAGCCCTGGGTCCAACCCCACTCCCGCGCCCGCTCCCGCCGCTTTAAGCGCTTCTCCTCCTTCCCCTTCGTCCTAACATGGCGCCCGAGCGCTACCACAGCAACGTTCTAGAACCGCTGACGCCGCCACGCACGCCGTGCGCGCGCCTGCGCAAAGGCCGCCCGGCGCCGCGAAGCCTCACGGGAAGGGTAGTCCGTGAACCTGCGGCCGTCGGGCGATTTCCGTCCCAATCCAGTCGCGCTTCCGCGGTGGGTGTCAGGTGACCGGTGGGAGCGGCCCAGGAAGCTCCGGGCGGCGCGTTGTCCCTTAAACTGGGGGTGCTCTCGTCGCTGTCGGGAGCGACGCGGCCCGGACGGCGCGAGGAGAGGCCCGGAGCTGTTCTCGCCGCCCGAGGTCGCGGCGGCGGCGCTTCCCCTGGCACGGCGTCTGCGGAGGCGCTTGGAGGGGACGGAAGCACCCACGTGTGCGCGTGTGCCCCCCGAGCGCGGGGCCCAGAACCCGGCCGCTGGGGTCGACGCCTGGGGTTGGAACAAGTTACTCCATCTCTTGGTACTTTTCTACAAAGGGAGGGTTCTGCCTGCTTCCTGGGGTTGCGGCGGCTGTTTAATGCGATTGTGCAGGAAGGATGCTTAGCACCGCCTGGTACAGGGGCGCCGAGATGTTGTTAGGACTCCCTCCTTCCCTCTGGGCTGGTCTCCCGAGACGGGGCTTCTCGGCTCTTTTGTCCACTAATGTATGTACGCAGGCGCTCAAGAAACACTTGCTGAATGAATATATTTGCCGGGTAGGACTGTGATGACAGCGGATTCTTGAACACGAGCTAATTTTTCTCTAACAAATGGTGCGCAGGAACTTACTGGTAAAGCTGTCCTTCAGTAGAAACTTCGATGGCGGTCACCGTTTTAGCAAAGGCTGTTTCGGCCACAGCTTCGCTGAGACTGTCTTTTGCAGCCCCGATCCATCCCTGGGTGGGACCTGGAATTCTGCCTCCCCACCCCCAGCGCAAGTTGGAGGAACAGTGCCCGAGACAGACTCGGATGTTCCTTCGCTCTTCGAATTAGAACGTTCTGAAGTGTCCCACACAAGGTTAATGGAGGGGAGGGGTGGGAAAGAAACAACTATGGGAAAGTTAAAGTTCTAAAGTCTTTAAATATATTAATACAGTCGGCCTCCGTATCCGCTCATGAGGATACCCAGGGGCGGCTAAGGGACTTGAGCATCCGCCTATCTGGGTATCCGCGGGGGTGGCCTGGAACCAATCCCCCGAGGGTACCGGGGCACGACTATGCACTTGTAGATCCTCAGGAAACTTGGCAAAGGATTTCCCTTTTTTTACAGAACATCTGTTGGGACTAGTGTTCCAGAACTAATGGCTCAATGGGAAAAAGCAGAACGTCTAAACGTGCGTTGTCCAATACTGTAGCCGTTTGCCACGCGTGGCTTTTGAGCGCTTGAAATGAGGCTACTCCATTTAAGACGTGCTGTTAAGTGCGAAATACACACGGATTTCAGAGATGTTAGTATGAACAAAAGAATGTGAAATAACTCACTGGTGGTTTTTTATATTGTGTTTTGGATATCGCATTAAAGAAAATATGAAGATTGATTTCACCTGTCTCTTTTTACTTTTTAAAATGTGGCTACTAGAAAATTTTAAATTATATATGTGGCTCTCATTTTTGAACAGCACTGATCTAGAGACAGACTTGTATTTGATTCTCAATTCTAATACAGATTCCCTTACCCTCTTGTCATCAAGGTGACTTTGGTTGGGGGCCTAGCAGCAGACCTGTCCTTGAAAGTTTGAAAACCTGAAATCCAGAGAAATCAATAAAATATCAAATATTATAATCAATAAAATATGGTCTTAAAATTTGCCTGTAAATATAGTACTTTATGATGTACTTTACGAATTAAAGAATGGAAACTTCTTGAGCTTGTGGCTGTCGTCTGGCATCTCAGGAGGCAGTGAAGGAGAGAGGGACGTTAAACCCCCATGCTTTCAGTCTACAGATGCTTTACACCATTTTTGTTTCAGCCTTCCCTGGAATGAGGTAGCTGGTAGCACAACTGAAGAATATTTATTTAGTACCTGGAATGTGCTGGGTACCAGGAAGATGGTCAAAAGGAGGATGGAGTCAAGGTAGACTTCACATAGGAGCTTACTTTAGAAATGTCCTGATAGAAAAGTTAGGATTTAGTAAGCGGACAGGAGGAGAAGAGCGTAACAGGTAGAACAATAAAAAAGAAGAAAGAAAAGTGCAAATTACAGTTTATTTGGAGAAAGGGAGACTTTTGAAATAGCTAGACCACACGGTATATTGTGGGGAGTGGCGGAAATGAAGCTGGAAAGGTAAGTGAGAGGCAGTTGATGAGGGGACTTCATTCAACAAATCGGTTATTGTGCACCTGCCATGCACTGTGCTGAGCTGGGGGTTACTTTCCACTATGAAAAATACAGTCGAGATCCCTGACTCACTTAGGTCTTACATTCTAGGGAGGTGGGGGGCAGGTAATAAGCCCATAAACAGACAAGGGAATTACAGATTGTGATAAGAACCAGGAATAAAATAAACCAGGTGATAGAATTATGGGGGAGGTCAGACAATTATGGGCAGACAAGGCCTCTCAGAGGAGCTGACCTCTGAGCTAAGACCTGAAGCCATCCTGAGAGATTTGGATTTTGTCTTTTTCTGAATGGGGGAACCATTGAAAGTTTTAAAACTGGAATGAGATTACATTCCTGTCTTTGGAAGGATCATCCAAAGGGAAGGGAATGAATTGAACCGGGAGAGGTTTTATGGATAGGTGATACTGCTCTTGCCATTGTTCAGGGAAGAGACAATAGAGCTTACGATAAAGGAGTAAAGAAGAGACCAATTCGAGAGATGTACAGGAGACACAGTTAATCCTGGATGTGAGAGAGGAGGGAGAGGAAGAAGACAAAGATGATTCAAACGTAGAGAGGGTGACAGATGGATGGAGATACCAGTAAATGGGAATACCAAAAATAGGAAACGGGAGGCTAAGTGGGTAAACAGTTGAGATCATGAGAGTGGTTTGCTATGGGTTGATTTTGAAGTGCCAGTGGAACTTTCAGAAATGTCTATTGAGCAATTGAACACATGCTTCAGGAGCTGAGAAGAGAAGTCAGGGCTGGAGATAGAGATTATAAACTCTGAAGGCAAGAAGTGTGTCTTGGAATCATGTTTCAGTTCTGGAAGGGCCTTACCTACTCCCAGCGACTACAATCTAACCCTGCTCACATTTCACAAATGAGTAATGAGCTAGGTGTTCACATATCCCCCAACATTCAGGACCCAATTAAGGATATAAATTGAGCCAAGGAAAGTGGAGAGTGAGATAACGCCAATTACCAGTGTACTGGTTAAGACAATATGTGTATTGTTAGCCTTGCCTGGCTTGTCCTCAGAGCCCCTGGCCACTCCCTCCAGCCTCTGCCCGTCTCCACTGCTGCAGCCCCTTCTCTGAGCCCTTGCCCCACCCCAGCCTATTTGCTACCAGCTGCTGAGAAGGGGGAAGATGCTTTCTCCTGCTATCTTAAGTACCATTCATGTTGCATTGTCTATACAATGTCATAGTGGGAAGAATTCCTAAAATGGTTCTCTTAGATCCGCAGTGCACTCAAATAAAAAAATGCACAAAAGTATTTTTGAGAGCAGAACCTCTTCATGTTTTGGGAACTACCTGGATTGTGTTTCAGTGTCATTTAGGAGGTGATAATTGGAGATGCTGTGTGATAGAGATTTTTATCCCAATAATAAACTGCAATGATTCATTTGCCTATTAGTGGTGCGTACTTTTTAAAAATTTTCATCGAAAACCGGGTTTCTGAGTCACTAAAGTAAAAATTACATAAGCTCTTTCAGCTAATGACTACTGTACTTTTACAGTACAGCAAATTCCCCTTTTTCAGTACATTCCCCTTTCAGATGTTTGTTAGTTTGTGTTTTGCAGGCTGTGTCTTCTGCCATTTACATGAAAGAAGGAACCACGATAGCGTGTTGATTAGAACTGGCTAGCACCTGTGCCTCCTCTAGTCTCTGCCTCTCGGGCAACAACACAGCCATCTTCCAGGCTCAAGCCAAAACAAGAAGTCAGTGTCCTCGATTCCTTCCTTGCCCTCACTACCCAAATCCAATGTATTATCAAGTCCTACTGATTCCATCCCCTTCTATCTCCTCTGCTCCCACCCTAATCTTAGCCACTGTCTTCTCTAGCTTAGACCATTGCAGTAGCCTGGTACTCCTCTCCCGCTACCATTCCTGCTTTTCTCCAGTCCATTCTCCATGTACAGCAGCTAGACTTGTGGAACTTGCTCTAGATTTTATCACCCCCCTGCATAAACCCAGTTTAAGGGCTTCCCGTTGCTCTTAGACTAAAACCAAACTTGACACTGGCTGACAAGGCCGTGCATGATCTGGCTCTTGATTTTCTCTCCAACTTCATCTCAGACTCTTCCCCTCTCTCGGCTGTGCTTCAACCCTACTGGCCTCTCTTCCTTTCCTTAAACATGCTGAACTCCTTTCCAGCTCAGAGCCCCCAAACTTGTCCCCGTCTGCAGTGCCACCCTAGTTCTTCTGAAGCCTGGCTCATCCTCGGTCTGTCAAAGCTCACTATCACTGCCTCATAGAGGCCTTCCCAGACCACCGTATCTAAACTGTATTTATTTGCATTGTAGTCCTTATCACATAATCAGAACTTCCCTGTTAATTTTTAATATTATTATTCATTCTATCATCCTCACTGAGCTCCATGAAGGTAGGGACAGTGACTATATTGTTCATACCACTCTAAACCCAAAGCACCTAACAGTGCCTGGCCTATACTGGCACTTAGAGACTTAAGTGGTTTCTGATTCTTTAAAGACAACTTAGATATGTCCCGTAAATTCTGGGACATACAAGCATTCAGTCCATAAAAGGATCATCTCAGATTAACTCCTGGAAGGTAAGGATGCCTATTCATTTATATTAGTTATCTACTGCTGTGTAACAATTTGCCGTAAACTTTAAGCTACTTAAAAACACATATTTATTATCAAATAATTTCTGTGGGTCAGAAATTTGGATATGGCTTAGCTGGGTCCTCTGCTTCAGGGTCTGTCAACAAGCTGCATTCAGGATGTCAGACAGGGCTGGGGTCTCATTCGAAGGTTCCACTGGGAAGAATCCACTTGCACACTTGTGTAAAATTGTTGACAGGATTCAGTTTTTTGAAGCTGTTGGATTGAAGGTGTCAGTGTCTGGCTGGCTGTTTGGTGAGGCCCCTCTCAGTTCCTGGCCACGTGGGCCTCTCCAACATGGCAGCTTGCTCTATCAAAGCACGTCAGTTGAGAGGCCATGGGGTCTGCTAGCATGATCTCATTCACAGTCTTGTACAACCTAAGCTTCACTGTGTTCCCCTGGATGGAAGCAAATCACAGGTTCGACTCATGCTCGAAGGGTAGAGATTACACAAAGGCATGAACACCAGCAGGCAGAGATCTTGGGGGCCATCTTAGAGTCTGCCTGCCATATCAACTAAAGTTACTTTGTATAATGCTTAATATTGTGCCACACCCAAAGAGACTCTAAAGAAAGAATTTGGATGGCATTTTGATTAAGATCATTTTTTTAGATATAAAAGACTCTAACTTTTTCTAATGGGAATTCAAATTGTATTTTTCTTTCCTGAAGTGGATCTAAGGAACTCCATGGCCATGAACAAGTCTACATTTTATGGAGTTTTTTTTGAGCGTTTTTTTTAATTTTAAGGACATGTGCTGGGCCACCCCTGTGGTGCAGCAGTTAAGTGTGCACGTTCCACTTCAGCGGCCCGGGGTTCGCCGGTTCCGATCCCACGTACGGACATAGCACCGCTTGGCAAGCCATGCTATGATAGGCGTCCCACATAGAAAGTAGAGGAAGATGGGCACGGATATTAGCTCAGGGGGCCAGTCTTCCTCAGCAAAAAGAGGAGGATTGGCAGCAGTTAGCTCAGGGCTAATCTTCCTCAAAAAAAGAAAAAGGACAAGTGGTATCCTTTATTATTTTTTAAAGTAGAGTACCAGCTTCGTTTTTTTTTCTTTGTTGATGAAGATTGGCCCTGAGCTAACATCGGTGCCAATCTTCCTCTATTTTGTATGTGGGACACTGCCACAGCATGGTTTGATGAGTGGTGTGTAGATCTGCACAGGGGATCAGAACCTGTGAACCCCGGACACCAAAGCAGAGTGCACAAACTTCACCACCATGCCACCGGGCCGGCCCTCCAGCTTCTTCTTAAAAGGTTATTAAAGTACAACTTACACAGTAAAGTGTACAAATATTAAAGCCTTTGGGCTTGTCCACCATCTCTGTAACTCTACTGAGCAGTATGAATCTTTATCTATGTACACATCTGGTTACTCAGGTCTTCTGCCCAGTTTTGAATTGGGTTGTCAGTCTTACTGTCTTGGAGGAATTTTTAATATATTCTGAGTCCAAGTCCTCTGTCATATTTTTGTGTTGCAAATATCTTCCTCATTCTGAGGCTTGCCTTTTCACTCTTTTAATGTTGTCTTGAGAAATCTTTGCCCAGCCCAGGAGAATTCCTCTTATGTTTTATAGTATGGAAGCTTTATTATTTTGACTTTCACATTTAGATCTATGATCTATCTCAGAATAATTTTGCATATAGTGTGAAGTAGAGGTCAAGGGTGTTTTAGTGTCTTATTTGTTTGTTTGTTTACTGAGGAAGATTTGCCCTGAGCTACTATCTGTGTCAGTCTTCCTCTATTTTGTGTGTGGGTTGCTGCCACAGCGTGGCTGCCAGTGAGTGGTGTAGGTCCACACCCAGGAACTGAACCTGGGTCGCTGAAGCAAGTGCACTGACCTTAACCACTAGGCCACAGGGCTGGCCTCTGTTTGTTTTTAATATAAGGATCTTCAACTAACCTGCATCATTTTTTTTTTTGAGGGAGATTAGCTCTGAGCTAATTGCTGCCAATCCTCCTCTTTCTTATTTTTATTTTTTGCTGAGGAAGACTGGCCCCGAGCTAACATCCATGCCCATCTTCCTCTACTTTATATGTGGGACGCCTACCACAGCATGGCATGCCAAGCAGTGCCATGTCCACACCCAGGATCCAAACCGGCAAACCCCTGGCTGCTCAAGTGGAACATGGGAACTTAACAGCTGTGCCACCAGGCTGGCCCCTGCATCATTTATTGAAAAGACCATACTTTCCTCATTCAATTGCAATGATGCCTTTGTTGTAAATCAAGTGATTGTAAATATGTAGATTTGTTTCTGGAATCTTTGTTCTGTTGCATTAATTTATATGTCTGTCTTTTTTTTTACAGATTGACACCTGAGCTAACAACTGTCGCCAATCTTTTTGTCTTCCTGCATTTTCTCCCCAAATCCCCCCAGTACATAGTTGAATATTTTAGTTGTGGGTCCTTCTAGTTGTGGCATGTGGGACACTGCCTCAGCACGGCCTGATCAGCAGTGCCATGTCCGCACCCAGGATCCGAACCAGGAAACCCTGGGCCGCCGAAGCGGAGCGTGCGAACTTAACCACTCGGCCACAGGGCCGGCCCCTATGTGTCTGTCTGAATTGCCGTAGCTTTATGATAAGTCTTGATATCTGGAGAGTGAAGTCCCCCAGGTTTGTTGTTCTTCCAGGTCGTCTGGACTATTCTAGGTCCTTTGCATTATCATATAGATTTCAGAATCAGATGATTAATTTCTACCAAAAAGAAAAAGAGAGAAAGAGAGAAAGAAAAGAAATACACTGGGATTTTGATTGGGATTGCACTGACTCTACCACTCATGTTGGGGCAGAATGCAAGTATTAACAATATTGAGCTTTACAAGCCATTAATACGGTATATCTCTCCATTTATTTCATTTTTGATTACTATCAGCAGTGTTCTGTAATTTTCAGTGTAGAGGTCTTACACGTCTTTCTTAGATTGTCCCTAGCTATTTTCTTGTAAATGATACCAGCTTTTTTATGTAATATAGGAATATATTTATCCAAAATATAGGTATATATAATAATATGTCTATCCAAATTATAGGTATATAGAGAGGATGCTTATATGTGACTGGCCTACTCAGATTTGCGGAGTAGAAATTGCTTTCAGAGAGCTTAACAGTAAAATGACACTTAACAGATTAAACCAAAAATATGAAAAGTCACCTTAAAGAGAGGAAATGCCTCCTAACCTCTGAAGACCTTAAAGAGCGAATGTATTAATCTATCTGAAGAGAGACTGTGTCCAGGAGAGTCACAGAGGTAAAAACTGTCACTGCCCATCCCAATGTCTGGGAAAGTGCACCTTGTCAGGAAGGACCAGAGCAGGCGGCCAGGAGAGCAGCGATGGCTATATCAAGCTGGCTGAGGCTAATGCCTTGTCCTGGTTTTACATTCACTGAGCACTTGGCTTCTCACATAACCTGCTTCCAAGAAGAGCGTGTCCTGGTGGAGTGGCTGCAAGGATCTGCTCACTCAACAATCGTGTTTCTCATCGTAAACAAATGGCTACTCTGTCTCTCCACTGGTCTCTCAGGAGATTCGTTAAGACAAGTCAGCATCCCAGGGCCTTATCTGTCCTTAGACGCTGCTGAGATCACGCTTCTTAATTTGCATGGCTGAGGGCTAGACTCCATAGCGAACTTGCCAAAATGAATACCACTTAGTGAAGCATCTTGGTGACCCCTGGAGTTATTAAGTGTCCCATCACAGCCATACAGAGATGTAAATACATTATGGACTTTGTTGAATGACTGGAGATTTGAATTAGTCATTAAAAAAAAAACGAACAAACATAGCTGTGTAACAAAATTTCAGCTAAGTAGCTTTCATTCACTAATATTTATTGCACTTCTACCATGGGCTATGCTCTTTTTCAGTCTGTAGAGATACAGAAAAAAAAAAAAAATCCCTGTCTTCATGGAGCTTACATTTTAGCGAGGGAGACAGACAATAAACACATAGCCATATTAAATGATGTCAAGTGTGAGCAGAGCAAATGAACACAGTGCAGGGGCTGGCCCCATGGCCGAGTGGTTAAGTTCGCGTGCTCCGCTGCAGGCGGCCCAGTGTTTCGTTGGTTCGAATCCTGGGCGCGGACATGGCACTGCTCATCAAACCACGCTGAGGCAGCGTCCCACATACCACAGCTAGAAGGACCCACAACGAAGAATATACAACTATGTACCGGGAGGCTTTGGGGAGAAAAAGGAAATAAAATAAAATAAAATAAAATCTTTAAAAAAAAGGAACACAGTGCAGTGTCATGGAGAGGACCACCTGGGGAGGCCTCTTGGGGGAGGTGATATTTGAGCCATGGATAAAGTAAGATAGAGCCACGTGGATATGTGTGGGTGGCATATTCCAGGCAAAGGCCCCCAAACAGAGTGTACTTGGCAATGAAGAGTGAAGCGAGGGGAGCAGTGAGGTCATGAGGGGTCAGACTGCACTGGGCCTCCAACGCCCGCGTCAGGACTTTGCCTTTCACTCTATGTGGGACGGGAAAGCTTTGGAGGGCTTTTGGCAGGTCTGGCTTCTGTTTAAAGAAAATTCTCCTGTTGATATGTTGAGAGTAGTAGTCACAGAAAGGAGCAGGCTAAGTGACAAGGCGACAGCAGCAATCCAGGTAGGAAATGCTGGTGTCTTGGGCCAGGATAGTAGTGGTGGAGGGGTGCGAAGCAGACAGACGCAGGATATGTTTTGGAAGTTGGGCCATTATGATGCACTGACGAACTGAATATGGGGTAAGAGAAAAAGAAAAGAGTCAGGGATGCTCCCAAGGTTTTGGGCCTGAGAAACCGGAAGGATGGAGTTGCCAGTACCTGAGATGGGAAGATTGGAGAGCAGCAGGTGGAAGGGTGGGAGGAGAGTGATCAGGAACGGGATTGGCCGTGCTAAAGATTGAGGAGCCTATTAGACATTCAGGTGGAGGGGAGAGAGGGTTTCAAGGAGGAAACAATAAAATGCGTCAGCTGATCAGAGAGGCCAAGTAAGATGAGGCCTGAGAACTGACATTGGATCTGGCAATGTGGAGGTCCTTGGTAACCTTGCTCTAAAGGGGACCAGAATATTGGGACCATGGCTGGAGGCGGATGAGGAGGTCTAGGAAGGTTTTTGCATTTTAATTGGTTTTTGTCTCATTTTATTTTGAAGTATGGGAGCTAATACATCAAGTTTGAAGCTAAGGGTGGTGATCCAGAAGAGAGGGGACAATTATAGAAGCAGAATTGGATTATGTGATAAGGGATGGGATCCAGGGCACAGGTCGGGAGTTGATCTCAGATGGGAGTACGGACCGTTCTCCTCTGTCGCCGAAGGGAAAGCAGAGGTAGGTTTGCAGTGGGAGGATGAAGAAGTTCTCTTTTGATTGCTTGAGTTTTCTCAGTGAACAAAGAAGCAAGGTCATGAAATGTAAACATCGTGAAGGCATGAAGAGATAACTATTATAAAGACTAATGACTTCAAAGTGTTGAAAATGTATTCACTTTATTTAGTATTTTCAGTTAAAATAGAAGGGTCAAAAATAGTGCAGTAAAGCAAAAGAAGACATAGGTAAATTGGACTTTATCAAAATTAAAAGCTTTTGTGCATTAGACACTATCAAGAGAGTAAAAAGACAAGCCACAGAATGGGAGAAAATACTTGCAAATCGTTTTTCTGATAAAGGTCTTATATCCAGAATATAAAAAGAATGTTTACAATTCAATATCAAAAAGACAAACAACCCAAATAAAAAGTAAGCAAAGGACTGGAATATAGATTTCTCCAAAGAAGACATATAAATGGCCAGCAAGCATATGAAAAGATGCCCAGTCACAATGTAATACCACTTCACACCCACTAGCATCACCATCAAACACACACACACGCACACAAAACACTAAGTGTTGGCAAAGACGCAGAGAAATTGGAATCCTCATACATTGCTGATGGGAATGTAAAATGACACAGCCACTATGGAAGACAGTTTCGCAGTTCCCAACATGTTAAACATAGAATTACCATATGACAGCATTTCCACTCCTAGGCACCTACCCAAAAGAAGTGACCACAGGGGTTCAGACAAGAACTTGGAAACAAATGGTCATAACAGCTCTATTCACAATAGCTAAAAGGCGGAAACAACCCAAATTGCCATCAACAAATGAATGATTAAACAAAGTGTGGTCTATCCATACAACGCAATATGATTCGGCCAAAAAGAGCAAGGAAGTAGTACTGACACATGCTACAACATGAATGGACCCGGCAAACACACGAAGTCAAAGGAGCCAGACACAAAAGGCCACATATCATATGATCACACTTACAGAAAATATCCGGAATAGACAAATCCATAGACACAGAAAGCAGATTAGTGACTGCTGGGAGCTTTGGGGACAAGGATAACGGGGAGTAACTGCTTAATGGGTGCAGGGTTTCCATTTGGGGTGATGAAAGAGTTCCGGAGCTAGATAGAGGTGAGGCGTGGACAACATCATGAATGTACTCAGTGCTTTAAAATGGTTGCAATGGTAAATTTCTGCTGCGCGTATTTTGCCACAATAAAAAAAATAGTGCAATTATATTCAGATTACATTATTTAAAGGGATGAAATATATATGCCATTAAAATAAACCTAAACTAATTTCTCATTCCGTGTAATTCTGGGAATTGTGGGATTTTTGGAGCTGGGAAAGACCATAGGGATTGACTGCTTATGCTTAGATTGTAAAGTTAGTTTGTGGAAAATATTCAGCGACTTTCCAATTATCACAAATATGAGAATTATTCGTCCTGTTACATGAATTTTTCTACGAAGAGCTTTGCAATTCTCCCTGACTCATTGACTGGCATACTGACCCTGGACTCAAAAAGCAATCTGACTTAACGTGACTCAGAAAGCATCAACTGCTCTAATTTCTTTCCATTTCTAACACCATTGGTATTGGGGACATAACAAATCGCATAAATTCATCAGCCGACATGCTAGAATAATATATAGTCTGATTTTCTTCATGCTACAAATTAAATTATTATAAACATTAGTGTACAGAATACTTAGACTAAGAATGAAACATTAAATCAATATTCGTGCCATGAGCTACGCACAAATACGTTATCAATTTACCTTTCAAATATAGTTTTAATGAATTAGTGACCCATTGCCATTGAGCTTTTTATAATGATTCTACTTAATAAAATATTTATTTGTGGGAAGAAAAAAAGAATTTTCCAAAAACTGAAAAAACACTTTTTTAAAGCAATTTTTCGGATTACAACGTTAAACTCATCTCGAGCTCTGTGAAGTGACATCAGATCTTTCAAGTTTCACTGCGTTTCAGGATTGTTCCTGAAGAGATACTCAGCCTGTAATCGAGAGAAAGGAGAAAAGCCAAGTCAATAATTTAGAAGATACTATAAGATATTTATTAGTCATATATTTGTACTATTAATGTTTACAATTTAAAAATGAAATACATGAATCTTTTACTTTCAAATGAGTAATGAAAAACCTTATTATAAACTGTGAAGGTGTTAGAGGCTATTTCCCAGATAACCAGACACGCAATTTCTCTATCTCAACTGGCTTTCCACATTTTATTTTCAAATTGATATTTTTTTAAAAACCCAAAACTTAAATCTCTTACCAGGAAATCAATGGGATCATCCGGTCTGACCTTACAACACTCATTCAGACCCTGCATAAGCGTTGGCATAACGTAGGTCATTAAATAATTCCTCAGGGGAATAGACTGGGCCTCCAGTAATTCTCTTTCTTCTCTTTTCACTTCCTCTAGTCGTCTGTTCTATAAACAGGACATTTGGGGGAGGGGGTAAACAGACAGTCAGAAAGGAGCGAACACTTTCACACGACTCACCCCAGAGTGCATTAGAACCAGAGACTGCTCTAAATGTGCACCATGTCGCAACAAAGATGACACTTCCAGTCAGCAAAGAAAAGATGTAAATGGTGTTATAACAACTGCCTAGTCATTTAGAAAATAATAAAACTGGATCCCTACCTCACTTCTTCAATGAAAATAATTTCCAGCTGCCCAGATGAAGCAAAGTAAAAGAGAGAACAAGAGAAGTGCTAATAGAAAGTCTAGAAGGTATTGGTCTGGTGGACATGTGCTAGTCCTTGCTCAGCATACGGCTCCCCCTCTCAGGAATAATAATTCCAGATTTCCTTTGAGAAATCTCCCTTCTCAGCCTAGCAGTTTAGGTGGGACTTAAGGTCATTAATCCAGCCTGCCTCCTGGCCATGGACGTTAGCTAATGACGGGCACATTGGGCAGATCCTAAGGATGACGACAACATGGAAGGCAGAGCAGAAAGAAGGATCCCAGGTCCTTGGTGACACCATCTGAGCCACTATATCAAGCCTCACCTAAAGCCAGCTCTATCCCTGGACTTTTCTGTTATGTGAAACCATACATTTTCTTTAATTCTAAGCCATTTTGAGTTTGCTTTTTTTATCACTTGCAAGATAAAGAGTCCTAACTGATATTATTTGTTTGAAAAGAGGTCTTGGGGCCAGCCCCATGGCCGAGTGAATAAGTTCGAATGCTCTGCTTCGGTGGCCTGGGGTTTGCCGGTTCAGATCCCGGGTGTAGACCTACACACTGCTCATCAAGCCATGCTGTGGTGGCATCCCACACAGAAGAACTAGAATGACCTACACCTAGGATATACGACTATGTGCTGGGGCTTCGAGGGGAAAAAAAAGAAAAGAAAAGAAAAGAGGTTTTTCCCAGCAAGACAGCAATGGGAAACCAAACCCAGAAATCAAAATGGGAAAAAGATGGATGGATTTGACTTCATATAAATAAAAAACTTTTTATAGCCAAAAAAAACCCACCATAAATGATGTTAAAAGATAAATGATGAGTTGAGAAAAACTATTTGCAACATATTATAAAAAGCCAGGATATAATGGGAGTACACACTATTTGCCAGGCACTGTCTGGGTATTTTTACATATATTGGCTCTTTAATCACCACGGTGACTCTATGAAGCAGGTACTGGCATCATCTTCATTTTACAGATGCAGAAACTGAGACAGGGAGTGACTTGTGCAGGGCCACATACCTGCACGGAGAGCCGAGCAAGAATTGGACTCTAGCAACATAGCCTGGGAGACAGACTGTTGTCTCCCGGGGCCATTCCTGTTTCTATTACACGACCTTATCAGGAGCTGTTCTTACAAAATCATAAGAAAAAGACACATAGCCGAAACCCAGGCAGAGAAATCGTGCAACATAAGAAGAAACATGAGTGCCTACCTAACACAGGAAAAGTTGCTAAATTACTGATCAGAGAAGTGCACACTAAAACGACGAAATGGGTTTTGGTTATCAGATTGGCCTCTGTGAGCAAAATGGAGAAAGCGGGGTTGGAGGAGGTGTAGGGAAACACACGGTCAGACAGGATGTGAACTGGTTTATCCCCGCTGGAGGGCAGTTTAGAAATGTGTGTCAAAAATTAAACCATGTCTAGTCTGACCTAGCAAACCTTAAAAATTCACGCTAAGGAGATAATCAGGCACTCCAAAATGTGTGCATGATGACTCCCTTCCTGCCTGCCTTCCTTCCTCCCTCCCTTCCTTCTTTTCTTCCTTCTCTCCCTCCCTCCTTTCTTCCTTCTCTCCCTCCCTCCTTTCTTCCTTCTTTCCTTACACAAATATTTGTTAGGTGCCTATCACATGCCAGGCACTGTTCTAGGCCTTAGAAATATAGTAGAGAAAAACACAGACAAAAATCCTTATCCTCATGTAATTTAAATTCTGTGCAGGGAAAAGACAATAAATGAGACAGATATACAAAATATATAGTACATTAGATAGAATAAGGGCAAAGAGGGAAATTAAAAAGTATAAAAGGGAATATGACACGTTGTAGGGAGGGGGCAGGGGCTGAAGTTTGAAACACGATATCCAGGAAAGGTCTTATTGGAAAGATGACTTTTCACCAAGACTCGAAGCAAATGAGGAAGTTGGTCACCCAGATGGTGCAAAGAAGGGCACTGGGGCATTATTTGAAACTGGGAAATACTAGAAGCAGGCAGGTCACAGAGGACCTTGGGGGCCACAGAAAGGAGTGGGCCTTTGCTGTAACGGGGATGGACAGCCTGTGAAGAGTTTACACGGAGACTGGCCATGGTCCATGTGTATTTTAGAAGGGTCTCCTGGCAGCTGCACAGACAC
This sequence comes from Equus caballus, assembly GCF_041296265.1. Taxonomy (NCBI): domain Eukaryota; kingdom Metazoa; phylum Chordata; class Mammalia; order Perissodactyla; family Equidae; genus Equus; species Equus caballus. The sequence continues at coordinate 51,729,633 of NC_091707.1, read as the reverse complement.
AGCTTGGAGATGGACAGGGGTGGAGGTGGGGAGACCAGCGAGAAGGCACCACGTATTTCCGGCAAGAAACATTGCCCCTGACCAGGAGAGGTGGAGACCTCTGGGTGGATCTGAGTGCTATTTTAGGAAGCAAATAGGGAAGACTCAGGAATCTGGGGAATGAGGAGGATGGAATGAAGCTGACCACCCAGGGTAGATGGGTAAATCGAGGAAAATCAAGCAAAATCACAAGGGTGACATGCAGCAGATGCGACACATTCACACGGGTGCATGTTATTAATACTACTGGCAGTGGCTGGTTATTGTTATCATTACTATTTATACTAAGCAAAAGACCCTGGGCAGCTTTAAAAAAGTAGTACATATGACAAAACAAACAAAAACAGAAAAACAAAACAAACTTGTTTGGGGCATTTCTGTGACATTTCTCTATTAGCAAGATAAGAAGTGCAACTGGCTTAAACGACTCTGCAGGGCCCCCCCTACTACCCATCCACATGCACACACATACACACACATGCACACACACACATGCGCACTCACCCACTCCTCCCAGCGAGCAATCTTCTCTGCCATCTCCAAGGCTTCCTTGCGTTCGCGTTCCGCTTCCTGCATGGCCTCCCTGGCCAGGCTTTCCTCGGCAGCTCGCCGCTCCTCTTCTGCCTTTTCTTCATCCGTTAAACCGTAATTTCGAGGCTTCCCAATCTCTTTGATGAGCTGTTTGATAGCAAGTCTGTTCTGAGCATCTTCAAGCTTTCCTACATCTTTAAATACCAGGAGAGAGGAAGGGGATCAAGGCATGCTTACGTTCTCAGCCCGCCTGCCATGGGGAAAATTCGTTACTACTACAAATGGGTGATGGTAAGTTATGTAAATTACCACATTGGGGTTTCCTTTGCTAGTTTCCAGCACAGTTCAGAATTGCTCATCTCAATGGCAAATATCAGACCGGTGTCTGGGGGTCCCGGGGAGGAAGACTGGGACTCGGTCTTTGAGTTCTGACAGTCACTGTTGATTTGACGGGATGGATGGGGGAATGGACCTCCTCAAAAGGAATGAGTTCTCCATTCCGGGAAGCATCCAAGCGGAGACTGGGATACTTCTATGGGGCTTTCCTCAGAAGGAAGTCCCGCTCTTGTTGGAGGTCAGGCAGGCTAACCTCCAGGTTTCTGCTGTTTTCCGTTTCTGAGAAGCAATGATTCTGGGACATTTTTTTGATTCATTAAAAAATTAACCATTTCGGTTAGCCTACTTGAACAGGAAAAAGTCCAAATTCCAGAATATCTGACCAATGTTAATATCAAGACCAAAAAAGAAGAAAGAAAAGCCTGTTGGTAACAACGAGTTCCCCCGCAAAGTCACAAGGTAGTAAATTCTCTATCACTCTCTTAGGTTTGCTCCGAAGGGGTCTGCATAGAAGCATTTTGGGGTGGTCTGCCCTGTGGCTGAGTGGTTAAGTTCTTGCGCTCCGCTTTGGCAGCCCAGGGTTTCGCAGTTCGGATCCTGGGTGCGGACATGGCACCGCTCAACAAGCCATGCTGAGGCGGCGTCCCACATGCCACAACAAGAAGGACCCACAACTAAACATACACACCTATGTACCAGGGGGCTTTGGGGAGAAAAAGGAAAAAATAAAATCTTTAGAAAAAAAAAAAGAAGAAGCATTTTGGTACTGAGTACCTCCAGACCTTCCTCTGGGTAACCTCTCACCCTGCCCCATGCACAGCCCCGCTGTGCTCCCCTCCCCCACCCCCAGGTTTGTACTGTTTCACCTTGACCTAGACTAGAGGCACCACCTGGTTCTAACACTAGAAGAGGGGAAGACCAGGGCCAATGTATCAGTTGGTGGATGGCAGCGAGCCCATAAAAAAGCAAAAAAAAAAAACCACCCCAAAACAAAACAAAAAACCCCTCACATCTGCCAGCTCTTCGTTGCCTGAGCTCTGACATTTCAATGTATTTCTCCTCGTTTCTTCTAGTAGGGTAATGACAGCCTTCACGTGCTGGCAAGTGCTCTGAGGCATTTTTGAAAAGGTTCCCTTTTGGAGGACAAGCTCATACAGAACAATGCTGCCCCAGCAATTCTTCTGCCCTCACCCTGGCGGGGGAGAACCGCCCATTAGACAGGGATGGACACCTAACCAAACCCTGAGCTCCGACTTGTCCTTCTAGGCATGCAGAATTAGGACGGAAAGAGTCACGTCCAGCTCTCAGTTTGGCTCCTAGTGTGACATGGAAACTTCGGGGCTGTAGGGTAGCCCCAGTACCCCACATGGGCCAGAGAGGGGAGAGAGGTGCTGGTCCACAGAGTGAGAGAGTAAAGAGATATTGAGAAAGAAGTGGAGTCCAGAGATGCAGAGAGAGAATGCAGGTGCCAGCATTTTTCCAGGGCCCCATTCCAGATCCTCTGGGGCTGGGCTGCATTCCTGACCATGACACCCTCCCCCACCATGGCCATCCTTATGATACATTTCTGCCCTTTGCTTTTACGTTATCTCCTGGTTGTCAGTGTGGAGATGAGACCAAACGTGACGGGTACAGAATGAGACAAGAACACAAGGGCCACTCATCCATTCCTCCCCATCATTTCTGTCTTTCTCAACGTTTCTCCCTGGGGGGGTGGGCTGCCCTGTGTAAAGGTCAGGAGAGGCTCTGTGAAGAGCACCAGTGCCCTGCAATGCTATGGGGACAGAATGCTATCCTCAAGGGAGCTGGGAGAATGGTGCAAAGCAGCCGGCAGCAAACACACATATCTTTGAAGTCCCCTTAAATAAATGCCAATTTGGTATTCGACTTCATAATACATCCATTTGTTTTCATGTAACAGTAACACCCCCTCACCACCAAATCCTCAAGTAGAAGGACTCCCCAGGAGGAGTGCCCTGTTTATCCTGTGACTTCCCCAGCCCTGGCACATGATCCTACTTCCCTGTCCTCCCCCAGCCCTATGACAGATGTGCACCGGGACTGGCTGGGGGTCCTGATACTTGGCAGTGGCTCTCCACATTCACATTATCCTTGAGTTCATTTCATACCAATATGTATCGGGTGGATGTCAAGTTCATCAAAATAGTTTAAGACAGTCTCATCTTCGGTATTGATGTCCCGGTAGTTGCTCAGTGACCGGAGGAACCAGTCTTGGCTGTAGTGGGTCCCTGCCACGACGCTCTCCGGCAGATTCATCACCCGCTCCTTGAGGAACTCATCCGAGGCATCCAGGGCACAGACGAACTCTGGGGAGAGGAAGAAGCTGCTGAGTTAACCCAATGACAGTGGAGCTAACTAGTGGGTGCTGGTGGACAGGACACTGTTTAACCAAAACATCTAGTTACCAGCTGGAACACCTCATGTTGCCACAAATGGCCTGACAAGTTGGCCTTCTTGCTGCCTCTCATGGAGGATAAAAACATGCACATCGCTGATGTTTTCAGAGACTACCCTTTGAGGCCCAACCAGTTGGTCTTTTGTGAGATCTATTATCTTTCTTTCCCTCCCTCCCTCTCATCCTTCCTTTCTTTTTTCTTTCTCTGCTTCCCGCCTTCCTTTTCATAAAAGCAGCAGAAATTGTAAATAGGAAATCTCTAATAACCCTGTGGTGTCTATCCTTAGCCTCCCAGTCAAGTCTCACCTTGCCTCTTTGCCAACCCAGTGTCACAGGCTCTCAGAGACTCATGACTATGAGTGAAATGCTCTGATTGCCTGTTTGCCAAATTAATGAAAACGAGGACTCCTCTTGAGATTTTAATTTTCCATGGATCCAGCTCATTTACTGCCATTGGCTATGAAACAAACATCTATGTTCAATACAACATAGTTGGCGCTTAGTGAATGTTTGACACGTGGATCATATTCATGATGGTGATCATTTCATCGACCTGTGATGTTCTTTTAAATTATAAAAGTACTTGTTTCTCCAGCTTCTAAGACAAGTTCAATGGATATTTTCTGAGTGAATGAATAAATGATTAAAGGGCGGATCAGTGAAACAAACTTTCTAGGTGAGTTACCATTCTCAGATGTTCTCAACAGGACCAGAGTGCACTGGTGGCCAGATCAGTAGCCAGGTGTCTTGAAAATAACTTGCTGCCTATAAGAACCTGGCAAGGGCCAGCCCGGCGGCATAGTGGTTAACTTCATGCGCTCTGCTTCCATGGCCTGGGGTTCGCTGCTTTGGAACGCAGGTGTGGACCTACACACAGCTCATCAAGCCATGCTGTGGTGGCGTCCCACATGCAAAATAGAGGAAGACTGCCACAGATGTTAGCTCAGGGCCAATCTTCCTCCAAAAAAATTAATTAATTAAATAAAATTAAAATATAAGAGCCTGGCAAAGCTTGGGAATGGTTTGATTTTTATTCTGAAATTGTATTGGTTTGCCACATAATAATGCCATTCCCACTTAATTGCATTCTATTAAGGCTTCTTGAGTGGGTGAGAAAAGAAAGTGAACCCGGCAGAGCCCAGAGCAGGGTATGCACGTTAGGTGCGTGGAAGACGTGTGAACAATGTGTTAACAGTGACAACAAAGGCTGAAGACACAGCTGACAGAATAACCTATTGATTCATAACCAAAGTCTGATACGCTACCACTATTCCACCTCTTTTAGTTGAATATAGATTCTCATCTTTGACCATTTGATTTTCATGAGTAGCTATATTTTGAAAAGGAAAGGAGGCATCTGGATGATTCCTCGAATGCTGGTATAGTACTTAAATTGAAATAATGTCAGTAAATTCACTGGAAATTGAATCTGTTTAAGCTCCATGGTGTCAGACATCTAGATGAAAATTTAATTCTGTTAATAATCTAAGAATTTCAAAATATAATACTCTTATCTTCTTTTCCAGTGATTGAGAGAAGGAAGATTCCAGTTAATCAAATATTGTGAATAATAAGTGATATACTTGGCTTCCAATTTTCAAAGAATTTTAATGTGATAAAATATATTTCCCACTATATGGTATTTGTTTTTTTACATCTTTTCTCTTAAATGATTCAGGAAAAACTTCAGGATTTTGCAGTATCTCAAGATATTATTCAGAATGTCTACTGTCCTTTTACTGGCTAACTGTGGATGGCAAGCAATAGATTTCTGCCTGGTAAGGTGATACATAACAAGGAGGTCACTGTATTTCGCTATTTGGAGTCATGTGAAAACCTGTATTTTAACAAAATTTCCATATTCCAGGTAGGTACAACTTCAAACTTGTCTCCTTCAACTAGGAGATCTGAAAAGAATCAAGCTGGACATAGGCTAACAGCAGTGGAAAAATGCAATGATTTACCAACAAGAGATAATACCACCTAGGAGTGGGTTACCGTAGATTCGAATGTTTCATCATTCAAATCAAGCACTGACCGATGCTTGTTTTAGTCATGCTTTTTATTTTCTGTATCTAACGATGTTTTGACATCTTGGGGGGTACTTACAGACCCAGGGAGAGACTGCCCCTTCCAGGCCTAGCTAATACCTAAAGATGGTAAACAACATGCTTGGGAGCATGCCTTTCACAGGTGAGTCAACCAGCCCCTTTACATAACTCACACACCAAGCCAATATTTCCCCTGCCTTAAGTCATCCCAGGGCCAGGTACCAGACAACTAGAAGCCAAAGCCCACTGGAATTACTCAAATTAGCCAATTCTCTAAAAAAGCTGTCACCTCCGCCCTGCCTTGTCTTTCCCATGGAAACCCCAATAGAGACTATGTCCAAGACTTTCCCATCTCCTGCGTCTGCCTCCTGACCAAGCCTGGTGCCTCCCCGTGTGGCCCTGCATGGTGTGGCATGCCCCCCTCGTCTGGGGAAATGTGAGTAACAAATTCTTCTTTCAATGGCATTAACCTCTCATGTCATCACTCAGTCACCTCCATAAACTAAAATTCCAGGGTGCAAATGAGACGATGCTCTAATTTCTTTCAGGAAGATAGAAAATGATGACAATTTCTGGAAAGAGGGTAATTTACTGAGAAGAGATGAAACATTCCAAATATATTACATCTGAGACATGTTTGGACTGTGTCTAGCAGAGAGGGGGCAGTCCAGGGGACCACGATTAAGCATCATTCATCATTCTACTTCTGAGTCTCCATTTCCTTATCTCAGGGAGGGGTTTCATTAATTCTGTTTTTGGAAGCAGTGGAGTGAGAAAACCTGAGTTTGAATTTAAGCCCTCCTATTCACCAGCGAAGTGGACTTGGAAAAGCCTCTGGGCTTCAGCTTCTGGATCAGGTAAACATGAGAGTAATTCCTGATTTGCAGGGTGGTGGAAAAGTGTGTGGTGCTGGTCACGTGATAAATGATCAGTTAAGCTGAATTTTAAGCTGCCTCAGCGAGAGCATGAGGATTTATGACGAGGTTTGCAATGAATGAATATTGCGCAGAAGTGATAAACTCTCATAAACTGGACAGACCTGATTTTTCAGAGTAATCAACTTTACTTTTTAACCTTTTCTGAGGCTAATACATAAATTAATGGGAAATCTGAGACAAGTCATCCCTTTGGCATTTCATGCGCCTGCCACAAGTTTCAGAGCCCTCAGGCAAACAATAAATATCCATCCCTGACGATGACTGCTTTCTGGTGGTCTCAGTACTTCCAGAAGCTTCCTTGAAAGCTGTGCCTGCACCCAGAGGAGGAGAGGATTACAGCCATGAACTGACTCCCCCCAGGGACTTTGACACAAGTGAGCAGGCCCTTCTGAGTTACAACCTTGTGCTAAGTTGCTGAGAATAGCTGTTGTTGTATTTACCAGGTGACCAAAAATTACTTTCTACGATTACACCTCATGTGAATCGATTTTTAAAAAACTTTTTAAAGTTCACGGCAAGGTCACAAGAAATGCCTGCTAGATACTCAGTGTATCCTTTTTCGTGGAATAAGTTGTTGACACTTTGCTTTCAAGGGTACATTGTGAAACCTCTGTATAAATATGTGATAAAACAGTGAACTGAAGAGCTTTTCACCCAACGAGTCTCAATTCTGGATTCTGGATGTCTCCCGGAAAAGATGAGGACATCGCTAGCACCTAAAATACAGGAAGGAGCAATGATCCAGTCCCTGGTGGTCTCACCAACGGACTCAGAAGTCAGGGCATCGTCAGGCTACGCGTTGTTTATAACAGGTGGGAGGAGCAGAAATGAACATTCTCCAGGGGACTTCTGTCCATTTCAGAACTTTAGTATCCCTAATATTTACCCCCCAATGCATTCTCTAGTCTGGAAGTTTGTGTTTAAGCATATCGTTCTACTTTTTTCCTAAAAGACAAGATCTACTTTATTAACATGAAAAAGATGGTTTGGGTACAAAAGAGATATCGAATGGCATTCCTTTAAATATGACCTTGGAGAAATATTTTCAACTTACCAGGTATGATTAGTCTATCAAAGGGAAGCATTTTGCCTCTGACCTCTTCTTCCTCCTCCTCATCTTCTTCTAGTAAAACAAAATATACATCATCATGTTTATTACATGTTATTACATGGATAGCTCGGCGAAAAATTCACATATTTTTAACTCAAACTTACGATTGAACAGGTCTTTGGCTTGGTCGTAGGTCTTTGGGAACCCATCTAATACATAACCTTGATTCCTACAAGGCATAGATTTTAGCTTTTCTTTTATAAATCTAATTATATATTGATCTTCTAGTTGGCCTAATAAAAAGAAAAAAAATATTACCGTGGAGTCACATTTTACATAGGGGTTACCTTCTAAAGTCATCTCAAAAATTGTTGTGTAGTCAAAGTTACCATGGAAAATCTCTTACTTTTCTCTTAAAGTTAAAAATCCGTGGTTCTGTATTTTGGACATGACACATGAATTCTGAAAAAGTAGGAGAACCCAATGAGCTTGTCTACAAGAAAGAACAGGAGCAAATGCTCTTCTTGGCACTTCCAGAATGCTCTTCTGGGGTCACAGCTTTTGGGTTAAGTTGACTGAAGAGTAAGTAGAGAAATCCAGAGTGTTCCCACTTGCCAATGGAGTTTACTCCATTCTGTTTTGATATTATGCCGCTTTAACCTTAATATATAGTAGTAATAAATGCTTCCGTTGTGAGAGTTAAGCGAGATAGTATTCACGTGTGTTGCTAACGTACAATTTATTCATAGGAGGTGCTCAATAAATATCTGCTGCGTTTGAATAAAAATAAAGCTTGATCTGACCCTCACAAACCCTGTTCTCTTCAAAGCTGTGGAAAAGAACATGGCGCCCCTGCTCCCTGAGTTTTCTCACCTTGGCCCCACTGGAAAGTTCTCTCTCAGGCCCTGGATGCCAGGTTCCTGCAGTTGTTTGGGGAGTTTGTTCTACAACTGGCACAGCGGTTAAAGGACAACACAACGTAGCTCCACCACAATATTCATTTATCATTCCATGGTAATTATTGGACACCTGTCACTTCTAAGACACAGCCCTGCCCCTACGTTGCTTAGTGCACACAGTACAGTAACGTAAGTTTGGCAAGTTTGAGAAGATCTCCAAAGCTCTTTCTAGGGTATGCACTGTACTTTTAGTTTATCAGGGGGCCTTTATATAAAATAAATAGTTTTGGGCCTTTTTTTCCTACCATTCTATTTTTTTTTTTTTTGAAACCAACTGCAGTGTGTGATTTTTCTCTTTTCTTAAAGATTGGCCCTAAGCTAACATCTGTTGCCAATCTTCCTTTTTTTCTCCCCAAAGCCCCAGTGCATAGTTGTATATTCTAGCTGTATGTCATTGTAGTTCTTCCATGTGGGATGCTGCCAAAGCATGGCTTGATGAGCAGTGTGTAGGTCTGTGCCCAGGATTCGAACTGGCAAACCCTGAGCCACCTAAGCGGAGCACATGAAGTTAACCACTCGGCCACAGGGCCGGCCCCCCCATCATTCTATTAAAGACAATAAAATGATTTAATTAAAACACCTCTCCTGGGCCAACCCCGGTGGCCAAGTGGTTAAGTTCAGCGAGTTTCACTTCCATGGCCCAGGGTTCGGTTCCTGGGTGTGGACCTACACTGCTCTGTTAGGACCATGCTGTGCTGGTGGCCCATATACTAAAAAACAGAGAAAGATTAGCTCAGGGCAAATTTTCCTCAGCAAAACCAACAAACAAACAAACAAACAAACACCTCTCCTTTCTTCTATCTCTCATTGTTATGTGAATCATTAGACAGTAATTGATTCTTTCAATTAGACAATAATTGTGTCTTTCAGAAATTTATAGCAGAGTAAAAAAGAAAAATAATCAAAGGTATTATTTAACATAATAAAATTCCTTGAAATGATTTGACATTAATTCCCAGGAAAGTTCTTAATAGCGCAAAGAAATAAAGCCAAAAAAAAAAAAGTCAAAGGATTCCCTAATATTCAAAGACAAGTTTTATCGAAGCAGTCTATTTTCAATTTTCAAAGGCTTCGTTGGTAAGGCGGAGGCACAAACCCAGAAGTCTGGCTTTGGTCCCCTCCAACGCATCCCTGGGTTTCTTTCAGGCAGTGGGTTCTGCCATTCGTTTCTGTTGGCCTCAGAACATAAGTGTTCAGGGTGCAAGAAGGGACCTCCAGCAGCGGTGAAGGATAACTGAGGACTGTGAGCGCACAAGGGGCCAAGCGCAGGGGCCTTTCTCTGGAGAACACTGACCTGAGTCGGCGTTGAGTTCTTGGCAAGGGGACTGTCATTTCTGCTTTAAAATGAATACTGGACAGCCTTTAAAACTCACGGCTGCTTCTTCTTCTTTGAAAATTTTAAGTCTATCTTTCAAATACCAGAAATGTTGAAAATGCTACTATTAACCCATATTCATAATCACTAAAACATGGTTTAAAAATAGATAGCTGCAACCAAGTTTTAAAAATAATCCACGGACAGTGTAAACACCAGGAAATGCATACCTTCACAGCCGTTTCTCCCACCCACTTTTTATTTTCAAACTCACAGACAAGTTCAAAGACTATTTTAATGGTCACCTGGAATGCCACCAGCTAGACTCAATGACCCCACAGCGCTTTTGAGATACATAAGGAGAGCACAAAGAATCCTAGCTAGCGCACTCTGGGCTGTAACCACGCCCCTGCCTCGGCTGCACCATCAGAGGCTCTTCCGAGAGGACTAATGAGTAGGACACGGAGGTGCCTCGCTGGGAGGTTGTGAAACTTGTCCTGCTAGAATCATTGCAATCATATGCTAACCAGTTGGGTCAGATGAGGGAGAAGCGAGCTAACCCGTGTCCGCCTGCTGTGAAATTGCTATTGTAGTTCCGTGCAGTGGGTTCAAAGGTCTTGCTTTATCCAAACATAATCGAGGTCCATGTTCTAGTTTCAGGTAAATATGAATAGGAAGGATTTTTGGACCGACTTGAAGAAGACAAAAATACCTTCCTAAGGTTAAAGGGGATGGAATGGACTGTTCCAGCCCTGTGGGCAGCGGACGGGTGGGCATACCACAGGGAGAGGGGAGACGGAGGGATGCTTGCTGTTCTGAAGACTTTCCGTTCCCCCAAAGACCACTTCCTCTGCTCCCTCCCAGGGCCTCTCTGGAGAGAGGCTGCTGACCCAGTCTGACCTCTCTTGCATGTGAGGGAAGAACAGAGTCTTCTGCCAAGGGCAGGCTGTCCTTGACCTTGGGCGCTGCAGTGACTGTTCTCAACTCGGTACTGTCTATGCTATAATTCTTGTTCTATGTGGTCACCTCCCTGGGCATGAAAAGAGCACAGTCAGTACTTCACAGCGTCCTATTACATGATGTCCTTGGATAAGACTTTTCGGTCCTTGCTATGTAAGTCTCTGCCAATACGTATTGTCCAGTGTTTGTCTCATCCTGTTGGCCTGAATAATAGACGTTCTCGCCTCTCCTCCAAGGGCGACATAGTTCACTGCCCCCAGAGCCTTGTTTCTGGCCTGATACCTCAAGCTTCCAATGTATGCATACATGGCCATGTATACCTGGATTCCTAAAAATTCCAGTCCCCAGCCCTTAACGTCGCTTTGCCTGATTTCCTTCCACAGGTGTTCTCACAATGGAATGTCTTATCTTGGGTTTTTTCTCTTCCCCCAAATGGTGGGAGCCAGGACTCTGTTAGACTCTAAAACCTGGACAGTGACTCGTAAATGTCTCCTGGGCGAGATGGAGACAGTGTTACAGCTCCGAGTATTAATTTGTGTTTTTTTATATACCTTCCTTTTCCTCCGGGAAATCTCTGGAATTGTAAATTCCATTTCCTCATGGCCCAGCCCACATCAAAGCAGAAACCAAGACTCAGATAATCAGATAATTAAGTGGACACTCAGTGTATGGGACAAAACCACCTCCTCCACCCCCAAAACCAGACTGGAGTGGGGGAAGGAGGTGGAGGGGTAACCTGGGCCTCAGAGGAAAGCATGGAGGGGGTGGAGTCCTTGAAGATGAGCAGCTGGGAAGGGGACCACCTGGGTGATGGGCCAGAAGGCCAGAGAAGGGGCGGGCAGTCCAGGGCAGAGCCTCAGGGGAAGGCGGTGGGCAGTCCTCAGGGGGTGGATCTGTGAGGGGCCCACAGAAGCACATCCCCAGGAAGGAGCAGCAAGCGCCCACGCCATCCCATCGGCCCCCCAGGGCCAGTTTACACACCTCTCCTTCTCCCCTCATCCCCACCTGCCCCAGCCCAACCCTGGAGGATCAGAAACAGCCACCAGCAAGATGGGAGGAGTAAGTAAGAGGAAAAAACACAAACGTGCTTGAGGGGGTGGCCAGGGGTGAAACCCTACTGAGTAAGAGTCCAAGCTGTTGGTCACATTGGACCGGTCTACGGATGATACTAGTACAACCAATTTGATGGAGGATCTCCACTAACTATAGAGATGAAATGGTGGGGCTGGCCCCGTGGCCAAGTGGTTAAGTTCACACCCCTGCTTAGGGGGCCCGGGGTTTTGCTGGTTCAGATCCTGGGCGCAGACCTAGCACCGCTCATCAGGCCATGCTGAGGTGGCGTCCCACACAGCACAACCAGAGGGACCTACAACTAGAATATACAACTATGTACCAGGGGGCTTTGGGGAGAAGAAGAAGAAGAAAAAAACAAAAAGATTGGCAACAGATGTTAGCTCAGGGCCAATCTTAAAAAAGTTAAAAAAAGAAATGGTTTTATTTTTCTAATAACTGCTACTGTTTTCCTGCTGGGTAGCAAGCTCCCTTACAGACATGTCAGTTCAAAACCCAGTTTGTGATTCTTTGATTAGAATGGACTTTTTAAAACAAGAATCAGCAAAGAGGCTACTCACTTATCATCTAAAAGTTGCAGTGGGACCCGCCTGAAATTCCGCCGAAGGGTGGGGAAAGAATGAGTCTAGAGTTTGAGTTTAAAGTGACACTTGACTGTGATTACTTTGTTCAAAAACCTGGTTTATATTACCAAGCGAGTAAGACAATTTTTCCATTTATTTGTATTTCTTCCTACATGAATTATGGGTCCATGTTATTCATTTATTTTTTTTTTTTTGTATTTAGGATTTACTGATTTTCTTATTAGTTTGCTTGAGCATTTTATATACTAAGGATATTAACTCTTTGTCATATTGGTGGTGACAAATAAAAATGGCAAGCAATAGGATATATTGGAGCATATGAGGAAGCCATTTCGTGTAAACCTAATTTGGCCTGACCTCCAAAAGGGCCTGACCGAGGCTGTTGAGCACACATTGTATATCTGCTTTAGAGATTCCCTATGGCAAGAACAAAGGCCCTTGAGATAAAGGTGCAACTTCCCTCCCCCTCCCAACGTTGGAATTTCCTTAAGGGTTAAGCATCTTTCCTTAGGCTAGGAACTGATTGCTGCGCTCACCTATGACCACCCAGCTCGAGACAACAGCCTTGCCTCCTGCTAGGCCCTATGAGATAGCAGACCCGCTACCTGCTGTGTCCATCAAGCACTGTGCCAACAGGGCAATCTTGTGACTATTGTGGGAGGGACATTTCAGTCATATGTGAAACGTCCTGTTTGGGGGTATACAACCACTCTGTATACCTCACTTCTTTGGTGCCCTTTCTTCTTTTGGGAAGAAAGGCCCTGGGCCATGGTCCTCAGATTTTAGTTCAGAATAAACTCACCCAAATTTTCATTTATAGATTGGTTATGGATTATTTTCGTCGACGGTGGCAAACATTTTTCTCCTGGCTTACCCTTTGCCTTTTAAGTAATGATTTCTGATGCTTATGAAATATTTATGACTACACATTTGATTTTTTTTTTTTTAACTTAGGTAGTTCTTTCCCATCTTATGGTCAGATAGTCACCAAAACGTTAATGGTGATTTTTTTTCCTGGGGTAGGAGATTATGAGTGAGATTTCTCTGTGGTTGTTATAATTTCTGTACTTTACTTTTTCTAGCAAACAGTCTTTCATAACAAGAAAAAAACACTGTTAACCAGACCGGCGCAGCCCCATGCTGCGTGTGCGTTACCCGAGTTCTGCTCCATGCTTTCTTTGATGCCGTCCAAGAGCTCCTGTGCGTCTTCCACATTCTCCTCTTCCTCCTCCTCTTCACCTTCTTCTTCGCCTTCCCCTCCATCTTTAGGTGCGACAATCGCCTCCTGCATACCACAGGGATATTCAAGTTGGATGATGCCTGCGTTGATGCGCTACTCACAGATCCACTGACAAGTGATCCTGGAAAAGGCTGGTACCCAAACAGGGAACGTGCTCGAGACAGGCGTCGTGCGTAAGTTGTCAGGATGTGGGTATCTGCAAAGATGGATGACAGCCTCGAGGCTTTTCTTTCTCTATTTGAGGAAAATAATCTATTTCTGTGCTAATGCTGGAACTGCTTAAGAATCAACACTTTTCTAGTGTCAGGTTGTACCTTACTTGAAGGAAACACGTTTTGTAGAAATCAAGACTTTTAGTAATCACTTATGGAAATGTAGGTCAGTATCTACCATTCCCAACAAAATGATAAAAAGCAATTAATTGGGGAGAGGAAGGGGAGACAGAGCAAGGAGGATTTTTACGGCAGCGAAACTACTCTATATGATATTATAATGGTGGTTACATGTCACTATATATTTGTCCCAAATTCATAGAATGTACAACACCAAGAGTGAACCCTAATGTAAACTATGGACCTTGGGTGATAATGACATGTCACTGTAGGTTCATTGATTGTAACTACAGTCATGCATCACTTAATCATGGGGATACATTCTGAGAAATGAGTCCTTAGGTGATTTTGTCATTAAGCAAACATCATAAGGTGCACTTACACACACCTAGACGGTACAACCTACTACACACCTAGGCTGTATGGTACTAACCTTATGGGACCACCATCGTCCATGTGGCCCATCGTTGACTAAAGTATTATGCCTCGCACGACTGTCACGGCCTACTCTGGTGGGGGATGTTGATAATGGGGAGGCTGTGTGTGTTGGGGGGCTGGCGGGCTAGTGGATGCACAGGAAATCCCTGAACCTTCCTCTCAATTTTGCAGTGAACGTAAAACTGTTCCAAAAAAATAAAGTCTTTTCTTAAAAAAGCAGTTAATAAACAGTCTGATAATACCCTGAGATACATACATCAAGGAGAAAAAAACCTCAGAATGTTCCAGTTGACAGAGAGAATACAAGATGGATTTTAAGCAACAGCTGGAGACAGACTAAATTTCAACGGCAACCCATGAAAGGCGCTTCCATCTCACAGAGGAAAGTCCTGTGGGATGCTGTGTTTTCATAACCGGGGACAACAACAAAATCCAATTAAAATAATAAATCTCTTTGGAGGGTGCCATGTAAAATTAGTGGCTTCTTTATTACAAAATGAAGAAAAGCATTTTTTTTAGAGATTGGCATCTGAGCTAACATCTGTTGCCAATCTTTTTCTCTTTTCTTTTTTTTTCATTCTTCCTCTTCTCCCCAATTCCCCCCCAGTACCTAGTTGTATATTCCAGTTGCAGGTCCTTCTGGTTGTGGCATGTGGGATGCCGCCTCAGTGTGGCCTGACGAGCGGTGCCATGTCCGTGCCCAGGATCCGAACCGGCAAAATCCTGGGCCACGGAATTGGAGCGTGCGAACTTAACCACTCGCCGACGGGGCCAGCCCCCAGACAAGCATTTTTTAAAATAGAAAAATTCCCAGTAACGTAGTTAAAAGTGTTACCAGTTTTGCTATGGCTTCGGAAATGACGTCCTTCAACTTGATGTGGTGCAGTTTGTAGTGTTTGGACAGTGCTTCAGCAATGCTGGATTTTCCCACAGCAGGAGGCCCGAGAATGCAAATCTTGATGGGCTGAAAGGAGAGAATAAGGTTCATGTAGCGAGCTCTGAACCATCTGTAGCCCGTGTTTTATGTTAGGGGTGTGCCTTCTTGAAAGTCTCCGGATCGGATCCTGCAGGCTAACTCTCGCGCCTCCCTCAAGACTCCAGAGTCACTTCCTCCAGGTACTTAATGAGCAGCTACTATGTGCAGGGACCTGGGCATGGCGGGGATACCACACTCAACAAGAGGTGCTCAGGGATACCTCCAAAGTACTAAAAAGCAGTGTTCGGGTATTACATGCTAACAGTTTCACGCTTACTGTGTTACTCCTGTAAAGATAACAAAGAAAGAGAAGAATCTCTGGTCCGGTGTAGAGGGTGCTTGATTTCTTGCCTCAGGAATATTGTTTCTGGACTGAACTTTGTCTTTAATTATACTTTCCTTTATAACACAGTTAATTTATTCCAGTTTTTAAAAATACAAATTTGTTTTTTTTTTTAAAAAGCCACCATTTCTTCTGCTGAAAAACTTGCTTGAATGCAAAAGAAGCTCGGTCATCTTCATAATCAGTGAGTCAATGTCTACTTCTAACAGAAATAAAAATATCAGTAACAAACAGTCATATCTTTCAATGTGGTCCAAACAGTGGTGAAACTGAGAGGTCTAGTATTTTGCAAGACAAATTTTAAAATTTAAAAAAAGTTTTTAAAAATCATGCCAATGCAAAGGATTTCCATTGGCAGAGTGCCCGTATGATTAAAGATTACATAATTTCATCCACGAAGTTGGCTATTGGTATTATGACTACCATTTGTCAGGCGAGGACACCAAGGCTGGGAAGGAAACAGGCAGGGACGTTGCAGTGGTGCTGGGCGAGGAGTGGTTCCTCACATGACTGGTTCCACTGGGTTAGGGACAGACACTTTCAGGGGGATGGGAACCTCCAAGATGGCAAGGAGTGGAGGGAGCAGGTGTCAGGAAAGCAACTCTGGAGCTGAGTCTGGATGGGCAGGGCTGGGCTGCTAGGTGGCCTTGGTGAATGCTGAGGTCCAGCTGTCAACTGAGCAGGTTCACATGCCTCGTGCTGTCCACACACCAAGGGCGGATCTGTCTCCTGGGATAGGCTCGCCTCATCCACGTACAGAACCAGAATGCCAGCTTGTTCACTTATAATGAGAAGGATGACTGCCAGGGAACTCAGCACAGTCCAAGCGCACACGTCTGGGACATTTACTCCCTCAGGGCAGGCGGGCATGGAGGGTTGCTGATGGGCTTTGATCAGAATGAGGAGAGCTAGATGAACGGATGTGTAGCAGCATCAGGTCAAAGTGGCTTGATGCATCTGTCTCTGAGACAGGGACAACTTTGCTTTGCTAAAGCAACTGGGATGGTGGAAGCCCTAGGCTCAAGGCTCCATCTTTTTGGATGTTGCTGGTATGTCACTATCTACACTGCCCTCAGGAGTGTTTCCTGTTCTATGCTACTATGCTGACCAGTGCCCCGAGAGATGGATAGACTGTTTAATTTTTACACATGCTTATTCTTTCCTTATTCCTTCTAGCATGTTCTGTCCCATCTTGTTAATCAGGAACCATATGGTCTCTTTTTTTTTTTTTTAAGATTTTATTTTTCCTTTTTCTCCCAAAGCCCCCTGGTGCATAGTTGTGTATTTCTAGTTGTGGGTCCTTCTAGTTGTGGCATGTGGGACGCCACTTAAGCATGGCTTGATGAGCAGTGCCATGTCCGCGGCCAGGATTCGAACTGGCGAAACCCTGGGCTGCCGAAGCAGAGCGTGCAAACCTAACCACTGGGCCACGGGGCCAGACCCAGGAACCATATGGTCTCTTTAAGGCGTCTTGTCTTATCTCTACCCTAACTGTGGGTTGTTTTACAGTTGGCCCCCAGAGGACAATAGCAGTCTACCCTCCTGAGTTGGGGTGATGTATGCCCTAGGGTAGTCTCCAAGAACAACCACCACAGGTATCTCAGATGCTTAAAGGGGTCATTGTTCCTTTTGCTAAGCGGTACATCTTCTACTTATTTTTAGTGAGTAAAACGTTTTTCAGGAGAACCTGGTTCTGAGGATATAATGGCGACACTGTACCTGCTTGTATGGAGTGTTCCCATGCTCAAGGGTAATTACGTTTATGACGCACCTATTACTCATATCTTACTCTACAGTTTTCAAAAGACTTTCTCACATGTTATCCACTTCCATCCTAGGAACGCTTTCCTTGGGTAAATCCAAAGATCTGGGCAAGCGTGCATTTCACTGATTTCGGAGAGGGGTGCGGTGGCTCTGCAGTTAGGCCCTTCTGGTTAAGTTTGCACCCTAGCTAGTTTGACTCCCTGACTAGCTGTGTGACCTTGAAGGCTAAGGTCACATCTTTCTGAGACTTCCTACCTAAGAATTCCTACCTTGAAAAGTTGTGATCGAGCTTACTATCATATTGTATTTGTGTCAAGCATAACAGTTATTATCTATGTTAACTTTAAAATTTTTAATACAGTTATGAGTTGCTTAACAATGGGGATACATTCAGAGAAACGCGTCGTTAGGTGATTTCATCATTGTGTGAACATGATAGAGTGCACTTACACAAACCTAGATGGTACAGCCCACTACACACCTAAGCTGTATGGTGCCAACCATGGGACCACCATTATATATGCAGTCCGTTGTTGACCGTAATGTCATCATGTGGCACATGGCTGTATTTGATTGACAAGTATTAACATAATATACATGTGGATTGTTAGACCTGGACAAATGGGTCAAATCTGAAAAAGAACTTGAATTTAGAAATTTGAAAAAGAAAGTTCTTCCGCTGGTATAATTATACTAAAAGTTTCACTTACTTTGTCTAAATTAGAAGCTTAAACAGGAAATGGTTATACTTACCAATAATCCTCTGCTTTGCTTGTACTCTTTGAGGATATTGTTGATATTTTCCACAAATCCTGTTTGGGCAACCCATCGAATGTTAAAATTCTCCTTCACAAGGAGTGCTTCCATTCTCAAGTGGACCAGTAAATGGTCAAGACACTCTTGCTAAGAGATAAAGGAATAGCAGTGATTTGTCTTTTTTCCCCTTCATTTTTATGGTTATAACAGACCAAAATCCACTGCAGTTATTAAAGAAAAAATACATACATTCACAAAACAGGAAAGTCAACTAATCCGGTACTAAGCATGGACAGAGCACCCACTGGGATACACTGTGACACTTCTAAACTCACCCCACAGCCGCTTCCTCACGACAGTAGCAACCTGGTTCTCATCATTAGACATGCAGCTCAAAGAAGAGGAATATACTGGAAGTCTAAGTATGGGTTTCTGTATAAAAAATTTTAATTGTATCTACTTTTTGAATAGTGTAATCTCGTGGTTCAAAATCCAAAGGAACAAAAAGTATAGAGGAAAACACTCCCTTTGACTGCCATCGCTACCCACCAGTTCTGCTTCTCAGAGGCAACCAATGACATCACTCCTTTCAGAAACGTTCGCAAACGCACTGTTTTGATGCAATTTATTCCTAAAAAGAATTCCATCCCAAAGCAAGCTCGAATAGCCCACTGCATGACAAAAACTACTGGTTTTTGCTGTAACAGAATCAGAATCTCAACCTCTCGTTTAAATTTTAGAAAGAGGTCAAGAGAATACACCCAGTGTTTGTACAGCATTTTACATATTAAACAGCTTTCAATACATTTTCAACCAAGACCTCCGAGGGTCTTTCAGAAAAGAAAACAGGCTCAGGCTGCAGAAGAGAAGAGTAAGCTGCTTGAGGTTAGACATCTAGTTACAAAGGAGGAGCTGAAGGTGAGCTTGGAAGCCAGGTATTCCGGCCCCAAATCTCTCAAGAACCAAAACATTTAGGAAAGCAGCAGAAAAAAGAATCTCTAATATACTAACTGTTAAGTCCTTGGTTAGGAAAGCATTTTCTTTGGGTATTTTCTGGATTTTCCCAGGGCCAGTACTTTTACTGATGCACTGTTAGAGAAAAATAGAAATGTTATTTGGTTTACTTGTAAGATTTTAATATAAAATTTCTCAAAGGAATGTAAACATAACTGAATACAAAAGAAAATTTGCAAAGTAGAGGGGAGTGCACTGAGGGTATTCACTGGTTTATTTGTTCAGTGCACATTTAAGGATCACCACGGCATGCCAGGGCCTGGAGAGAGGAGAAAGGTCTCATCCCTGGCCTCCAGGAGCTCCCAGTCTGAAAAGGGAGACAGATGCATGTACACAGAACTGTAAGGTCTGCAGCTCAGCAAAGGGGATGCTGGGAGTACAGGAGAGAGGTGACCGGCCTGTGCGGGAGGGGGGCGGGAGGTGGGAAGGAGGCAGGGAGGGTGCAGAGGAAGGTATCTGAGCTGAATCTTAAAGACAGCGGGAGTGGCCGGGGGAAGGGCCCAAGAAGGCTGCACTCACCAGGTAGCTGGGCTACAGGTGACAGGTGGCTTTAGCCAGAGTGGCCTGGACTGGAGAGGGAGCCCTCACAGGCCTGGAGTTCCTGGAAGCCGCCAGTAGCTCTGGTGAACCTGACCATATCAAAACTTGGGGGCAAGTGTCCACAGCCACATTGTAGGATCCCGGTGTGTGATGTGTGTGTGTCTGAGCCCTACAGTGGCCTTTCCTGCCCGCTCTGTGCATATCCTGGAGAAAGGCCATTTTGGGTTGTAATTTCCCAACACATCCTGCAAAGTGCAGATAGCGAGTTTGGTTTTAAGGATATTCTGTTTGAGGAGTCCCCCGTCTCATGAGCACTCCTGATTCCATAACTATAGTTTGCGGGGGCAAAACAATTTAAGAAATGCCGTCAAGTCTGGGATGAAACAGCGGTACCTTGACAAAGTCTTCCAGGGTATGAACAGATTCGTCCACAGCAACCAGGTAACGAACCTTCGGCACGTGGTCTATGACGTTCTGTATCACACTGCAGATCGACAGGGACAATCACCACCGGAGAGGAAAAGCAGAAGAGAGGCAGTGAACTGAATTCCCTGACCAGCACCCTGGGGGGGCAGGCACGGTGCCTGGTGCTTTAGGAAGTTATCTCAGTCCTCCTCCGACAAGGCCAGGGCTGGGATGATGGGCCGCCCTCTGCAGATGAGGAACCTGCTCAAGAGTTAAGTGACGTTTCTTGGGTGGAGGAGTTATTGGGAAAGTCAAAGCCAGATCCATCTGGCTCCACATTTGTCTAGTGTACTGCACAGGGGACCTGACCTCCAACAGGGCTTCAGTTTGTCGACACAAATAATCCATAATCAATCTATAAATCAAAATTTATTATGAGCCAAATCTGAGGACTAGCCCGGGGTCTTCCTTCCCCAAGGAAGGAAGGGCACCAGAGAAGTGGGGTGTACAGAATGGTTATATACCATCTTGGAACAAAGAGCACGCATCACCTATGACAGGAATGTCCCTTTTACAGTAGTCACGAGATTGCTTTGTTGGCACAACAGATTGGTGGACAAAGATCAGTGGTCACAAGGTGAGCACAGCAGGTCAGTAATTAATGCTTAGTTTAGGGAGAGATGTTTATCCTAAAGGAAATGCTGATACGGGGGAGGTTACACCCCTATCTTTAGGGGCATCCTTCTTGTCTTTGGGACACAGTAAGTATTTAAAGCAGATGTATAGTTGGCCTCGTGGCGCAGCGGTTAAGTTTGCACGTTCCGCTCCTCGGCGGCCCAGGGTGTGCTGGTTCGGATCCCGGGTGTGGACATGGCACCCCTTGTCAAGCCATGCTGTGGTAGGCATCCCACATATAAAGGAGAGGAAGATGGGCACCGATGTTAGCTCAGGGCCAGTCTTCTTCAGCAAAAAGAGGAGGATTGGCAGCAGATGTTAGCTCAGGGCTAATCTTCCTCAAAAAAATAAAAAAATAAAAATAAAAATACAACAGATGTACAATGCATGCTCAACAGGTCACATCAGGCCCTTTTGGAAAAACAAGATCAGGCCAAATTAGTTTGAAAACAAATGGCTTCCTCATATACTCCAATATATCCTACTGATTGTCATTTGTTTATCAAGTTTATGAAGTCTGTCCACCAGAGGCTCGTTTATGTCTCACAACAGCGCTTTGGGGCAGGTGTTTCACAAAGTAAGACGCAGATTCAGAGAAGCCATGGCTCTGTCAAGGGACCGTGCAGGGAGGGGACCTGAGGTTTCCCACCCTGGAGTAACAACGATTACCAACATGTCTGAGTGCTTAACTCTGTGTGGGGACCGTGCTAAGGGCTTTGCAGGTGTTATCCCATTGAATTTCCACAACCACCCCATCAGGTAGGTACTGTTGTTATCCTCATCTTACAAATGAGAAAATCGGACAGAGAGGTTAAGCAACTTACCCAAATTCACACAGCCAGCAAGAGACAGAGCACGGATTTGAATACACATGAAAGAATTCCAGAGAGAAACAATAATGACAAGAAGTCTATCATGAGGACTGTCAACTCTACCTCCATTTTAGCTTCCTTCTCAGCAAAATGAAAATAAAACAAATGTACACATCTAAATGTCCATTTATCATTTAATTTATTTTAATTTCTCAGAACATTTCAATTTTTTTGCTGCTTTCTTTGTTAAATATTTGACAATCTTCAAAGAAACCTGTAGGAAAAAATGCTACCGAGAGGGGCCCTGGGTCCTTCTGAAAGGGAATAACTGAACTCTCTAATTTATCTGTTTGGAAGTAAGATGTTAAGGACCAGTGCTAAGTATTGTGTGTTAATAACGTGAAAGATTCGTTCACATCTTTGAAACCTGACAAGGTCATAATGTAAAGTCTCTGCAGAACAGAAGGGTGCATTTCGGCCCCCACGTCTGGGGTAGATGCTGCCTGGAGCAGGTCTAGGTTTCTGTGGAGTTCGAAGCTTATACAATTCAGGGGATCTTTCTTTAAGAAAAATTATAAAAATTTAAGTTTAGGGCCTTGGAAGAGACCCATGCAGGTGAAAGGTCCTGAAGTTTAAGCTTTATTGTTCCCCAGTAAATCTGTCAATCTGCCTGGGGTTGTGACTAATTTACTAGAGGCCAGTGGATGAGAGGAAGAGTGGGATCTAGAAGCCAGAATCTCAGGGAAGAGCTGAAACTGCTTCCCCGCAGGGGATGAGTGGTTGAATGAAGCCCCAGGAACGGGTCGCGTAGAGCTGACAACCACAAATAAAGAGAAGCATCTCTTGGACCTAGTGTTTGAGGCAGCGTCTGCAAAGGAGAAAGGGTCTCCGGACCTGTCTGGAGCACAGAGCTGGGATAATCTACGAGCGTGAAAGAGATGTGTTAACTTTACCTACAACTGCCCAAAAAACCTTCAGGTTTAGAGCTCGCCATCTCATTTCTGGAATTTAAGTTGGTGAGCTGGACATATCAATCTCATTTAGGACAGAGGAATAAGAAACTAGGTCCCCAGGACTCACGTAACAAATTCTTTTCCAAAATTGGAAGACATGCTACTCTGCTAAAGCTGATAAACTTTCTAAAAGATGAACCTGAACTTATCATCAGAAGTGGAGATTTTAGATGATGGACGCTATCTCATCAGATGCAAAAGAGAGACAATCACAGTACCTTCTGCATAGGGTAGCTGTGAAGAACAAACACAGTAATATATGTAAGGGTCTCGGCACTTGGAAAGTGCTCAATAAATGTCATTAATCAATTCATTCTAGAAAGTCCCATCTCCGGGAGAATGCTTACCCTGCTAGATCAAGAACATGAATTGCTGGAATCACGTTTGTTCCATCGCCAAAAACTGGTAATGCAGGAACGTCACCCAACCAAGCTATCTAAAAGAAAGAAAAGCAGAAGCATGTTTTCCCCAGTCATATGTGTCTGACTACTACAGCTCACATCCAGGGCCATAGATCCATCTATCTGACGAAGTCATCGCCTGTAGGAGATGCTCTGTAAATCAGTCCTGAGGAGATTTAGTTGCCCATCCAATTCTATTATGAGAAATAAAGGGTAACCTCGGTCTGAAATGCTTTTCAAGAAATCTATAATCTCATCAGCTATCTCTAGGCGTCATCGGCATGTTATCTACACAGAGAGAAAATGCTTTCATATGCCTGATGTCTTTAATTCTCGCAAAATCAAATTCTCACAGAATTAAATTAAATTTTAAAATTATCCCCACTGGCAGTGGGTAATGATCATCAGTTTATGGATGAAATGCTTAGTAGATAAAGTACCCCGTGGGAGGTTGCATTTCTACTAAATCCCTGAGTCTGGATTTGAACTCTGATCTTCAGAGTCCAGATCCTTGTCTTTTCCCTTCATTAAGTATTTCAGTAAATAAACTGACAGTCTGGATATTGTTAAACTGTCATGTACTAGATTATGTAAATTGCTTTTAAAGAGTGAAAGAGGTAGGGGTGGGGGCCAGAGCTGACCACTGAATCTTCTAAGATGTTTTGGACTGTGGGAAACCATTTAAGGGTTTTAAGCAGTGAAGTGACATCATTAGATTCACTTTTGTCACCTTGTGAAGGATGATGGGAAGTAAGAGTCTTAATGGGGAGATGGAGGCCATGACAGCTGTGCGGAGAAGTGATGGTTTAGCCTAGCATGTGGGTGGGGAGTTGAGGCAGTGATGTTGGAGAGAAGGGAGATATTGAGGAGGCTAGTTCTATAGGACTTGGGGATTTTGTGATGGATGAGAAAGAGGGAGGAGTTGGGTTCCGGCTGGTGCAGCCGGCTGGAGGTGGTCCCAATTTCTGAGATGGGGCCCTGGAAGAGGAGCAGGTTTGAAGGTATCTGTAGGTATAGTTTGGATTTATGAAAGACATCCAAAGTGAAATGCTGCATAGGTAGCTGGATCTACAGAGCAAGAACACAGGAGAGAGAGCCCCACTGGAGACTTATGTTTGAGAGTCATTGGCACCAGTCATGGGTGTGAACAGTCCAAACCAGGAAAAGAGTATAGATGGGGAAGACAAGAGGCTCTAGGGCAGAGGCATGAGAATGTCAACATTCCATGGTCAGCTAGGTAAGGAGTTGCTGAGAATGGACAACGAGAAAGAGCTTTCTTTAGCTCACGCTCTTCAGCTATCATATCTCTTATACCAAAAAATCCAACCAACCAACCTTTTCTTGACTACACTTCTTCTAACTCCTGCCTTCTTTCTCTGCCCCACTTTACAGCAAAATTTCCTCAAATTTCTTCTCTACTCTCACCATCCCCACTTCCTCTCTTGCCATTTCCTCTTGAACCTACACACATCAGGCTTTTGTCCTACCCAGTTCCCAAAAAATCCCGTGCTCAATTCTCAGGTCTCACTTGACTTGATTATCTGCAGTATTTGACACAGCTGGTCATTCTTTCTTTTTAGAAACACTTTCTTCACTCAGCTTTTTCAACACTCTCCTCTTGTTTTTCCTCTTACCTCCCTGGGTGCCCCCCTTCTCAGCCTCCTGTCCTGGTTCCCTCCCATCTCCTTGTAATCTCCAAATATTGAAGTGTCCCAAGACTCAGCCCTCAGATCCATTCTCTTCTCCATATTTACTCTCTAGGCGATGTCATCCAATCCTTTGGCTTTAAATACAACACGTATCTGATGGCTCCAAAGATTCTCTCTCTAGTCTTGGCCACCTCCATGATCCTCAAATTCATATGTCCAACTCCCCACTCAGTATCTACACTTGGACGTCAGCCATCTCAAACCTAAAAAGTCTAACACTGAACTTCCCACTGCATACCATGCCCTAACCTGTTCCCCATCTCAATAAATGGCAACTCCATACTTCCAGTTACTTAGACCAAAATCCCTATAGCTATCCTTTACTTTCTATCATCCTTACATCCAATCTTTGAACCAATCCCATTGAATCTACCTTCAAAGTATACCCCAAATCTGAACAATCTTCAGTATCTCCATCATTCCCACCCAGGTCTCAGGCACTACCCTCCTAACTAGTCTCCCTGCTTCTGCCCTTGGCCCACTACAGTACATTCTCAACACAGCAGAAGATAGTTATTAAAACTTAAAGATTATGCCACTGCTGGGCTCAAAATAGTCTAATGGTTTCCCAAGCCACTGGAATAAAGCCAAAGTCTTCACAACAGGCTACAAGTCTGGGCTCGATCTGACTCCTCCATCACCTCTTTGACTCCCACACTTTAGCCACATTGGTCTTTTTGCTCTTCCTTCACACAGCCGGTACATTACTGCCTCAGTTCTTCACACTTAGAGTTCCCACCGCCTTTCCCCAGAAAGCATATGAGCTAGCCCCCTCACGGCCTTTCACTTTCTGCTCAAATATCGCATCATCAGAAAGGCCTTCCTCCACCGCCATATATAAGATAGAACCTCCCAACCCTACCCCTGGCACTTTCTCTCCACCTTTCTCTGCCTTGTTGTTTTCCATTTTACTTTTCAACATCTGAAATACTCTACATTCCCTGGCTAGTTTGTTTGTTATCTATCCCTCGCTCTTCTCCACCCCTCTGGAATGTAAGCTCCACAAGTGCAGGGACCTCATTATGCTATTGGATTTCCAGTCTCTACAGTGGATTCAGGCACGTGGCAGGCACTCGGGAAACATTTATCTCATGAATGAAAGGAGATTCATCTTTTTCTTTATGATTCTGAGAGTGGTGAATACAAGTTGCCAATAATGGGAAAGAAAAATAGGTGGTTATGGTCTACATCCATATGTTCCTTAAGCATCTGCTGTTCTACTGGCCTACCCACATCTAGAAGCAATCAAAAATATCTCCGAGTTGTATAACTTTACTGTAAAACACTTAAAAAAACTCCTCATAGTCACTGAAAAGTCATACCTTGAAAAAAGTATGTAAGATGCCTCCTTCCAGTCCATACTGAAGTCCAGCAGCAACTACGTAAGTCACGAATTTTTTGGCCTATTCAATAAAATACAGGGGAAAAGCTAAATGTAATAGTATCGATCATATTGAACCAGATTATTTTAGTGGTTAAAATGAGCACTTTAGGAAGTCTCATCACCCCATTCGGGTTGCTAAGGTATTGTTTAGGATAGAAATAGAATCCCTTAGAGGGGGAATCAACACCACCCGCACATCCAGGATGCCTCTGACCACTGTTAAAACTAATTGGGACCCTTAATTAAATGAAAGCCAGAGTTAATTATTTGTGAAGACTTAATGCGTCTAAGCACTATGCTGGGCCCCCAGGGGAAAAGGGAGATAGAAAAATCCGTCCTTCCATGATGATCTTTAATTACCAGTAGGGGAGGTGGACATACGTAAAACCAAGGAGTTTAGTAATGGGCCTTAATACAAGGATTTTAATTGACATAGAGTGTTCACTTCATCCAGGGGGAGTAATTTAGGGGCTGGGAGAATCTACATCGATGTTTAACTATTTTAAAAAGTCATCATGGGGCTGGCCTGGTGGCATAGTGGTTAAGTCTGTGCACTCCGCTTCAGCCACCTGGGGCTCGAAGGTTCGGATCCTGGGCGCAGAGCTACACACCACTCATCAAGCCATGCTGTGGCAGCATCCCACATACAAAATAGAGGAAATTGGCACAGATGTTAGCTCAGGGCCAATCTTCCTCACACACACACAAAAAAGTCATCAGGTACTAGCATCTACACTGTGGGGAAATGGGCTTTTTCGCATGTTGAAGAGCTTCAGGCAGAGGTAAGACTTAGCCATACCTGGGCATTGATTCTTCCGCTTTAACGCCCTCCTCCCTCATAACCCAATAACCATGTGGCTTCAATGGTGTTTAATTTAAAAATCTAGAGGGAGTTGGTGTAAAGGTTGGTGCAATTCTTTTCTGGTCTGCTGCTGTGAGGTCCAAGTATAGAAGGTGCAATGACCAACAGAGGTCTGTTTAGGTTCTATTAGACATTTGACTCACAGGCCACCAGAGGCCGCCTACTTCAGATCAGATTTTTTATCTTTGGTGAATTATATTGGGAATTGAATCTTATCTGAGGAAGTGACTTGTGAGTCTATGCTTGTGTGTGATTGATCTCTTCTTGCTAACCCATCATCCAATTAAAACACTGTAGTTGGCGTCAGAAGTAGAATTACGGATAAAGACCCGCCCCCCCACACCTTCACCACGATGACCAGATTTTGGAAGGTTAGATGTTGGTAAGTTGAAGAGATGAATGATGAACTGAGGATGGAGCTCAAGTCAAGTTGGAAACCCCATGGGATGAGAGAACTAGGCTCAATGAGTGGGGTTTTTGAGGAGTGACTCTATTGCTGTAATTGATCCACATTCCTCCACATCTACACCAGTGGGTGAGCCAGGCAAGGGCAAGGTGCCCCGGTTCCCAGGCTTTTCCTAACTGCACTAGGTAAAGTGACAACAGAAGACCCCGAAAGGGATGTGAAAAGCCTTTGGGCTTGAGGCCCAGCCAGATGGGCATGCAGTGGCTTTCCGGGAAGAAACGAGATGACTGCTGAGGTTTTAGAAGGAGGCAAGGGTGGGAGAGTGTTGCTGAGAGATGAGGAGGCTACAAACCCAGGGGAATAAAACAGAGGCCAAAGATTTTAAATGTGGGTGAGGGGAGGGCAAAAAAGTACTAAATGCTCTGTCTTGGCTCACCTTCCCCAATAAAATCGTTAAGGAGGAAACTGATTGCAGTTCAAAATTTTTAATTGTGAGTAACTCTGTTTTGGTATGTGCCGAATCTTTTCCCTTATGGCTTACTCTGAGCTGGGACTACAATTTGGACAAAGGCACTGGGAACTAAACTGGCTACGGGTGGGAACCAGATGTTTCTCACTTTATTTAAATGGATACATACAATTTCTGCTCTTACCAAGATAGCGTGAAGGAGGGCCGCTGAGTGTTCTCTCCCTGGGAGCCCAGGGGCTGTTTTCTAGAAGTGGAGTAGAGGGCTTGAGAGAGGGATGGTATGGAGTGCTACGCCCCAAGGCAGTAACTTGTCCAAGCAGTTGCTTCCTATGACTTACATGGGCAATGAGGAATAAAATACTAGCATCTGCATAGTCAGCGTCTAAAGGGGAAGGCCAAAGTCTGGCAGGCTTGTTTGAATTTTGGTGAAACCATATCCCACATTTGGATATGTGGGGTTACAGGGCCATAAACACCAAGTTACGGGGAAGAAATTTATTTTTCTTTTCCGTAGTAAAGTTAACAAAAACCCCCAAATTGGGGATACATAGATTGAACATTTTAGTCTAATCAAGGTTACAGATATTTGTACTAGACCTTTCAATGATTATTCTCTACTTGCTTGAGAAGAAATCCCCTAAAAGTATAGCACTAACTGATGGATTATAGTGTTAAAAGATAAACTGAGGCATATTCAAACTTTTAAGAGTTTATTGGAGCAGAAATTGATTCAAATCGGTCGCATCCAATCTAGCCAATAGAAAGGAACCCTGACGAGCTGTACAAAATGAAAGACTTTCACAGGCAGAAAGGAGCAGGAACAAGGAAGTTATGCTAGACAAAAAAGCGAGCTGGTTATTGCAAAGTTACTTCCTTTTAGGGGATGGCGGGGTCCATCAGGCAGATTGCCTCTCATTAGGGCTGATCAGGTGATTCCTGATTGACTAGCTTGAGATTCCATTTCTGGGAGAGGTGAAACTGTGATTAAGTTAAATCTCAGTTTGGTAACGTGGGGCTTAGCATAAGTGACTCCATTTTGGGCCTGTTGTCTTCTGTGTGTAAATAAAACATAAACATACAATTGCAATTCCAATGTGTCATAATTCAGACACAGGTGTCTTTTATGAGTTGAGTCTTATGGGACCCATACAATGTAAAAACTATATGGCCAGCAGAAATTATTCTACATTAACTACTATTAAGTTGGAAAGTCTCTGATAATTTTTGGTGTTAACTCTCCATTGGCCTTTGATAATTCAGTCTAGCAAGTTACTGAGACCATGAATATTTGTATTTATGTAAAGATATAAAAAAAATGGTGTTAACCTCTAAAGCTGCCATTGACTAAAGATAAATAATAATACTGGCACTCGGGATCAATATTGTGATTTATAAGAAATATACACTTGACCTCCATCCCTGTTTCTGGCACAGAGCTTCTAAAACCCTTGGAATTTCCTAAGCAATGAGAATGATAAAGGTCTCTTTTGTTACATTAATAAGGTGACTTTTGGACCCTCACCTAAGGATGGGGGCCGGTTGCCAGAGGAGACAACCTGTGATTAGAGGAGTGGAACTTTCAGTGGCCCCCCCCTCCAGAGAGGGCAGAGAGTGAGCTCAATCCTCAATGGCCAATGATTTAATCAATCATGCCTATGTAACGAAGCCTCCATAAAAACCCAAAAGGCAAAGGTTCAGAGATCCGAGTTGGTGAACACGTGGAGATTTGGGAAGAGTGGCATGCTTGGAGACCATATGGAAGCTCCCTGCCTTTTCTCCATACCTAGCCCTATGCACCTCTTCGTCTGGCTGTTCCTGAGTTATATCCTTTTATAATAAACCAGTAACCTAGTAAGTAAAATGTTTCTCTGAGCTCTGTGAGCTGCTCTGGCAGATTAATTGAACAGGGGTCGTTGGAACCTCCAATCTATAGGCATTGGTCAGAAGTACAGGTGACAACCTGGGCTTGCTACTGGTATCTGAAGGGTGGGCAGTCTTGTAGGACAGAGCCCTTCACCTGTGGGATCTGATACCATCTCCAGGTAGATAGTGTCAGCATTGAGTTGAATGTAGGACACCTAGCTGGTGTCTAAGAATTGCTTGGTGTGGAAAACAGCCCCCTGCTCCCACACACACACATTGGAATTGGGTCCAGAACCTTTATAAGAAAAATGAAGTCCCTCTCTTCTGCTCCAGGTAATACAGTAGATTAAAAAGTCTAAAATTTATCCTACTACAAACACCTAGAAATGCCAAATAAAATGCCACCAGTACCCTTCTACGTATGGTAGAATTCTCAAGAAAATAAGAGACCCCCCCCAGGGGCCAAAAAATAGAGGAGTGAAAACAAAAGTGGTGGAGCTGACGGGGTGGCAGCCCTGGGAAGTCCATGGTCTCTTAATCTGGAGGATGGGTGAGTTTTTAAACCCATGTGGGTAGAGGAGACACAGCATTTGGTGTGGTGGGGTTTGGAGTTGGACCACAACAAAGAAGGATCCATTCATAACAAAAGAGTGAAGTAGAAAAAAAATCCACCCTGTGGCAGAGGGAGGCAACAAGAAAACATGTCAAACCCAGACAGGGTTCTGGAAGGAGAAAAGAAAGCTCCTTTGAGACTTCTAACCTTGGCCTTGGCCTTCTCAAGCGTTTGTCTTTCAAATTTAAATTACCTGCTTAATCCAGGGATCCGAGAGCCAAAAACTTAACACCTGGCAACTTTATAAAGGCACATACAAGGTCCCCCCACTCCCTGGAAGGACCTTTCCCGTCCTTTAAAGCCCCAGTAAAGGGATACCAGCTGGGACGGGGGTGGTAACTTCACAGTAACAGACGAGTGCTGATTCGAGATCACGGTTGTGCCCATTACAAACTGCAAGGTGCATTCTCAGTGTGAACTCTCATTTCTTACTGACCGCCATGAATCTGGAAGGTGCCTGATGCATCAATAAACTTGAGACTCTGATGGCAGCACTTTGGGAAGACAGACGGACGGTGCACCGGCCCACTTTTTCCTAAGAACTCATTTACATGAGGTTTTTAGGGGGGATGGTGAGCTATAAAGAAATAGATGCTGACAATTTAAAGAGCTGCTATTTTTTAAAAAATCCATGTTAAATTACAGGTCTATGTTTAAATTGGAGTTTTATAAATCACAAGAAACTACATTCATTGAAAGAAACTTTAGTTATTTTTGTAATTACAAAAACTTACTGAAGATGAACTCATAAACCAAAATTACAAAATGTATGAGGGAACAATGCACCACGAGCGAAATGAGACTTGCATTACCTTTAGAAAATAAATTAGCAGAGATTAGAAAATAAGTATGTTTAAAATGATGAAAAAAGTTAAGAAATGGAAAACAAATGAACAAGATGATGACGATGATCAACAGGCAGGTGGTAGAGCAAGGAATGAAGAAGAGCAAGAGAGAAGGTGGTTGACTAAGGTCGAACAAGGCAGAGAAAAGAATTGAGCACATCTTAGCCTCCCTGCCTACTTCATTCCTTCGAGCCTGAGTCAGGCTGAGCTGGGAGGAGAGAAGTTTAAAATTAAATGATAGACTGATGGTTTTAGTAGTAAACTCGTCTGAGTCTTCATAAGAACTAGAAAAGGCTTTATTAACACCCAAGAATGGTCTGAAAAGCTGTGGACTTTGCTAGAGATATTGTTCTAGTGGCAATTATTAAGAAAAATTTAGGGGCCGGCTCCATGGCCGAGTGGTTAAGTTCGTGCGCTCTGCTGTGGTGGCCAAAGGTTCAGATCCTGGGCACGGACATGGCACCGCTCATCAGGCCATGTTGAGGCGGTGTCCCACATCCCACAACTAGAAGGACCGGCAACTAAGATATACAATTATGTACGGGGGCGGGGCGGGGGGGGGGGGGTTTGGGGAGATAATGCAGAAAAAAAAAAAGAAAAATTTACAGTTTCATTCCTGTAATGTCTAACACTGTGAAGGAGTTACAAGAGCATGCCTAGAAGTGAATAAGGCAAAACTGAACATAATTTCAAGGAGAAGTGGATACGTTCACTTTACAGTGGGAGATTTTTAGTATACCCCTCTCAGTAATTGATAAATTGATAAATTAGTAAGATTTGCAAAATGCCATTAGGAAATTTGACCTAAGTAGACATATATAGAACTCAGCACAAACGGTCTGAAATACACAGGTTTTTCAAGTCCATATGGAATTTAAGATTTAGAAAAACTGGCCATGTACTATGTAGCAAAGCATGTCACCAAATCACCACCACATGGACCACATTCTCTGACCATAAAGCAATCAAATTAGAAACGAACAATGAAAGGATAATGACTTCTCCATATATTTGGATATTTAAAAAACACTTCTCAATAACTCACAGGCCAAAAAAGAAATTATAATAGACTTTAGAAAATTTTTAGAAATTAATAGTTATGAAAATACTATTCAGGGCATTTCAAAACTTGTGGGATGCAGCTAAAACTGCGTTTAGTGGCAAATCTATGGCAAAGACTGAATATTAGTAAATTTAGCATCTAACTCAAAATGGCATAAACCCAAATTAGAAGGAAGATGTAATAATAAGGACAGAACAGTTAACGAATTAGAAAAGAAAGAGAGAGAACTAACACAGCAAAAGCTACTTCTTTAGTAATAATAATATAGAAAAATTGGTTAAGATGGATGAAGAAAAAAAGGCATAAGGCTCAAGTAAATTACCACCTTCCTTACTGATGGGGGTTTGGCTGGAGGACACTCCTTAGGTGAGCAAAGACGAGGGGCTACCTAATCCTGAACCCCACAATAAGAAACTTTCCCCACCAGTCACAGGCAGCGCTGGAAAATTATGGACTTCTCCACAGGGGGCCTGCCCTGTAAAACTTAGGGCATGAAGAAGCTAGAACTCGTTTGCTGCAGTCAGTGGGATCCCGGAGAGACCGGAGGGAGGAGGGGCCAAAGTGACATGACCACGCCCCCAAACCCACCAATCAGGTAAGTTGGTTGAGCTTCAGGAGGCGGGATAAGGAGTCAGTAAGAAGGGAGCAGTACTTAGGCAGAAGCCTCCAGGATCATCCTCGTGGGAACTAGAGGAGTGGGAAAGCAGAGATGCCCCCTCACAAATATTAGTCCATAAAGGGGAACCGAACTACAAACAGAGATT
This sequence comes from Equus caballus, assembly GCF_041296265.1. Lineage (NCBI taxonomy): Eukaryota > Metazoa > Chordata > Mammalia > Perissodactyla > Equidae > Equus > Equus caballus. Next base: position 51,696,695 of record NC_091707.1, on the reverse strand, counting down.
TTAAAAATCATCAAGAGAGACTTACGGACAACTTTATGTCAATTAACGTGAAAACAGCGTAAAAGGCTAATTTCTTGCCCCCAAATCCCGCCACTGCCTTCACACAGTCCACGATAGTTTTACAGGCAAATTCTCTCAAATATTCAAGGGATAAGCCCATTCTCATACATATTGCAGAGAACAGAAAATTTTGTTCCCAACTAATGGTGAGGATAGTAGAAACACAACGCTAAAACCAGAAAAAGACAGTATGACAAAGGAAGACGATAGGCCAATCTCACTCGGAAACTTGAATGTAAGTGCAAAAATCTCAAATATCGCGTTATTAAAGCAAATCCAGAAACATTTTTATTAAAAAAAGTTATCATGAGTGCCTTGGGTTGGTCAGAGAATATAAGCACCAAAAGCCAGTGGGATAATTATCTATTACAACAAATTTCATAGCTTGCCGCTGAGATCTGGCAGATTATTTTGTTTCTGGGACCATATACACAATGGGTGCTCGGAGGCCACTTAATGATTTAAGTGACTTGGGGCAAAACAGACCGGCAATTCTGGTTTATTCAAAATACTAATTAAAGTCAATATAACTATATTTTTGAATATTTTAATATTTAAAGTCTTAAACATTTTAAAATATTCCAAATAGTCAGCGTGACTCATTTAAAGATGGAAGCACCCAGTTAAAGCTGTGTTGGGGGTGTTAGGCAAATCAGAACTATTTAGCTAACTTGTATAATTATTAGGGCTTCCCTTTGCCTCAAAATACTAAATAAGTGCAACTTCTTGTGTTTGTAATACAGCACATGAATATAAACGTGATCGCTGCAGGTGTGGTAACAGTAGATGGACCGTGGCCGACCAGCCTCAGGAGTGCAGAGACCACATCTGTTTTGTCTGTGGCTGAGGCCAGCTCTTAGCCACAGTGCCTAGTACACTGTAGGATATAAACTGATATGTGTTAAATGATTACTTCTAGTTTATTTTAGTGAGGAAGACTGGCCCTGAGCTAACATCTGTGGCCAATCTTCCTCTTTTTCTTTTTTTTCCTCCCCAAAGCCCCAGTACTTAGTTGTATATCCCAGTTGTAGGTCATTCTATTTCTTCTATGTGGGATGTCGCCACAGCACGGCTTGATGAGCAGTGCTTAGGTCTGCGCCCCGGATCTGAACTGGTGAACCCTGGCCACCTAACGAGCACACGTACGTAACCACTCAGCCACGGGACCAGCCCCTAAATGATTACTTCTAAAGTCCTACCCACCTGATGAAAAACGCTAGGTTAAAAAAGGCTCATCAAGATGACCAAGTTGGCCACCAACCTTACCTTATTAATTGTGCAGAAAAGAGTGATTAAGAAAACTGAGGATAAAAAGAATAGATTTTTAAAATGAAATTTTGATTGCATCATCTAGAGCATGGGACAAATTTAATGTTTTTAATAATAAAAAAGATATTAAGATAATACTTCTCCAATTTAGACTGTCATTCACATCGATTATTTTTGTATGTGTGATCACATGTTCTCACCCAATGAATTAGACATAAATGATCAGGAAATCATGGATTTTCTATTTGGGGCAATGTTCCAAGTTTAATAAAATAATATAGGATTCAGAATTGGAAGGAATTTACACCGTCTAGTATAGCCCCTTCATTTTATTTATTTATTTTAACCCCCAAAGTTTAATGACTTGGCTAAGGTCACAAGGTAATGGGTAGAAAAGGGGCTAGAATCCCTGGTCCCACGTTGTTTACTTCAAATAGTTTGTACTCACGCTGTTTGTATTGTCAAAGTAAAAAAGAAAAAAAAATTTAATGGTAGGACAGGACTTGGGGACAAAGCTCCTACGGTAATATCTGCTGAGACCACTAGGTGTCATCTTAGAGCTATTATTACATATCGCTACTGCGCATCTTCTGCTAATGGGAAAACTCCAGTGGATGGAACCTTTAGAGGTTGGGTGTTCTATGTCAGTTCTACATACATTAAATGATGTTGATGATAATAGAACTTAATTCATAGAATTTTGAGGATTATATATGAGATACACAAGGATTGCCTGAGGTACCATAAGTAAAACATTTAGCACAGTCCTGGCACATAGGGAGCAAGCTCACAATTTTCAGCTGTTACTACTCATTCATCACCAGGGCATTCTTGTCATCTATTTTGATAAAAGATAAGAGAAATAAAATAATTTTATAATATATATGTCAAAATGACAAATTTTGCTGCAACAGAAGGCTAATAGGCTATTATTATTGTTCACATGAACTTCTCAGCTATACGTATGTTTTAATAATTGGTCACCATGGATGTGCCAGGATCAACTCTATCAAATGAGGGAGCTTTGGAGTCAGGAAAAAAATAAAAACAAAACCGGTAGGCTTTGGTGTCTGACGGATGCAGGTTTGAATCACAGCTCCACCACCTGACGCCTCTCCCACAGAGCTGCATCCGCGAAATGGGGGTGGTTATGTGTGGACACAATTCCATTGCTCTAAGGGGTAGATCAGACAGGCCAAGAAGCGCTCAGGACGGTGCTTAGTAAATCCCAGCTATGCAACCTTGAGCAGCTTACTTAACCTCTGGAAGCCTCCATCCTTATTTGTAAGATGAGGTGAACATGCACTTTTCAGAGTTGTTGTGAGAAGGAAATGGGATACCTTCCTGAAAAAGGGAAAATGTGGTTCCCTTCCTCCCCATCTCAACTCCGAGTTATCTGCCTCCTCTGGGCTAGGCTGCTCTTCGGACCCACAGACTCCTTGGTAGGTGATGGCTAGAGCTGTGCTGGGGACCCCAGACAAGGCTTTCAACTTAATGGGCTGGACCAGAACCTGGGCCAGGGCCTAAGGACAGTGCATCTTAGGGTGAGCCTGAAGCTCAGAGATCTGTGGGTGTAAGGATGAGGAAACTAAACAAGGAGATGTTTAATGAGTTGAGATGATGTATGTAAAGCATGTGGAACAGTCATGGCCATGTGCATTGTATACTGTCTCAAAATTTTTCTTTTTCTTTTTTTTTTTTTTTTTTTTTTTTTTTTTAAAGATTTTATTATTTCCTTTTTCTCCCCAAAGCCCCCCGGTACATAGTTGTATATTCTTCGTTGTGGGTTCTTCTAGTTGTGGCACATGGGACGCTGCCCCAGCGTGGTCTGACGAGCAGTGCCATGTCCGCGCCCAGGATTCGAACCAACGAAACACTGGGCCGCCTGCAGCGGAGCGCGCGAACTTAACCACTCGGCCACGGGGCCAGCCCCTCTTTTTCTTTTTTTGAGGAAGATTAGCCCTGAGCTAATGTCCACCACCAATCCTCCTCTTTTTGCTGAGGAAGATTGGCCCTGAGCTAACATCTGTGCCTATCTTCCTTGACTTTATATGTGGGATGCCTGCCACAGTGTGGTTTGAATAAGCAGTGGGTAGGTCTGTGTGTGGGATCCTCACTGGCAAACCCTGGGCCACCGAAGTGGAGTGTGCAAACTTAACTGCCGTGCCACCAGGCCAGATCAAAATTTTTCTTACCCTAAACACTTTGCTATTCCAGACTTACGTTTTTTCCAAATTTGAGGACCATTTTTTCAGCATTTATGTGGTCCAGAAAATTAGGATGCTGTTTTCTTCTTCGATAATCCTCTTCAGTAAATGGAATGTCAGAATCATCCTATAAAAGAAAAAAGGACAGACTTGGTGTGTTAGGGCTACATAAAACTTCTAAGCCCAAAGATGCTAGAGTGACCACGTTCCCTTACGTTCAAATAAAGCATTCTAAAAACTACTGCTTATTTTAATAGTGATTTAACGTTCTTTTTTAAAAAATTGAGATATAATTGAAATATAATGTACTCATTTTAGGTGTATAATATAATCGTTTGCTATATGTATACATTATGAAATAACTACCATAATAAGTTTAGTTAACATCCATCATCAACATAATAACTTTGTTTTTCTTGTGATGGGAACTTTTAAGATCTACTCTCTCAACAACTTTCAAATACACAATATAATATTATTCACTGTAGTCACCATGCTGTACATTCCCGAGGACTAATTTATCTTATAAATGGAAGTTTGTAGCTTTTGACCACCTTCACTCTTTCCCCAACCCCCAGACCCCACCTCTGGCAACCACTAATCTGTTCTCTGTATCTACGAATTCTCTTTTTTTCCCCCAAGATTCCACATATAAGTGAGGTCATACAGTATTTGTCTTTCTCCTTCTGACTTATTTCACCTAGCATAATGTCCTCAAGGTCCATCCATGTTGTCACAAATGGCAGGATCTCCTCCTTTTTTATGGCTGATTGACATTCCATTGTATATACCTGCCAGAACTTCTTTATCCATTCACCTGGACACTTATGTTGTTTCATGTCTTGGCTATTGTGTAAATTATGCTGCAATGAGTATGGGGGTGCATATATCTTTTCGAGATAGTAATTTCGTTTTCTTTGGATAAATACCCAGAGGCGGAATTGCTGGATCATATGGTAGTTCTATTTTTAAGTTTTTGAGAAACCTCCATACTGTTTTCCATAGTGGCTGCACCAATTTACAACCCCACCAACAGTGCACAAGAGCTCCCTTTCTCCACATCTTCACCGACACTTGTTGTTTCTTGTCTTTTTGATAACAGCCACTCTAACAGGTGTGAGGTGATAGCTCGTTGCGGTTTTGATTTGCATTTCCCTGATGATTAGAGATGTCGAACATCTTTTCAGGTAACTGTTGGCTATCTGCGTGTCTTCTCTGGAAAAATGTCTCTCCTGATCCTCTGCCTATTATTTAATTGGATTATTTGGGGATTTTTGCTATTGAGTTGGATGACTTCTTTACTCATTTGGGATATCAACCCCTTACCAGATATACGATTTGAAAATATTTTCTCCTATTCCCTAGGTCGCCTTTTCACTTTGTGGATGGTTTCCTTTGCTGTGCAGAAGCTTTTTAGTTTGACATAGTTTATTTTTGCTTTCACTGCCTGTGTTCTTGGTGTCAGATCCAAAAAGATCATTGCCAAGACCAGTTTGGGCTCAGTTTGCTTCCTTTTCCCTAGAAGGGGGAACCGATAAGCTCGATGGCCAGACGCTGATGACGGATATTACCTTCAGGTTTGAACTTGCGATCATAACTCTTTCTGGTACGGTGAACATCTTTGGGGAATGAGGCATTCGTAGACCTGAAGTGGTGGCACACAGAGGGCCTCATTCTATGTTTGTGCTGACCTGAGGGAGAAAGAGAGGCAGGTCTGCAGCCCCTCAGCCCCTCAGAGGCCCTGGCAGAGTTAGGTGAGTTTAACGACAATTACCAGTCGCCTGTGACGCGCACAAAACTCCCAGAACAGACTATCAGCGAAACTGTTCATCACGCGAGGAAAACTAAAATTCCCTTTGGGCTTTCTTCTGCTCCCAGCGTGCTTCTACTACATTTTATTTATTTATAAACTTTTTACCTTGAAATAATTTCAAATTTATAGACAGTTTGTAAAAATAATACAGAGAACTCCTACATATCCCTTACTCAGATGCCCTCACTTTTCACATTTTGCCACATTGTTTTCTCATTCTCTCTCTCTCTTCATATGTATATTTTAAGGACAAACACAAATTTTAAATAAGAGGCTTAATTCTCCCTGTTGAAAATAAGGATAGAGTTTTCTCCCTCATCAGTTGGTTTTCTTAGAGCATTTACTTTAAAACACTTGTAAGTTCTTTCTCTCTCTCTCTTTGAAATGTGCCTAAGTCCTTTTAGAAGATGAGTAAGTGTCTTGTCTGCTTTACTACTAAGAAATGTCGTCCTCAAGGACCCTGGAGAGATTTCTTTGAGATGTAAATGTCAGAGGAGACAGCACCCCTATCTTCCAGTCCCTGGGGGAGGGTAGGAGCCTCACTTTGGGGGGCTCCTTGCTCCAAGCTGCAAAAGGATCTCCTCTTACAAAGATACGAAAGTTTGCTTTTCCTCTGGATGAAGTCAGTTAGCTAACACACGTGGTCACCCCAATTACTAGGTGGATCTAGGACAAAATACGTGTGACAAATGGTGCTGTCAAGTCCTCTTCCTCAGGGACTAGTTTCATGTTTTTCAGGAAAACATGTCTGTCGTGCTTGTATCTGCTTGCCTCTACAAAACGGTGGGATTCCCTTCGATCTTTGCAATCTCCCGGCGGACCGCCTGTGATGCGCATGACATCCCCGTTCAACGTTTATTCAGTTAAGAAAGCTGTTTTCTTTCTCTACTACCTTGTGGAGAGATTTTCTGGGTTGGGGAAAGATTTTGTTTTTAATTAGATTTCCCCAACACCACACATATTATTATCTATCTTTTCTGAACCATTTGAGAGTAGGTTGCATACATCATACTCCTTTTCTCTTTAATTTTCGGTGTGTATTTCCTAAGCACATTCTCCTAAATAGCCATGGTATGGTAAGAAAATTCAGGAAATACTGATACAGTAATTGTATCCAATCCACAGCCCATGCTCCCATTTTGTCACTTGTCCCAAGTCTGTCCTTTACAGCATTTTTTCCCTCCGACATAGGGTCTCATTCTGGATCATGTATTGCACTGAATTGCCACGTCTTTTCAGTCTTCTTTATGTGGAACAGCGTTTCAGCTTTCTTTGTCTTTTATTGCCATTTTTAAAGAATGAGGACCAATCGTTTAACCAAACGTCCTTCAGTTTGGCTTGGGTGCGGTTTCCACCGTGGGTTTCAGGCTTCCATGCAGCAAATCTTGCTTCCTCTATACCCGCATCTGTTTCCTCAGCCCCTTGGGTTACTTCCAAGCAAATTCAGACACAGGATCATTTCATCCATAAATACTTCATTAATTTCATTGCAGTTGAATTTATCAATTTTTTAAAATATTTAGCATTATTGGGTCTTGTTTAAGAAATCCTTCCCTATAAATTCCGTAATTTTTCTTAAAAAGTGAAAATTTTGCTTTTTACATTTAAATGTGTGCTCCATCTGGAACTCTTTTTGTGTGGTTGAGGCAGAGAATTTTGGGGGGGTGATGGAAAAGTTCTATATCTTGATTGTTGTGCTTACACAACTGTAGGCATTTTTCAAAACTTATAGATTGTACAGTAAGAAGGGTTAATTTTACTGTATGTAAATGATACCTTAATAAACCCGATTTTAAATCATCATGAGCCATTAGGGAAATGCAAATTCAAACCACAGTGAGAGGATGGGGACATTCCAAAAAGACACAGGAGCTCAACACAGGAGCCATTTCCCCATATTTTATTTGCGGAACCATCTCTTCTCTACTCTCAGTCCACCTAGTTTAGGGGGCTCATCATCCTTGCTTCTCGAAGTGGGTATATGATCCCAGGTCTGGTGCATCAGAGCCCTGCAATCGCCTGGCCACAGTGACTGGTGCAGTGTTAGGCCCATGACCTGAGACCTGGATGAATAGCATATTCCAGTCTTAGGAGGGGACTTGGCCAAAGTGGAAAAGACAATTAAAGCTCTAAGGATGTAAGCCTGGGAGCTGCTGGGGGCCAGGAGGAGGGGAGAGCTTACCTGAGAATGAAGCCTTCTCAGAGGAGAAAAGAAGCAATAGAAAAGACAGACTAGGTGAGCTCTGAGGACATTGTCTAAGCCTCTAGATTCAGCTGTGCCTGAAGTCCATTATTTGACTCATCAATTATGTGAGTCAATAAATTCCTATCTTGCTTAAGTCAGCACGATTTAGTTTATAACTGAAGGAGTGGGGACAGTTAATCAGGTCAGCAAAATGGTCAGCCAGTCACGTGACCAATGATCGTTATGTAGCCGACACTTTACGAGACACTCTGAAGGAAAGAACTATAACAGAAATAAAATGACTAGCCTGCTCCTTGAGATGACAGCAACCAAATGGAGTAGGTAAGTGACTTTACAAGAAAAAGACATGAAATCACTGGTCCTTGTCCTCAAAGATCCACCAAGGGAGAGATAATTAAACAAACAAATGGCATTTGATGCAAAAAGTGTGATAAATCCCTAAACATTTCCTTATTATAAATAACGTATTCCATCAATTCCAACATGTGCATTTTTTTTCACATTTTAACATCTCTGAAATTAGAATGTCTCCTGTAATCAATGGCTTTCTATAACTGTTGTCACCCTGGAAGCATTGCTGCCGTCCTTGCTGGTGCCTGGGTGACCTCGAGCACAACGGTTCATAATGTCATCCCTTCGCACTGAGTTAGGCACTACACATGTTGATCTAATTGCCTTTTTGACTGTCTTTTAAAAGATTACACTGTGAGTCAGCACTGAGGTGAAAAGGTGGTTCACGGGCACGGAGGCACCCGAGCAGAGAAAATCTATCAGCAAAGAAAATAAGCAACGTTAGAAGAATGACTGTAAGTCCATATTTCCTTGCAAAGTCATAATCATGTGCTTTACAGGAAACCAAAGTACCTACAAATAAATGACATGACAGGTTTTAGACGGAGTCATCGTGTGGAAACAGAGCGTAGGTGTGATTCTGAGGCACTGGACTCTGACTAGGAAGAAGTTTGGGGAATACCATAGTCACTGTTTTGCTTATATTTTCCTTTTAATGTGTCCACAAGAATGTCTACGACAAAAAGGTCTAAATAAGTCTAAAAGAGAGCTCTCAATACATTTAAAATACGAAGTGTAAGTGATCAGTAAGCGTCCTTATGGTTTAGTAGGCAGCATTTTCTTTTTCTTTTCAGTGGCATATAAAACAAAGGGGCCCCTTAGGATGGAGCATGCTGAGAGTCGATGAACAACGCTGCTGAGCGCTTCTTACGGGACAGGTCCGGGAACGCAGGAATACACAGTTCACCGGACAAAGTTCTCTCTGCCTGCAGATTACAAGGACTCGAGGGCAAAACGCTGCCTAAAGGAAAAGCGGGCGCATTACTTACGGGGTCCGTGGATTTGGATCGCGCCCAAGTCATCACGGTGGACAATAAAATAAACACCTTTCGCCTTTCAAAATGGCTGACTTCTTCATTGAGTGCTGTGGGGCCAAAAAGCACAGCGGTTATTCGGACCCGTGCCGAACGTGTTTTCGAAATCACGGAAACTGTCAACTCCCAGTGGGACGTGGAGTTACTCCTTCTTCCGGGAGCACCTAGGGGGGCGGCGTCACCCCTGACGCTTCCCTGTCCCCTCCCCATCACTGTTCTCGGCTTTCTCCCTGCAGCCGCCTGACCTCAGCTCCAAACTTGACCCCCTTGCCATCGCCTGCCCTGCAGCAGTGTGCTTCCACTTTTGGGGAGGGCTAGTGACAGTAATAATTATAGCTGACGCGGATTGGAACGATTCGTGGACTTTATGAAATTCTTACCATTATGAGACAGGGACTACTATGATCTCTGTTTTACAGATAAGGGAACTGAGGCACAGTTTGTGCAGAATCATGGAAGGAAGTTGCGGGGCAGAGAGGCCAATGGAGGCAGCCTGGTTGCAAAGCCTATGCTCCCCCCCCCACGCGCGGCAGGGCCAGCTGCCTGGAGAGTGGAGCAGGAGGTCCCATCAAGGTTGGGATGGGGGCCGTGGAAGCCCCAGATCAGAAGGTAAGGCCCTCCTATGATTTCCCATAAAGCAGTCCTATTTGGCTTAAACTGTCGTGGAAGGAAGTAATTTGGGGTCTGCCCATCCTTCCCCCTCGGCCTGGCCCGGGGAGAGCGCCCAGGCCGGCCGTGCGGGCTGTGGGCCATGCGGAGGGCTTGGGTAAGGCGGGGATGCTGGATGCGAACCATCTGTAGGGACGGGGATGTACGATAGCGGTGGACAGAGCGGGGAGCATTTGGTTTCCAAAGGGTTCCTCGCTTTCCGCAGCGCTCGCCACGCCGTTCGTTAAGCATTGCATCTCCTCGGACGCTTCGGCACGGGGTTCCACTGAAATATGTCTCATGACGTATAATTTTCCAGGAAAAAGAGTCTAAAGTGAGGTCTAATTAAATTGTCAGAGGATCTAAGTGACACAGTTGTCACGGTACATTTTTAGTCTCGTGAACTGATTTCTTAAACAAGCAAAAGAATAAAATGCTGATATCCTGAATCTAATAGATGCGCGACTTCCCACCCTAAGATGAGAAAGGATTATCGCACTAACTCGAAGAACACTATGTCCACATATTCAGCCCAAAGTCAAATGTTAATTTTAGCTTCTATTTTTAGTCTCTTAACAAAAATTGCCTCTTCAGTTGAATTTTGTTCTTTTACCCTGTCTGCTCAGCTGTGCCTCAGACTGGCCTGCTTTGTGACGGGTGGCACTCTTAGAGGTCCTGGAACTGGGCTGCCCTTCTTTGCTTAGGATCATTTTAATGGGTCTGCAATGATCTGCTTGTTCACTTTCGAACAAGCACATTTCATCCATATACGCAAATGTTTCCTTTCATTTCTAATACTGCATTCCTTTCTCCTATGTCATCTTGTCTTCCTTTGACACTCTCTGTGAAAGGTAGGAGAATTCTTTTAATATAAAGTATTTCATAATTAAATATTTAATAAATAATTAAATGTAATAATATTTACATATTTGTAATTCTTTTAATATAAAACATGTAAAAATAATTTAATAAAACATTATTAATAAGTAAGGCATAGCCATAGGAAAAACAAAAACCCCCAAATCTAAGAATGTGCGTCAGATAAAATGACAAAGGTCCTACCCCTGTTTGCCATGGCCCCACCAAGTCTGTGCCCTCCAGGCGACCCCGATGTCAGACCCAAGGCCTCTGACTATACTTTCTTGCAGAGACAAAGACTCTAGATCTCAAAAATGAGGTAACACAGCTAAAGCCTTTCCACTAAATAGAGAATTAAAATGTTCTTTTTTTTTTTTTGAGGATAATTAGCCCTGAGCTAACATCTGCTGCCAATCCTCCTCTTTTTGCTGAGGAAGACTGGCCCCGAGCTAACATCTGTGCCCATCTTCCTCTACTTTATATGTGGGACATCTACCACAGCATGGCTTGATAAGTGGTGCCATGTCTGCACCCGGGATCCTAACCAGTGAACCCCAGGCCATGGAAGTGGAACGTGTGAACTTAACCGCTGCGCCACCGGGCCGGCCCCCTAAAATGTTCCTAATTATTTAAAGCTCGTTATTAGCATGAAGAAGGAAGCAGTAAAACATACTCTACATTTAAAGCTCATGAAAAGGAAGGCAGTCTCAAAGTTTGAGAAAGGATCATGTCCCCTTGAGGGGCTGTGGGGTGCTCCTGTGAGGGGCTGAGGCTCCCCTGTGACAGCAGGAAGTCAGCGGTTAATGTCTGGGATGCACAGTCAAAGGACATCAGGGCAAGCATGTTTATGTGTTAAAAAGGAACAAGTGGATGAAATGTGGTTCCTTTTGGGGATTAGGGATGAGATAGAAAGGAAAGGCAGGAAATGGGTGCTTTTCATTCTGAGCCCTACTGTGCTTCTTAATTTGCAAAACATATCCAGATTTTATTTCAGGAAAAAACTTAAAATTAAAAAAAAACGTTGCAAGTATACGTTATATAGAAAAATCAATCTTCAAAGCCTGGCATAAAATAACAACTCAGTAAACATTGGCTCTGATTATTATTTTAGGCGGTACAGTTATTTTAGAAGGTGCAATTATACATCATCTGTAAATACTTGCAAAGGGACAAAAGGCAGAAAGTGGGCTTTCAAAAAGCTCTGTTGCCAAAGATGACACAATGTTCATAGTTTTGATTTATATCTCACTAAAGGAAGTTTAGGCACAGAGTTATAGACGAGAAATCAAACATTCTAAGCTCCTGAGAAGTCCCACACCTCCACAGACAGTGCTTTTCCAGCATTATTCCCTCAATATGGTACCGTCATTCCTGAGGCCCCATTCCATTTCTCTGAATTTAAGCCAAAATATAGCTTTGCTGTTGATCCTATTCAGGGGTTGGCAAAGTACTGACTGTTTTTGTAAATAAAGTTTTATTGGAACTCAGTCCATTCATTTACATATGTCTATGGCCGCCATCTTGACACAGTAGCAGAGTGGTTGGCTCAAAAGCCAAAAATATTTACTATCTGGCCCTTTACATAAAGAGTTCTCTGACCCCTGATCTAATTTGCCTAAAACAAAGATGTTGAAGTCTAAAAAATATTGAAATGTAAGGTGCTCTGTGTCTTTTTGGCTGTCTCCTCTAGAATGATGATTCAAGTAAGCTAATTTGCTTTCTCCTTTGCATCTGACCTAGTAAGGAGATGACTCACAAAGAGTCATCATGCTGTAGCTCACTCCTGGGTCTACCGGTGCCCCAAGAGTATGATCTCTTTCTTATTTGTCTTTGTATTTTCCCAGTACATTCAAGCCCACCTCCTTAAGCAGTGCGTGTGGCATGAGTAAGGGTTGAATTTTGGAAGTTAATGTTTCATTTCTTTCAATGATTGAGAATATTCCATTCTTTGGAAGAATTCTATTCTATTGTTAAGCTAATTAAGCAAGGTGGCCTTTAGACTGAGGTGGCTCTATGCCCTTTGCAGCCTAGCTAAGCAAACCAAAACCTAAGTCTGTAAATGCCTCAAGGTTAAGAAATCAAAGCTTAGGGACCACCCATCACAAACAGCCACTGGGCTCCTTCACATAAGGGAAACCCTAAGCTACAGCCAATCAAATAGTTTCTTTGCCTTGCTTCCGGCTTTTCTCTATAAAAGTCTTTCCCCTGGCTCGTGTAGGTGGGGCATCCTAGCTATTTCCAGTGTGGCACTGCCCGATTCAAATCGACTTTTGCTCCAATAAATTCATAAAAATTTTAATAGGCCCCAGTTTATGTTTTAACGCCAACCACGGGCATCTTCCTTAGCCTGATTGCATTTCGTGTCTTAAGTCAGTTTCAGATCAGTTTTTTCCATGCTCCTAATTTGCTGAGCGTTCATTAAATGACTCTTAGGCAAAGTAAATTGCACAAAACCAGTGTCCCTGGAGATGAAAGAGTGCCCCTCACTGACCCGAGACTGCCCAGACAGCTTCCTCCACTTGTTGAGAGTTCTCGGTGATGTTGTAAATGATGACGTCACACTCCAGCAGGCGCAGGAGGAGGTCTTCCCGAGAGAGGGCCTGAGAAAGAAAAGTGACAGCCATTTGTTGCAAGAAGCTAACAAAGTAACCTTAATGTTTAGACGGAATGGCAATTTCCATATTAGATGTGCTGCCTTCAAGAGTCTCAGGAGAACCAGTTGCAGAAGCATTTCTCTTTAAAATGAAATTCTGGCTCTCTTCTGTGTGTAGTTTTCAAGTAACAAAGAAGTTTATGAAAATAGCTGGGAACAGATGATTTAAAAGTGGCATAAGGATCGTAGATACTATTTCTGCGTGCTGCTTAAACCCCGATTCAGAAGGGAAGGATTAGAACACACTGGAAGAAAATGTGTGAGGCATTTAAAACGAACTCAAACTCTAGGCAAGATTATTGGAGCAATTAGATACCATGAATCACTCAGATGTGCCGACGAGCGATGAATGTGGATTGCTTCAGAAGCCTCAAGACGGAATGAATCCGTTCTCTTTCTAGATGGAAGGTACCTTATTACACTTGACAGTTGGGAATATTTAAAAAAATACAAAAACTTTTAATGGTTAAAAATACAAAGTTTTTACATTAGATAAAAGTAACTTCGGTGATCGTTGTGTTTTACCTACTTATTCTTTGCTGCGTGGATGCCAGCAACATTTCCCAATAGTGCGATACCCTGGGTGGGTATTGAGATGACCAGAAAAGGACCCTGCATTTCCAAAGCAGGGTTTGCATTTGTCGTTTATCCCATGGTGCTGAGGATCAGATATTCCCCACCAATCCTTGACCAGTTGCAGTAAAGCAGAACATTTCAGGACAAACTTGGTCTCTTACCACACAATTTAGTTGGAGAAAAAAATGAAAGTAGATGCTTTTTCCTTATGAAACAAGAGGACTACCTTGGCGAGGTCAGTGCACCCATGTTAAATTTAACAGCGTGGACTGTTGGCTTCTCCAGCCCTTTTGCATCCAGCTGTATTTGTTTCCTGGGGCTGTTGTGACAAGTAGCCCCCACTGGGCAGCTTAAACAACAGAAATTTATGGCTCCCAGTTCTGGAGGCTAAACGTCCAAGATCAAAGTGTCAGCAGGGTGGGTTCCTCCCGAAAGCTGTGAGGGAGACTGCGCTCCATGCCTCTCTCCTAGCTTCTGGGAGTTTGCTGGTGATCTTTGGCGTTCCTTGGCTTATTGACTCATCACTCTGATCTCTGTCTTCATATGACGTTCTTTCTGTGTGCATGTCTGGGTCCAAATTTCCACTTTTTATAAGGACATCAGTCATATCGGGTGAGGGGCCCACCCTAACGACCTCCTTTTAACTTGATTTCCTCTGTAAAGACCCTATCTCCAAATAAGGTCGCATTCTGACGTACTGGGTGTTAGGTCTTTAACATATAACTTTTTTGGGGGGACACAATTTAATGCATAATACCATCCACTCAGTGTCTTTTCTGGACCGAATGTGCAAGAGGGAAGACACTGGAAATGCTGATCCAAACGTCGACTTTTACTTTGTCAATAGCATGGCAATGTGAGAGGACTCTACCTGCCCAGTACACCCAGAACTGATTGAGCTTCAGGAATGACACATGAAAGAAAGGACACTGGAGGAATGGGAGAAATCGAAGAGATGGGTTCCAGACGCGGTCCAAGAGAAAGAAGATGAAGCATCTGTGATTCCAGACTGTAAGAGCACGTGAGAATGGTGTCCAAGGAAACACACGCACACCTGTTAAATCATAGTTGGACGGGGTTAGGATGAAACAGCCATGTTTTCAAGAGAATAGTCCTCTCCAGGTGTTGAGTGACCACTTTCATGCATTCATTTGTTCAACCGACATCCGTGGGTGAACATCTGTGGGTTCAACAAACATCTGTAGGCACTGTTTTTGACCCTAAGAATAGAGGCAAAAATAAATAATATATGGTTGCTGATGCTAAGGAGCCGTAGGTGTGTGTGTGTTATTGGGAAAACTTTTAGCAAATAGTTATAGTCTAATGTAGGCAAGGATACAACTAAGCACGTATGATGCTTTTGTACAAATGAGAAAAAGGCGGCCTGCTCTTGGGGAAAAATTGTAAGAAGGAACACACTCTGGGGCACCGTACAGCCCGTAGAACAGGTCACTTTTCAGTCCTCATTAGCCAGGCACTGTTGTGCAGTGTGCACCCTGTATGGCCTTACATGGCAGCCCCCAATTTGGAAATAGCTACCATGGAGGTAGATTTCAGGTTCAGTGGACCAGGAGGAATATGTGCTTGTGGCTCATAGGAGTTGACATTTGAGCTAGGTTAGAAGAGTGAATATGAGCTTACTCAGCAGAGCCTGGGATGCTCAGGGAGCGGCAGGCAGTTGGCTGAGCTGGGCAGAGGCACATTTCACAACCTGGACCAGCCTGATGTCTTCCATCCTTCATTCTCTCTCCCCTTTCATGCCACCCTCGCTTCTTCCTCTTGGCTCCCCAGAACCCACGCTCTAGCTATGCCGTTTCTTTCTGTTCCAAAGCACACTGTATGGTTTCCTAGTGTCCCCCACCTCGTGTGGCATTTCCTTGCTCCCTTATCTGCTTGGCAAGCTCTGCTCAGCCTTGGGTGCTAGCCTCCATCCCAACGTCTCCAGCAGACCCAGCCTCCCAAAGGAGGGCCATCTGCAGGACTGTGCTGATGGGGGCTCTGGGATCTCCAGACCAGAGCTGCAGAGGGGGCCTTGACGGGTGTGGTAGGGAGGCGCTTGAAGCTCCACCGCCTGGCTCTCCAGATAAGACTGAAAACTCACGCCCCGCCCTTTCAGAGTGCTGTGTGCACATGCTGTCGTCATGTTTACCGTGCTGTCCTGGAGTGACTAGCGTGAGTCGCAGAGTCCCTGCTGGGCTGCGAGCTCCGTGTTCATCTGCGGATCTTTAGGGTGCTGAGTGCACACTCAGTGATGCAAATTCAGGTACAAATAGCGAGAGAAGCTGGAGATCTGAACCAATGCACATGGCGGCGAGAACAGAAGGAGTCTCTGCTTAGCGATTAGAGAGGCAGGTTGAGCATCCTTTTTTTTTTTTTTAAAGATTTTGTTTTTATTTTTTTCCTTTTTCTCCCCAAAGCCCCCCAGTACATAGTTGTATATTCTTCGTTGTGGGTCCTTCTAGTTGTGGCATGTGGGATGCCGCCTCAGCGTGGTTTGATGAGCAGTGCCATGTCCGCGCCCAGGATTCGAACCAACGAAACACTGGGCCGCCTGCAGCGGAGCGCACGAACCCAACCACTCGGCCATGGGGCCAGCCCCAGGTTGAGCATCCTTTGACCAAGAGAGTATGCGAGGCAGCGGGGAGCCAAGAGCTTTCAGCCCTGGTGGGGTGAGCACGTGACGAATGGTATAAAGGACACTGCTGAGTGTCTACAAACGTCCATTTCCTCTTCCTCTTGTCCAACAGAACCCTAATTTTGTTCAGACACTCCCCTTCTCAGCCTCTGGGAAATTAACTCCATCCTCTAGCATAAGGGATGGGCCTTATTGATCTAAGGGCAAGTGCTTGGTTCAGGAATGGGCATGTGGCTCAATTTAAGACAGTGAGATTCAAGATGTTTGCAGGAGGCTGCTGGAATGTTTATCCTCCTTTCTCTGAGATGTTCTGAAAGTCTCTTCATCGGGGTGTTGCTCTGTATGAATGTAAGGCCCTGGACTGTGCTGCTGGCCTGAGGATCAAGTCACCCTCAGAGGAAGGCAGAGCCCAGGAAGGGGCAGGAAAAGGAGCTGCTGCCCCTGGATCATGCCAGCCCTGAAGCTGGCTCTCCCTTGAGACCACCAGCCATATAAGCTGATGAATTTCTTTATTAAACCAGTTTCCATTGCTTTTTTTTTTTCTTTTACTTGCAGCATCAAACGGCCCCAATTGATATAGTCAGCAAGGTCCTTAATAAAAATCAGGAGTACAAAGGGCAGAGTGGTTTTGTAGAGTACTGTAATAAACTTAATTGGGGGGATGTTGATTTAGAGATGCCTGCAGGACATCCGGGTGGGTGGGCCAGGAGGCTGTTGGGTTTGTGAATCCACAGAGCTGAAGACAGATTTGAAAGGCACTGGCTTGTATGCGGGAGCTGAAGCCAGAGGACTGGATAAGATTTAGGAAGAACAACTATTACGAGGAAGGAGGGAGCTCTGGGGAAAAAAAGGAGCTGGTGCAAGAATCCGGGAAGGAGCGCATGGACGCATCGGGGAGATCAGGGGCAATGGCTGCAGAAGGAGGAAGGAGAGTTTCTCCTGGGAAGCCGGGTAGGACAGGCCCTTGGGAATTAGGAGCTCACTGGTGTCATTGGTCAGGGTCTTGCCTGTGAAGTGGTGGGGACAGAGCCTGCCAGCACCGGACAGAATAGGGCCTGGGAGCGCAGGAGTGAGGCCTACAAATGTGGCTGGTCCCTCTCTGAAGTTCAGTGGTAGCAGGAGCCAGGGGGAGAGACAGAGGCTGGCAGCCGGCAGAGTGGCCAAATTAAGTGTTTTTACAGTGGGAAAGATTTGAGCGTATGCATAGGTGGAAAGAAAGAAGCCAGTGTCGAATGAAGATCCAGAAGGGTGTGAAAGAGGGTAAGTGGTGAAGAAAGTTCCCGAAGGTGGCGGGAGGGGACGCATTCATTCATTTCACAAATGTTTATTGAGGGCCACTTTCTGCCAGTTGCTGTGCTAAGTGTGGAAGATGCAGGGATAGAAGGGGAATAAATGAGGCGTGATCCCTGCTCTCAAGGAGCTGATCAGTTACGGTCGGAGGGACCTGCAATAGACAGACGATAACAATGGCTGTGAAAAGAGTTATGATCTAGGAAGGTAAAGGATGCTATGGGAGCACAAGAAAAGAGCTCAGAATCCAAACTAGGAGTGGGGAAGTGGGAATCACGGAGGGCTTCCTGGAAGACGTGACATCCTGAGTTAAATCTTGAAGGATGAATAGGGCTGGCTGGGAGAGGGAAGAGGAAAGGCTATTCCTGTATGTGCAAAGCTGTTTCGTGGGGCCTGGAGAGTAGCAGGCAGGGCGATGGGAGGGGTTGGCCTGGGAGGGAGGCCCCTCTTGGAGCTATTTAAAGGTCTCAAGACAAGGACTGTGTAGAATTTGTCACATGGAGGGAGCAGCGCTTCTCAATAAGACAGCCTGTGATGATACGTTATTCCTGAGTGACCTATTACCAAAGGAGATGTCTCCTTCACGGATGCCACCCACCGTGGCCCAGAGTGGTGCTAGGGTGATGCAGGGCAGAATATATTTTAAACACAGTATAGAGAATTCTATGAGTCTGAAAGTTCAAAGGAGATGTGTCCTTTCCAAGAACATTGCATGTAAATTCTGTCCTTCAGGCAAACACGTAAAGTGGAGACCACAGCGGTCTCCTCCATCAGAGGAGAAGGTCCTCTCCCCATCCGCACCCCACCCCAGTCCCCGCCTCCCCGCTCCCCTGCATCCCCGTCCCTCGTCATCCCCTCCCCCCGCCCCCCCACAGAAGAGAGGGGAGGAGAAGCAGAGTAACGACACACTGTAAGACGTTGGAGCGGAAGGCGAGTCTTCCGTTTGTCTGTCTACTCCTAGCAAGCCCCCCGTACTTACACTGTACGTCTCCACCGCGAAGGTGGGCCGCGGGTTTTCGGGCTTGGAGAGCGTGCCCACGATCTGGAACGTGCCTTCCTTCAGTTTGACTGAGGAGGGTTCCTGCATAGCTGACTTGCTTTCATCTTCCTCTTCCTCTTCTTCTGTAATTTCTTCAAGTGAAGCCCCGACTACACAGTTCGATAGAAACTGCAAGAAAACAGAAATTTCCCCACTACTAAGAACAACTTAGAGGGAGGGCAGTCGGTGGATGAGGATTCTGGAGATGAACCTTTGTTGAAGGCTTGCTGGAGGTGCCCACGTGCGGAGCAAAGGCCTTGCACACGGGGATCTCATTGAATGGATCTTAGCCCCACAGCAACACGGTGAAGTGGGTACTGTTATGATTCCCCTTGTCATAGATGAGGAACTCAGGCTCAGAGAGCTTAAAGAACTTGTCAAGGATACGATCCTGCTCTGGCAACAGGCAGAGCTCGGCTATAGCCGCCACTTCTCTAAGAGAAATGCAGAAACGTAATGTGGGCCGCTCAGATGGTTTAAATTTGCTAGTAGCCACGTGATCGGAAGGAAAAAGAAACAGGTGCAATTAATTAATGTTTTATTTAACCCAATATATCCAAAATATTAGCGAGTTAACACGTAATCAACATAAAAATTATTAGTGAGATATTTTATATATTTTTTTCATACTAAACCAGTGGAATTCGAGGTGCATTTCTATGCTTACGGCACGTCTCCATTTGGGCTCGCCACATTTAAATATGTGGCCAGTGGCTGCCTCAGTGAATAATGAAACAGAATGAAGTTGGCAAAGTTATGTTTCTTTTTTTATGAAAGTTTTCCTTGGGAGTAGTTCACGCAGTATTAAAGAGTTTCATATATATATACTTTTTATACAGAAATAAAAATAATTTATCTTAATTTATATATTAAACGTAATGTGTTTAATAACATAAAATAATCATGACATTATCACACCTTGGGGAGTAAAAATGTACCAAAACCAACCAAACATAAAGTCCCACCTCATTTATTTTGATAAAAAACAGTCCAAGTTAGGATGCAAGGTTGTCGGTTTCACTCTCTTATTGGAATATATTTCTCTCAAGTAGGTCATCTATGTTTTCATTTCTCTCTCAAACATACGTGTTCAATTTTATTATCCCATTTCACAGACAAAGAAATTGGTGCCCAGCAGTAAATAACTTCCCAAGACCGCATGGGCAGGGACCTTCTGATACCCAAGGCTGCACACGTGCCACACCCCACCACGCTACTCCCTCCCAGGGGCCTGGGCAAGAAGGGGCTGAGGTGGCATTGCCCAACTGGGCTGTAGGCCTGAAGACAAGAAATGTGGCTTCTATTTCTTTTTTATGATTTGTTGGGCCCCAGGTCAGACCGCCCCCAAATCTGCCACAATGGCATATTGATTATTTTGTATTAAAGTTGCTTGAGGGGCCAGCCCGGTGGCGCAGCGGTTAAGTGCGCATGTTCCACTTCGGTGGCCTGGGGTTCACTGGTTCGGATCCCAGGTGCAGACATGGCACTGCTTGGCATGCCATGCTGTGGTAGGCGTCCCACATATAAAGTGGAGGAAGGTGCGCATGGATGTTAGCTCAGGGCCAGTCTTCCTCAGCAAAAAGAGGAGGATTGGCAGCAGTTAGCTCAGGGCTAATCTTCCTCAAAAAGGAAAAAAAAAGTTGCTTGAGAAGCAGCCAAGGCAAAAAGGGCATTTTGACCCTCCTCTCTCTGCTCCCCCTGAAAGCAGGAAATAAATCTCGCATGTGAAAGATACCCTCCTCACACCAGGATAGAGAAACATCCTTATCACCAGAGCCAAGAAGCCTGTATAGAGAAATCTTGCTCCTTTTTTTTTTTTTTTACTAATTTACTACCTCAAACCCAAATTCTGCTTAAATTTCTTACTAATTAAGCACCCAAACCTAAGTTTCTTTGTCCTTTTAAATCCTCACAAATTTATTATTTCTTTATGTAAAAAGGTATAAAAGCTGCCTGCTTTGGTCATTTCTGAGAGTCATTTTTATGACCTCCCATGCATACATATTAAATTGGTTTTTCTCCTAGTGATTGGTCTTGAGGTTTTTTATTAGTCCAGCCAGAAGAACTCAAGAGGGGTAGGAGGAAAATTCGCCCCCCACCCTGACAGCTTCAATTCCCACTCCCATGTGGCTTAGTACATATCACAGCAATTACTTGGAATTTGAGAAAGAGAGGTCCTGGTTAGTGAAGGAATAACTAGAAAATTCATTATTGAAAAACTTTTGAGAAAGATCTCTGATACCAAAAGAAAACGTTTTAGTATAAAAATAGTATGTTGTCAGAAATAATCAGAGACCAAACGGGGGTAAAGTAAAAAGTTCAGTTCTCTTCTCTCCCTCCTTCCTAACGTCACTCATGTCACCTCGCTTTTCAAATACTGCAGCGGCTTTCATTGGATTTAGCATATAAACCCAACTCCTGACCCGCACAGTCTGGGCCTTTGTGCTTGACTCTGCTTCGTTAATTAATGCAACAAGTATCGATAAAGTGTTAATGTTGACCAGGTGCGAGGCACTGATCGTTGCTGAGCAGGGCCACACGCTGACTTTCATGGGCATTTTCCACCATAAAAAATATTAAAAATTCTATTTTATGACTGTCTTGCTATAAAGACACACAATCTTTGACTCTAAAATTTCATTTGCTTCTTTCTGACTTCAAAAGAAATTAGAACATTTTTGTGGGCCCCAGTCTCATGGGCCCCGGGCACTGCGCCTGCTGCACCAATGAAGTCAGCCCTGGAGCCCCCGGTTCCCTGCACCTCTGACCTCTGAAAACACCAACCTGACTCTCACCTCAGAACCTTGGCCTCTCCTGTGCCTCCTGAGAACCAGTTCCTCCAGCTTCATCCTCATCGCGTGTATGTCAGACTAAATGTCTCCTTTCAAGAGAGCCCCTTCATGCGACTCTAAAGCAGTTGTTCCCAGCCACCGGTCAACATCCACGCTCTCTTTCCTTCAGCGTACTTATCACACATTGAAATATCTCGTTTATTCTAAAAATTATTTATTGTCTGTCTCCTTCCGGAGAGGCAGGGTCCTTGAGGGCAGAAACCTGTTTTGGTCTTATTCACTGTGTAGTTCTCTGTGCCTGCCATTTAGTAGGTGTTCATGACTGAATGAACCCCATCCTCCAGAGGGGATAATAGTTAAGTTTCTTGGGTATCCTTTGAGACATTTTCTGCATATAGATATTTTCTGTGTGATTGATCCATCTATCTTCTCTACATCTGTATCAAACTTTTTTTTTTTAATAGATTTTATTTTTTCCTTTTTCTCCCCAAAGCCCCCCGGTACATAGTTGTGTATTCTTCGTTGTGGGTTCTTCTAGTTGTGGCATGTGGGACGCTGCCTCAGCGTGGTCTGATGAGCAGTGCCATGTCCGCGCCCAGGATTCGAACTAACGAAACACTGGGCCGCCTGCAGTGGAGCGCGCGAACTTAACCACTCGGCCACGGGGCCAGCCCCTGTATCAAACTTTTTGAGACACAAATAAGTTCATAATACACCTGTCTTTTTAATGTTTCCATTCTTCAAAAAAAAAAAAAAAACCCACCTTTTTATTGTTTGTTTTGTGTGTGTCCTTGTCCCTTCTTTCCCCCCTTTTCTGGTAATGGAGAAGATATATCACGTGTCTTTAGTCCCTTCTACTAGATATATATCATATATAATATCACAAATATTGTTTATCACATCTAATTACATGCTATATATAAAATATACTATTTTTACATATAAATTATATATCTAAACCCGTATATTTTTGACTGATCAACTTTAGGTGGTGTACTGGGTTGAATAGTGTTCTCCTGCTCCCCCCAGCCCCCAAATTCCTGCCCACCTGGAACCTGTGAATGTGACCATATTTGGAAACAGAGTCTTTGCACATCAAGCGAAAATGAGGTCATAGTGGATTGGGGCAGGCTCTAATCCAGTGGCTAGTGTCCTTATAAGAAGAAGGAAGTCTGGACACAGAGACACTCAGGGGAGAATACTCTGTGAAGATGGAGGCAGAGATTGGAGTGGTGAGTCTATAAGCCAAGGGATGCTAAGAATTGCCAGCAACCACCAGAAGCTAGGAGAGAAGCATGGAACAGATTCTCCCCTGCAGCCTCTGGTAGGAACCAACCCTGCCAACATCTTGATTTTGGACCTCTGGCCTCTAGAAGAGGGAGAGAATAAATTCCGTTGTTGGTGGTAATTTGTTACCACAGCCCTAGGAAACCAATACAGACGGTATGCACTGTAGCCTCATCCTATTTTAGGCAGCTTGTGTTGTCCGAAAGTGTGATCATTATAGCCTCGCAGAAATATGCCCAGGGTGAGGCTAGA
The DNA here is from genome assembly GCF_041296265.1 of Equus caballus. Lineage (NCBI taxonomy): Eukaryota > Metazoa > Chordata > Mammalia > Perissodactyla > Equidae > Equus > Equus caballus. The sequence goes on along the minus strand of NC_091707.1, from coordinate 51,673,725 downwards.
CTTCTGCGTAGCTCCAGGGCGCAGAATGAAGATCAGCGACTCCTACTCAGGGGAATGATAAAATTATGGCTTTCTTTTGACTACTGAGCATTTTAAGATGAAGGGTCCCAGCGTCCTCTTTTTGAATATCTTCATTTTCGAGGGCTAAAGATGGAGAAGGGTGAGGAAGCCTAATGGGAGTCAGGGCCCAAAACACTGCCGGGCACATAGACGCTGAGACCGCATGTTGAAGGGGTGGATGAAGGAAAAACGCTCGGTGGGGGATAGAACCGCTGGATTTATCTGTCAGTTGCCTGCTTCAGATGCGGTGGCAGAGGGGAAGGAGAACCTAGTTAGGAGGCCAGAGACCCGGGCTCTATGTCCAGGTCCAGGTCCTGTCCCCAACTCGCTGTGTGATCTCTGGCAAGCCCCTGTCTCCGTCTGAGCCTCAGTTTCCCCTCATTAACGGAAGAGGAGCTGGGGCTGCACCGGCGATCTGCAAACACCTGGGCTTCCAGGTGGGGCGCTTGTGTACCCTGGGTGCGGACTGGGGTCCAGGGAGCATAGGCCGTGCGCAGGACCAGGGACGCTCCCTTAGGGGAGGCCCTGACACCGCCCAGTGGCGCAGGCTCCCGCTGGTTCCGGGGGCCGGGCGCGGGGGACTGGGAGCTGGGGTCCTGCTCTGACCCGCCGCCGCTCACCTTGCCGATGTTTCCGCTGCTGTATGTGTCCAGCAGGTTTATAAAGACCCTCTGGATCCGCGGAACTTTCTCCGTCGGGGCAGCAACTTTGTTCGCCATGGTGGGAGCCGCGCTGGTTGCTAAGGAGAAAGCGTCGCTTTGGTTGCCAAGGAGGGGGGTTCGGGGCCCGGGGCCCGCCGGGACGGGAGGCTCTCTGGGGGCGGGGCCTAGGGCGTTGGGCGGGGCGTCCGGGGGGCGGGGCCGCCGGGTTCCCGGGCTGGGCGGGCTCTGCGGGCCTGGGGCCGGACGGGGGTCCCGCGCGAGGGCTGCTGGCAGCGCCGCGTGCGTGCAGCCCGGGCCCCACTCTGCCCTGCTGCACGCTACGTGTCCTCGGGCGTCCTCTTTCGGATCCTTGCCACAGGAGGACGTGTGATCTTGTTCCCTTACATCTCTTTCTTTCAGACACTCTGGAAACACGTTCCAGAGTCCAGTGGACAGAGAGGACTAAAAATATTGATGAATCTGATGAAAAGGTAAATAAAGCCCGCAGCCCACCTCTTCTGAAATGTTGGAGTTAGTTAACGGTCCCCCGTGGGATGGTCTGACCAGGAGACGGTCCCACTGCAAAGAAGAGCTGTTGCCATGGAGTTTCGGGTCTAGGACAACCGAACGACGGCATGGGTGGTCCCCACTGTGCAGCCGGGTGCCGCTTGGTCCACGGGGCTCAGCTGGCTTAGGGGTCCTTTCGAAGCAGTTCCAGAAAGACCTCTGGGGGTGGGGTGGGCTGGGGGCGGCTAGAGGCCACGTGCCGGGCAGTCACCCACATTCACAAAAGGGTGGAATTTAGATTTTGACCTTTCCAAATGAGATATACGTGCGGTTGGCGAGATAAACCGACAATTAAAAGATGATGTTGAACTTGTCTTATCACAGGACCACAAAGGTCGTGCTGGACTGGCAATACGTCTTGCCATTTTCTTGGAATAGCCGGATTCTATTGAAATATTTTTGTGCTTTAAACACTATATAGGCACTTAACACACGCAACAGTTTTTTCGTATTTTTTAAAATACTGATTGCTTCAAAAAATGGAGGTGGCCCGGGAGTTCCAGACAGCTTGGGGGCTTCTGGGCACTCAGGAGCTTTGGCTTTGAGTTCCTGCTCTGCAGCCGTTTGTGGAAGCCTGGGACCAATCTTGTGACCTTCCCCAAGCTGTTAAATTGGCTGTAAAACAGGATGAAACCGCCAGCCTCGCAGGGCTGTTAGGATTAAGTAAGATGTGTATGAAAGCAGTTTAGTAAGCGGTCTTCAAAGGTGAAATTGTTTCTTTTTCGCTGCAAGGCTAAGGCATACTTCTGCAAATGGGGAGCCTTTTCCTTCAATTTTTCTGGTTCCCACCCTCCTTTTGTTTTCATCCATGTCTCATTAAAACTTCATTTTAATAAAATAATTAAAACTTTGAAATTTTGCAAACTCAATTTGGGAACAGCTTGCTCATAGCAACATTCCTTTTTTAAGATTATCAACAAGACAGTGTCGATTTAAATGTGAAAATACTCATGCAAGACCAGTGCAAAACTTGATGGAATAAATATTCTTCAGCATTCTTTCAAATGACTAGTAAGATCAAATATTCTAGAATTCACTAGATGCCTCATTTCCGGATTTTGTTTAACCCCCCCGCCCCCCGGCTCTTTTTGGTGAGGAAGATTGGCCCTGAGCTAACATCTGTGCCAATCTTTGTCTATTTTGTATGTGGGACGCCACCACAGTGTGGCTTTTATGAGTGGTGTGTAGGTCTGCACCCAGGATCCAAATCTGCAAACCCCAGCCGCCTGAAGCAGAGCTTGCAAACTTAACCACTACGCCACCGGGCTGGCTCCTAGTTTGTCTGTATTGATAGGCAGTTAAGCAGCAACGTACTTTGAAAAGTTATTCAACTGGTCATCCTATTATAAAATCGAACTCACCTTTGTTTTATTTTTGTTTGCACTATTGATAGCAAGTAGATAAGCTAGCACCATAGTTAGAAGGGGATGGCTTCCAGAGAATTTTATATCTATCATATTGGTAGGTAGGAAGGGAGATTCTATTGATTAATTCTATTATACCACCTAACCTTTCTTTTACTGTTATTGCTTTCCTCTTTCAAAATCAGCTTTCATATAACCGAAGTTTGGGTGATGTTTTATTGACATGTACTGTATGGGGAGAGTGGGGAGTCCGAAGACCTGGGTTCTGCCTAACTCAGCTGCTCACAGGCGGACTGCTGAGCAAGTCCCTCAGTCTGTCCAAGCCTCAGCTATGTCATCCACAAAACAAAGGGGTTGAAGGCAGAGTTCTCAGGTCAACACGGCACATTATCAGAATCTGTGTTTTCCTACTCTGTTCCCCCTTAGCAATCAAACAGCACATTTTATGTTTTTGAACACTGGAGAGAGAATAGTGCAGTGTTGTGATGGAGGAAGCTAGGGATCAGTACACCATTAGCTGCTGCTGATTAGCTGTGTGGGAAGTCTAAGACTGATTCTGGACCTGGAGCAAAGGTGGGAAGAGTGTCATTATGGGAAATGAGGTGTGCAGTCTTTTTCTTCATAATCATACTGTCTCTTCAAGGATCCTGGGAGCGGACACAAGTCGGCACAGCTTGGTGCTTCCGCTAGAGAGAAACGCTCTTCAACTACCTGAAACCCCGTATCGGTTGCATTTCCCCTCCAATTAGCACATACAAGGTAATGTAGAAAATGTGAAAAAGCATAAAGAGAATGAAAATTACCTATCTTACTACCTAGTGATGACTACTATTACCATCGTAGAATATTTTATTTCATTTTTCCTTCTACTGCATATGATTATTTTTCAAAATAGATTATAGTTTTATATCCTTTTTTTCATGTAGCAATTTTTCCCTATTGTCATTTTTTTCATAATTTTTAATGGCTGCATATTTTTCCACCAAAAGGATTTCATAACTTAACCACTTTTTAGAGCCTTTCCAATTTTCCATTAGAGAAATGAACATCCTCGTAGTGTATCTTCTGCTCAATGATTTCCCTCTGCTAGACTGCTAGGATATTACCGGTACAGAAGCTGTAAGCTTTGTAAAGGCTTTGTTACCAAGGTTTTCCAGAAAGGTTTCACCATACTGTATCCTCCAGCAAAATGGAAGAGTGCCCCTCACTAAATCTTTATTGACATCATTATATTTAAGAGAAATTATTAGATTATTAGGTGAAATGGCTCAACATAGCTACACTTATTTTCCTTCCTTGAATTACTGGTCAGGTTGAATATCTTTCAAGTGGTTACTGGACATCTGTATATTTTTCTGAGTTGTTTGATAATATTATTTACCCACTGTTCTCATTTTTTTCTCATTGATTTGTAAGAATTAATTATTTAGAGTTTCTCTTTTCTTTTGGAAGTGAAATCAAAACAATTTATCTGGTTAAATTCTTTAAACAATCTAGATAAAATGAAGGTTTTCTTTTCTAGTGGAGGTTTTATTTTTTTTTTAAGATTTTATTTTTCCTTTTTCTCCCAAAGCCCCCTGGTACATAGTTGTGTATTTTTAGTTGTGGGTCCTTCTAGTTGTGGCATGTGGGACACTGCCTCAGCATGGCTTGAGAGTGCTGCCATGTCCGTGCCCAGGATTCGAACTGGCAAAACCCTGGGCCGCTGAAGTGGAGCAAGAGAACTTAACCACTCGGCCACGGGGCTGGCCCCTAGTGGAGGTTTTATAATCTGTGTAGTTTTATTAATGTTTTCTCTCTCTGTTCCTCTTTCATGGTAATAAAAAGAGCAAATCATTTCACATCAAAATCTAACAATATGGAATTCAAAAATGGAAACAGAAGCTCTTGGAATCAATCATTTATCACAAAATGAACAATTTCAATTTTTAAACATACAGTCACTTTTCTTCATACTTAACTCAAAATGAGTAAACAGAACTTTATTCAAACTTTACAAATATCCTTTACATTTAGCCTGAGATTAAGCACGAGAAAGTTCAACCTGAAGTTAGACTTCAGTGCCCAAACAGTTAAGCATCTGAAAATAAAGCTGAGAATGAACATGCATTTACCAAACGTAATTAAAGCATTCCAGTGAAGTCTGACAATGAGTAACGACCCGAACGGAACTTGAATTTGCTCTGGTCCACGTGATCTTCAGAGGCTAAAAGTACCTATTATTTAATAATGACTTTAAAAAGTCTGCAAATGACAAATTATGAAGGTGTGACCAGAGGCAGAATTTTCGATCAACATTTCTACAGCTGCCGCTTTAGACTACTTTTAAAAAAACAACTCCCCAATCTTTATTATTCAACATGTACTTGAAAACATGTAGCAGCAATGGTACAGTTTATTTTTATAAATATTAGTACCTGTAATAAAATATAAAATACAGAGTTTCTTTTTTTCAAATATTAAGTCTCTGAATGTTTCATTCATCCTTTGGTTTCAAACCCATACAATGCACTCACGTTCCGTTGAAGATTTAGCATTGAGACAGAGCACTGTACATCTGTCGGGGAAGGAGGGGCGCTGTGGGAATACCAAAGCACTACATTATAGAAAGTAAACGTTGAAGCAAAAATACTTTCTGTACATTATGTAAACAAACATTCATAAGAAGAATCAACACAGGCCAAAATATTGTTTTTCAGGAAATCAGAATCTTCTTTCTTTTAAATCACACACATTGACGATGCTATTTACTAAGAAAAAGAATGGAGCCTGTTCCTGTATTTGCTTATGTGCTTAAATATCTTGGAAACAAGTAATTATTACATTCATTTCCTAAAGGTTTGTCCTCTTAGTTGGCTGGCTGTTGCAAACGAGGAATACAGAACTATTTCAGTACCTGTTTCTCATTTAATACTAGCTAAGTAATACATAATTATTCATCTTTATTAGTCCATATTAGTAATATAAATAGAGTAAGTGAAGCACTGAATTTCAAAATTTGTGCAGGGGAAACTAGTCGATAGTTTGTTTCCAATAAGGCTAGTAGCAAAATAATTACTCCAAAGTCAGTCCAAGCTAGTAGTAAACCCCTGATTTAGCAAGCTGAATCAAAGTTTGAAACTAGGTCATTTTAATTGCTATATTACTGTGCAAATCTAGAATTTCCCATGTAAAAGGGAGTGCTGGCAGCATCAAAGTCCCGTAATAACAGAATGAAATACTGATTAGGTTTTCAAATGCAGAGACACTACATGAAGATATCGGAATGTCTTAATGATGGTGTCACAGCAATAGCCTCAGGATTTCCTTAATGAATCAGAAACTAAAAAAGACAGTTCGTTAGTGAATCATGTTCTGAGTCAAAAGCCTAAATTTGAAGCAAGAAATGATAAAGACATAAAACCAAAGATGCATTTTCTACTATGACCATATGCAAGAATTTCAAGCTTTATGTCAACATTTTGCACCAGCACAGCCCCCTCTAAAAGGAAAAGCTTAGTCATGACTGTCCATCCGTTTTCAAAGCTTCCAGTCTTTGAAGAAGTGCGTTTCCAAATGCGTCTCGGTAGGCAGGGCTGAGCGTATCCAACAAGGAGTAGACTGTTTCATGGTAAGGAGTCTGTAAGTGATCATCCACCTGGTCAAAGGCATAACCTACCACCTACAAGAGAAAGGCAACCGTGAAGGACATAAGTACGTTCCATCTTGGCACAGAAAGCAAAAACCAAGTGTTTAAATGGGTCAGTCTCTAATGACACCATTCCTCAATCAATAGTTGGAATATGCCTATTTTTAATACAACCTTTAAAATATAAGCAATTTATAACATAGGAACACCACCAGCAAAATGCTCTCTTTATAATTTTTTCCCCCAAATTTAAAAAGTTACACAAAAACAGTATTTCAAATTCATAGTCTAAAACATGCTTCTATTTCATTCCACATACATTGCGGGTCTACCATATAAAGGCACTATAATGCATAATATATGCTTAGTCCATATTTTGATTGTTATTTATTTGGTTTGGACTCTTTTTATATAGAATTCTAAGAATTGTTTATAGTTTTAATCCTGCTTTCTAATTGAAAGGTCACTTCCACATTACCAATACATTACTTACCCAACAGGGAAATGAACGCTCAGCTCTGAGAGAAAAGGGAAAGTTACTCTGTGTTTTTTTTCTTTCTTTAAACAAAGCTAAGGCTTTTTTCTACAATGAGATTATAAGATATATCATGGTTCACCAACACAGTGCAGGGCAAAATCAATTTAGTTTTTGTTGACCTGACTAAAGCTTGTGAATTTCCTACATAAACCCTAAATTTTTATGACATCTGTTCAAGCCCTAGAAGATGCAAGTTTATGTTAGAAATAGAAGTGGCGTTGTTGTTGTCGTGTGTGTGTTTTTTGCTGAGGAAGATTTGCCCTGAGCTAACATCTGTGCCAATCTCCCTCTATTTTGTATGTGGGTCGCCGGCACAGCATGGCCGCTTTGATGAATGGTATAGATCCGCACCTGGGAACCAAACCTGGGCCGCCAAAGCGGAGTGCGTGGAACTTAACCACTAGGCCACAGGGCCAGCCCCCAACGTTGTTGTTTTTCATGAAAGGCAGACACAGACACCTAAGGAAGAAGAATCACACCTCTGCAGAACCCTGCTCTATCTCAGGACATCCTGCCGTCTATCACAGTTCTACGTGCCCCTCTCTAGCCCTATCGGCATGTCGTCTTCCTGGTGGCCAGGGATCACGTCTTATTCACGGTTTGATTTCCAATTCATGACACAGGACAATTGTTCAATAAATGTGAACTGAATCAGACTGAAAAAACAAATATTTGAATACCTACATGCCAGGTTTTATAATTGATCTAGATTTTTCTGCAAACTTTAGTCATATAATCATCTCCTAAATCCTTTAGTTTTTTTAAATCTCTAGGTTATAATAAAGAAGCAGGGACTCAGAGAGGGTGACTGACTCACCCAAGATCACTAAAATTCACATGTAAGAATTCTGACTCTGATCAGAACCCTTCCAGCCTCACCAGGGCGACCTTAGAACTAATCAATGTAAGACAGAATTAATTTCCTGGAGGTCATTTATCTCTACTTTCGATTTGCCTATTTCTATTTAAGATCCACTTCTATAGACTATAAGCTTTTAGTATGAATTTAGGGATTCAGGAAGAAGAGCATGAAGGTTAGTTAACTTAGGTACTACTCCCAACGCTAAGCAGCTATCTGCGTGGGAGTTGGGAAGGAACAGAGGGTAGTGAAGATGCTGGCCTTGCACTTTGCTTCAGGGTAAGTGATCGTCTATCAAGGAATATACAGAACACACGATTCATTATACTTTTAAGAAATTCAATCTAGCGACATTAAGAGATGTTCACATACTTGTTTGACATCATATTATACAACATTCTTACTTGCTTAGATCTTGCCCTCTACCTCATGATACTGTGTAACTTTTGGGGAACTACTCTTAGCAGCTATAGAAAGAGAAAACTCAGAGATCTCTGATCAAGACTGAACATTAACTAATTAGTAAAGTTAAAACTAAATTTTGGAGTTTCTAATGTCTACTCCTTTGTTCAGTAGGTCAAAAATTTTCATAATAGTAAGTTTTTTTTTCCTTTTAAAAGAAAAGCTGCTATCAGCAGTGCTTTCTACTATTCTAAACTCATGGTTCTGGTCTGAAGGGTACAGAGAGGTCACGCTGCCTAGAAAAGCTCACAGGCAGTAAAGGACACTCTTGGAAATTTGGAGGTGGAGTATTCTTCTGTGACTTAATTCTGATCTAATGGCTAGAGGACAGTGGAATCAAGTATCTTGTTTTAGTAGAAAAGACATTTACAAGAGGTGAAAAAAGATCCTCTCAACACAACGACTGCAACTCATCCAATGCAGAGAACACATAATTTTGGTGGACGTGATTAAATCAAAATGACACTGTGCAAAAATCAAATGTTTTTTCTTTTTCAAAAACTTTTCAGGGCCAGTCTGGTGGTGTAGTGGTTAAATTCAAGTGCTCTGCTTTGGTGGCCTGGGGTTTGCTGGTTCAGATCCTCGGCGTGGACCTACACACTGCTCATTAAGCTGTGTTGTGGTAGCATCCCACATACAAAATAGAGGAAGACTGCCACAGATGTTAGCTTAGCGACAATCTTCCTCAAGCAAAAAGGGGAAGACTGGCAACGGATGTTAGCTCAGGGAGAATCTGCTTCAGCAAAAAATTAAAAAAATAAAATCAATTTCCCCATGTTGACCCAAAGACTTTATTATTAATAAAAAATTCCTAGGAAAAAAGTTTTCCTTAAAAAAACCCTGGAAGCTACTGAGTGCTGAGTTCTCATTTAACACCCTTTCCCTCCCCCCTTTCCCCATCCCTTTTTGATAAAGTGGTAAAGATATAAATCTTTTTTTTCTCTAAAAAGAACAGTGACTTACCCTAAGCCCTGCTTCAGTGAGCTCCAGGCAGTATCTGTTCCTTTCTCTTGTTTCCACATTGATGTAGGCCACATCATCTGCACAGCGCAGGTTTTTTGAGACAAACATGTTGTTAACAGCAAAGAGAACATCGTTTACAACTGCCTCAGCTTCCAGCCTCATGTCTTTTATATCAGTTCCGTCAAAACCATTAAGCTCATTTTCTTCAGATTGGGACACACCATTCACCTCCATGGGATTACAGTCTGTTTGCATTCTGCAAAAAAGTAGATATAAAACTTGTTTATAGAAAGACATTCCAAATAATATTGTTTGATTAAAAGGAGCGATGCCTTACAACCCTGCTTAATAAAAAACATTAACTAGCTAACAACTTTTAGGGAAAATACTGCCTAAAGCCGTCTTCAGTAGATTTTCACAGCAAAATTACAGACACCTATAGATTTTCAAAAAAGGATCTCTGTTCTCCACTGCTCCCCAAAAGGTTAATTCCCATATTGATAAGAATTTAGAATATTAGTTTTCAGCTATTTCAAACAATTTCTCAGTAAAATCCTACTACATTACTTATTTTTAAAAGTATATTTATTTTAGAAATATTTAGAAATAGAATAGTTGGAATAAATAGAAATTATTAGAAAATCAGGAGAGAGATTTAAAACTGGAATTGGTGAGTCAAAGTATTTGCTCATGTTAATTTTCAACAGATACTGCTGATTCACTCTTCAAAAAAAGGCTGTACTAACTCATACCCCACCAGTGGAATACGAGGACTGTACTTTCTCACCACATTCTGTCCAATCCTTTTTTAATCTTTGCCTATTTGAGAGGCAAACAATGATGTTTCATTGTTTGAAAAAGTATTTCCTTGATTAAACAGTCTTTCGGATATTTACAGGATATTTTTAGTTCCAAGATCATGTAGCGGTAAAACATAGAAATGGAAATGAACTCAGGTCGTCTGAAATCAGAGGTCAAGCCTTTACCTACTACAGTACACTACCTCTCAAGAGTTCCTTTTTACGACTTCTGGATTTGGGGTTTTCTTAAGAAGGCCTTCCTTACCTCATGGTTACATTTTTCAAATCCTCTCGATTGTCTTCTGAATTCTCATTCTCTACATCTACATTTAACTCTTTGGTCCATCTGGAATTTATTCTGTATAGCTTTATTTTCCAAATGGATAGCCTACTGTCCCAACACCATTTATTGAATAACTTATCTAGTCACCACTTTTTTGAACTGTCCCAAACATCATAATTTAAAAAATATTATTTCTTGTGCTAATTTGATCCAGTATTACTGCCAGGCTGCTATGCAGTTCTAGCTTCTTTTCCGTGACTGGGGTAGCAGTGAATATTGTTAAAATTAGAAATATATGCATAAGAAAAGTTAATAAATGTGAGACTGCTTTGGAATGTAAAAAGGGCTTTTCAGAACAAGATATTACGCTTTCTCTTTACCTGCAGGCTTTAAAAGTAAGTTAAGATTTCATTTCTCTGATATGGACTAAGCATCCTCTATCTAGAATGTAGCAGGACTCAACTTGTTATGAACATTTATTCACACCATTTGTCGCTTACCTTACAAATTCCATCCATTTTTCTAAAATTACTAACTTGTGCCCTATTTGTGTGAAGCTCAAAATCCTCTAAGTTAGTGATTCTCAACCTTGGCCACTGAGCCCTCAGAGAAACTGAATGAGATCTCTGGGAGATTCTCCTGGGTACTTTTTCAGAGCTTCTGGGTGGTTCTACTGTATAGCCACTGCTCTAAATTAACAGCAAAAATCTTAAGGAGCTAGAGTTCCTACAGCTGTATGTCATTTGCACATAGTAAAAGTCAAAACTCCTTGCCAAAGGCAATTTATGATGAACTATGTAAAGCTATTTCAAAAAATTACATAGCAAATGTGCAAATATATTCCTCCAATGCTATTTCAACTAATGATATATTTTAAGGGTCCTTTATCTTGTCTCCCACAGCACCTTACAGAATTAGTCACTCACTACTAATAATACAAGTTAATGATAAATTTACCAATTATTGCTGGAGCAATTTGTCATATAACTGAAATCTAATATTGACTTAACAATCTATGAAAGGGAAAATATTTGATTTTCTAAAAGTTTCTTCTTTATTCTAAAAATAATCATTATACTCCTTAATATTATACTTGGTTTTATGTATGAGAAGTGAGCCCATTCTGTTTTTTTATGGTCAGTTTTGAAGATTTTGAAATGTGTCTACTGTAAATTTCTTACTATCATGAATACCAAACATCTTTATTTTCCTCAAGTAATCAAGTACCTCAATTATGCATGTCAGAAATAATAATCATTACATGAAAAAAGATGTCTACCTGAGCAAGTCTGATGTAAAGCAAGAGTCTAATTCATTGCAATTATGACCTTAATGGTGGAGAAAGATGAAACATCTAATACTAGAATGGAAGAAATCCTCACAGGTCAGTAAAGTACGTCATCAAATTGTTGTGTAATAATTAGCACCAAGGGGCAAAAAAGAGGAAGACACCTTTCCTAAAACTGTGAACTGTTAGAAGATTTTTTTCTGAAATGTCTTTGGATGACACATAACATAGCAGACACATTCAGAACTTTTGATGATACACACAAATGAAAATGACAGATTTTATTATTGAATCACTACACAAGTTAACATTTTAAGCTAGCATCCTGATTGAGGAGCTAGCCAAAATGAAAAGCAGTGATTAATCTAGCTCTTCAATAGCTTTATAGAAGAGGTTTAAAAAATGGAACCCTGGGGGCAGCCTGGTGGCGTAGTGGTTAAGTTCATGTGCTCTGGTTTGGCGGCCCGGAGTTCACAGGTTTGGATCCCAGGCATGGACCTAGCACCGCTTGTCAAGCCATGCTGTGGTGGCATCTCACATAAAATAGAGGAAGACTGGCACAGATGTTAGCTCAGCAACAATCTTCCTCACGCAAAAAGAGGAAGATTGGCAACAGATGTTAGCTCAGGGCTGATCTTCCTCACACACACACAAAAGGAACCCTGATATTTTTGTGCCTGTCATATAGAAAGTGTCTAACAAAAGCTTTGTAGAATTTGAATATTAATATGTGTATTAGTTTCCTACTGCTGCTGTAACAAATTACCACAAATTTAGTGGCTTAAAACAACACAAATTACTTTCTTCCAATTCTAGAGGTGAGAAATCTAAAATGACGATGTCAGCAGGGCTGCATTCCTTCTGGAGGTTTCAGGGGAGAATTTGTTTCCTTGCCTTTTCTAGCTTCTAGAGGCCACCTGCCTTCCCCGGCTCATGGTCCCTTCCTCCACCTTCCAAGCACACCACTCCAACCTCTGGTTCTGTGGGCACATCTCCTTCTTCTGACTCTTGACACGTGCACTTCTTTTATAAGGACCCTGCTGATGACACTGGACCCAAACGGACAATCCAGGATAATTTCCCCAATCAAGGTCCTTAATCAAACCTGCAAAGTTCCCTTTGTCGTGTAAGGTAACATATTTACAGTTTCTGGGGATTAGGATATAGACATCTTTGGGGGGACATTATTCTGTCTGCTGCAGTGTCCATCCACATCCTATCATCAGGAAAAGGGTATGAGGGTGGTCAAGGAGACTTCAATCTCTGCTCTTCCTTTTTGGAAGTCATAATTTACTTAACATATCAGATGGGCAATGGAAACAGGTAGTTTGCACGGTTCTTTTAAAAGGAGGCCCAGAGTACTTGTCAATTTCACAGCCTTCCTTGGAAAGGTTCCTTAATTACAGGTTTCATGCTTTGTACTCTGTAACTCCAATGCCATGATGACAGCAAAATGTGCCAGGGATGGTTGTTTCAATTAAAGGCACCATCTTGAGGCTGGCAAAGGGTTTATGAATCATCCTGAATCAAGAGCTCTGCCCAAATACTTGATTCTGGATGGTGACTGGCCTCTCCAATCAGATCCTCTCTTGAGGAGTTTGAACACAGAGCCAAAAAACACGAAGTCAGTTGGTGATGACAGGAGCTAGAAAAGCAGAGCAGGGAGTAACTGGGTGGCCTTAGCAATGGGGCACTAGACAAGTCGTTTCTACATCGTTGATGTAGATGCATTCCAATAACTAAAAATATCTTGAGCAGACATCTCATTATATGTATATTTATTTACATATATTCTACAATTAAAATATTAAAAACATAAATATGAATTTAAACAGGAGATGGTAAAACATGAAATATAAACTTATTTTCTTCTTATTTCTGAATGGATTATCTTGTGTACCCAACTGGAGGCCTGCACCATTGAGGACAAGGAAATACATGCCCATTTCGGAGAAGGGACAACTACTAGAATTACTATTGAGACATTAGAACTGCTGTCAGGTTACCAGAACGGCTTACTCATCAATGTGAATCCTGTAAAAACCCTTGGTTTCCCTTTCTTTTTTTTTTTTTTTTTTAAGGTATGACTTTTGGTGAGGAAGATTGGCCTTGAGCTAACATCTGTTGCCAATCTTCCTGTCTTTTTTTTCCTCCCCAAAGCCCCAGTACATAGTTGTATATCCTAGTTGTAAGTCGTTCTAGTTCTTTTCTGTGGGATGCTGCCATAGCACGGCTTGATGAGTGATGTGTAGGTCCACGCCTAGGATCCGAATTGGCGAACCCTGGCCTGCATAAGGGGAGTGCGTGAACTTAACCACTCGGCCATGGGGTCAGCCCTGTTGGTTTCCCCTTGTTGTAGTCGTATAAGCTGTAGGCAAAATAACTTATCATTATATAAGAAATTCTAGACCAAGAGAACTTTCTGTGATGGCAGAAGTGTTCTTTATCTGTGCTGTCCAATACAGTAAGTAGTAGCCACATGTAGCTATTAAGCACTTGAAGTTTGGCTAGAGTCACTGAGGAACCACATTTCAAATTTCACTTAATTTTCACTCATTTAAACATAAATTGCTAGTGGCTACTGTATCACAAACCACGGGTCTAGATGTTGTGAATATTTTTGAATAATGAAAATCAACTGATTTTATATTATGGTTGAAAAATCGATAGATGTAAAGGTACTGAATTAAACATTGTATATATGAGTAGGAAGATTTGGAAATACACATTAGAAAATCTAGTTTGAATCTTAGCTACTCTCTGCACGGGAAGTACCCATCAATGTTTCAAATGGTAAAAACTAACGAATTACCTCTTATATTTTTCAATCTTGTCAATTTAGACTCTAAGTTTATTAATCAAGTATCATAATCCACTGTGCATCTATATATCCAGCATTTTTCTAAGTATCAGAATACTAATTAAAGATGTCTACTGGTAGCTCACAGCCTAATTTGGGAGATAAGACAGGCACATGAAATATGCACACAAATATTAACGCCATACACACACATCATAATTATAACCTAAGAAATGTACTTAATTCTAAGCGCCAGATAATTACAGAAAATAATGATGTTTTGGTCCTACTACAAACTTACCACTAAACTTGTATGAACTTGGGCTGGCCATGTAACCTCACTAGGCTCATGGTTTTCTCATCTATAATATAAAGGGAAAAGACAGTAAATTCTTTACTGTTCTTGAAGAGTGCTGACATAATTGTTAATTATGATGGGGCTTGACTCATGGAACAGGCCAGTCAAAATTGGTCTTGAATGAGCACAGATGAGGAGTTATGGATAAGCAGAAAGGACTTGAGAGTTGTGAAGGATTCTTCAAGGGGAACAATGCATAAGCAAGAGTCTGCAGAGGGTGTGGCAGGAATTGTAAGGAGACTAGCCTAGCTAAGCTAATACAAGAAAAACATTAAGGGATTAATAGATAGGGATGGCCCAATCTGACATGATGCTGATACCCAGACAGGGGAATTTCATTTTGATTTTTGGCAGGCTGTTTTAAGCTCTTGCAAATGGGAATAGCAATGTCTTTATATTTAAAGTGAGTTTCTTGTGGGCGATATATAGTTTGGTCCTGCCTTTTTATCCAATTTGGCGCTCTCAACCTTTTAATTGGGATGTTTAGATCATTTAATATGGTAACTGTGATTGATTAACATGGTTACTATTGATCTTGCCGTTTGTTTTCTATTTGTCCCATCTGTACTTTATTCTCTCTTCCTTATTTTTCTGCCTACTTTTGGACCAACAACTTTTTAGGATTCTATTTTACATCCTTTGGTGGATTATTTTAACTCTTTGTTGTGTGTTTTTGGCGGTTGCTTTAAGAGTTTATAGTATGCATCTTTAATGTATCACAGTCTACCTTAAAGTGCTATTACACCAGTTCATGTGTAGAACCTTACAGGAGTATACTATATAGTCTTTGTGCTCTTTTTGTTACACATTTTACTTCTACATATGTTAGAAAATTCATAATACATGTCAGTTTTGCTTTAAACAGTCAATTATTTTTTCAAAGAGATTTAGGTAATAATAAAAAATATTTTATATTTAACATATAGTTAACATTTCTGGTGGTCCTCATTCCTTTGTCTTTATCTACATCTGTATCATGATCTGTATAATCTTCCTTCTGCCTGATGGCTTTCCTTTAACATTTCCTGTAGCACAAGTCTGCTGTTGTTGAATTCTTTCAGCTTTTGTGTATCTGAACAAGCCTTCCTTTCATCTTCCTTTGTGAAAGATATTTTGGCTGGGTACAGAATCCTAGTTTGACAGTTGTTTTATCTTTCGAGACTTTAAAGATGTTTCTCTACTATTGTTTGCTTGCGTTATTTCCCATGAGAAATATGATGCATCGTTATCTTCGTTCCTCTTGGTGTAGTTTTCTTTGTGTTTCTTTTGCTTGGCTCATTAGGCCTCTTGCATCTATGGGTTTATAGTTTTTAACAATTTCAAAAATTTTTGGCCATTATTTCTTCATTTATCTCTCTCTCCTCTCGTTGGGGACTCGAATTTCATGAATATTAGTCCAAGTGAAGTTGTCCTACTCCTCACTGCTTTGTTCATTTTTTCATTCTTTTTGTGTTTCACTTTGAATAGTTTCTATTGCTATGTCTTCAGCTTCACTCATCTTTTCTTCTGTGGTTTCTAATCTCTTCTACTTGGGTCTTTTTTTTTTTAAACATATTTTCCATGTCGCTACTTAATCTGCTCAATCTTTTCTCTAGTTTTTGAACATATGAAATAGTTATGTGTTTTAATGTCCTTGTCTACTAATTTCATTGTGTTATTTCTGGATTAGTTTCAATTGATAGATTTTTCTCCTCATTATAGCTTGTATACTGCTGCTTTGCATGCCTGGTAAATTTTTTTTTTTTTTTTTTGGTGAGGAAGATTCACCCTGAGTTAACATCTGTGCCAATCTTTCCTCTATTTTGTATGTAGGACACCTCCACAGCATGGCTGAGGACTGGAGTAGGTCCATGCCTGGGATCTGAAGCTGCAGACCTGGGCCACCAAAGCAGAGCACGTGGAACTTGAACCACTCGGCCATGGGGCCAGCTCCCATGCCTGGTAATTTCTGATTGGATGCCAGTGTGAGTTTTACCTTATATGGTGCTGGATATTTTCATATGCCTCTAAATATTATTGAGCATTGTTCTGGGATGTAGGTATCTAGAAACTGCTTGATTCTTTTGGCTCTTGCTTTAGACTTAAGGCTGTATCAAGGCTGCATTTAGTCTCTGGTTAATTTTGCCCCACTACAAAGGCAAAACCTTTCTGAGCGCTCTACCCCATGTCTTTAGAATTATGAAGTTTTCCATTCTGGGTGATAGGAACAGGAACTATCCCTCATCGTTTGAGCTCTGAAAACTCCTCTAATTCTTTTTTTCCCTCTAATTCTTTTAGATTGTTCTTTTTCCAGCTCTGGGCAACTTCCTCATCCCTGTGTGTTGCTCAGTACTCAGCTGCAGGCTGGAGGGGACCCTCTGCTATCTCCACAACTCTCACTCTGTGTGAAGCTCTCTACTTCCCAGTACTCTGTTCTAATTGCCTATCCTCTCCTAGCTTCATATCCTCAATTCAGGGAGACTGCTGGGTTCCACCTGGGTTCTCCTCCTAGTGCCACTCCTGGAAATTCTCTTCAGGCAATAAACGGGGCAACAGGCTTACATCATTTCTATCTTGCCACTCGGGGATCACTGTCTTCCACTGCCTAATGTCCAAAGTCTTAAAAACCATTGTTTTATATATTTTTGCCCACTTTTTGCTGTTTCAGGTAGAAGGGTAATCTGGTCCCTGTTACTCTATCTTAGCCAGAAGTGGAAATCCCATTAGCCAGTTTTGAGCTAACTTTGCCATTTTATTACACTAGTTTTCCTTTCATTGATTTTGGTCTCTCTTATACTACTTTGAATCAACTTTACCGTCTTGCTGTTTCCTTCACTAATGAGTTACATACATTTTTGACACATGCCTACTATATGTTTGTGTAAGACCCATGTTTCTAACTTTAAGAAAATTGTACGTTGACACTACTTTCAGACTTTTAATCCTTCAAAATTCAGCACAGACACATCTATTTCAGGATTCTGTACCTGATCTCAAGACAGTTAATCACTATCCTCCTTCCTTAGTAGAACCTCTGCATTGGTACCGCTGTACTTATACCTCATTGCAAATGGGGGCCTGTGATGTCTCTATCACCAGCACAGCGTCTGGCATAAAGCGAGTCTTCACTGAATATTTTCTGACAGAATAAACCAAAGAAAAAATTCTAACTCTCTGCTTCTCAAGCCATGCAGTATTCAGCCCTGTGACAAGAGGCATACAAAGCCACAAGGATAAACATATTAGACATCCCGGAAAATACACATCACTGTTATAGTAACAATATTATGGAGTATGATGCAAAATTGCCTAGAATTTTAAAGCAAATGGAAGTCTCAAGCCATGTCCTCTTTAGGTTATGCCCCCACACGCTTAGGGTTTCCTTTGCCTATTTGAGTGGAAAGTAAGAGAAATACTGCTGTAACCCAAGAAATTAACTCAAAAAGCTGGAAATTCCAGGCCTTGGGTTGGGGGTATAAAGTTAACAGGTAGAGGTGGGAACTGGCAGAAAGTTAGTACTGAGATCTTCTCTAAGTTTTTATAGCTCTTCTCACTTCAGTTATATTGTTCTTTGTTAAAAGTCAAGGTGATTATTGATAGCTCTGAATCCATCCACTGGCATGATTTCTGGGCTGTGTTAGCATTTTTGGAGGATTCATGAAACTGGTTATCAAGATATTGATTACTAAGTCCTTTATTCTCTACTTTTTATTTATTTATTTTTTTTGAGGAAGATTAGCCCTGAGCTAACATCTTCTGCCAATCCTCCTCTTTTTGCTGAGGAAGGCTGGCCCTGAGCTAATATCTGTGCCCATCTTCCTCTACTTTATATGTGGGACGCCTACCACAGCATGGCTTGACAAGTGGTGCCATGTCTGCACCCGGGATGCGCACCGGCGAACCCTGGGCCACTGAAGCAGAACGTGCGAACTTAATGGCTGCGCCACCAGGCCAGCCCCAACTTTTTAATTTTTTATATTCTAAATTTTTTATGGCAAAAAGAAAATGTATTATATTTGCAATAAGACAAAAAAGTTTAAAAAAACGTGATATGTTGGAAAGTACAAGGTGTAGGAAGCAGAAACATTTTCTCCTTAGAGAAGCCAGGCTATTAAGATAGTTAAAGTAACCGGTAGCTTCACTTTCAACTGAAATGAGAAGTTTGGATTTATCTGCATTTCAAACAACTGTTTTGAAAGTAAAGATGAGTAACGTTAATTAATTATAATTAGCAACATTTAGAATTTAGCAAAGCTAAAGCTAGTTTATTCTTTATTTTCTGTAACATAACATTTAATCTGTTTTCAATAGCTCTAAGACTTTTGAAATAAAAAATTTCAAATCAGAATCATTTGTAGTATTACAAATATAAAGTATTTGTAATGTAAATAAAAATGACTTATTTTTCCATTTGTATACCCATTCATAAAATTACTCTGGACCCCACGTCCAAAGACAGACACACATACACATAACCTAGTAATAACAGATCAAGCCAAGAGAATTGTATTGTGCTTTTGTTGCTTAAGGAGGGAGCTGAGTATGAAGAACTATATAGTGCTAATTTGAGAAGTCTTTTAAACTGTAAATGAGCAGCAACACTATAACCCTGTAAACTTTTCCTTCAAAACCAGAAATTGTAAATGAGATTCTAAGAAAAGACTCTCAAAGATTGAAAGTGTAAAAAAAAGTCCAGGAATTAGTTTTTCATTTCTCTATAATTTTCTAGGATATATCTGGAGGATTTGGAACTATATTTAATATAAAGTACATTCTAACCAACATAAAACAAATCAATATCTAAAGAGATAGAAAACCTCTTTGCTTTCCATTTAAACTCTAAATTGGCTCTCTACCAGGCTCTGAGCAATGTTCTGTAGCCAGCACCTTCAAAAACTGGAACACCTTACAGCTGCTGTTAGTTACTCCGGTAAGTTGTATCACCTCCTATGAAGTTTCCAAAAATGACTCCTTATAACATTATACATATATAATTTAGCAACCAGCTCTTATTCTGTTGGTAGAATTTTTGGGCTGTGTTAGTGTTTTTGGGGGGATTCATGAAACTGGTTATCAAAATATTGATTACTAGGTCCTTTATTCTCTACTTCTTAATTTCTTAGACTCTGTTTTGTGCCATCACAAATTTACAGCATCAAAGAGCTGGGAAAGACTGCAGAGGTCAGCTTTGGCCTTGATGACAAAAGAATGGGTGTAGGAGGATGGCCATACATACAGCCTGACAAAAGAACAGAGCCAGAAAGATTTCAAAAGCAGTACACAGATTTCAAAATTTTCACTTCAAAAGAAAGTTTGACTTTTCAGTTGACATTACAACAGTCACTGAGGGCTAGAAAGCAGTATCTTAATCAGTTACTTTATTTGTATCATACCCCACGGTCTGGAAATTCCTCTCAACATGAACAAGGAGTGATCAGTATGGCTTAGCATGGTGCTGGGCACATGGTAAACTCAAGAAATATTATCTGTTAATTATTATTCACTAAAAATAAAGTGTTTAAAAATATCTTTAAGGGAGAAAAGAGCTGACCCTGAAACTCAAGCTGTTTGACTCAAAGTTTGGTGTCTTTACATTATGTAAGGTGGCTGCGGCTGCTGCCCTCTCACTCTGAGAGCTGTGTGCCCCCGGGAGCCCTAACTTCATATTCCTGTTGCCTCAGGTGCAAGTCTTAAAAAAAGGCCAACAACATCTCATTGGCTTCTATTTCACATGTTAACATGGGTTTCTTTGAAGGATGACCCATTCAGCCTCTAGTATGTAGCGTGTAACCTGTCACTTCAAATCCTTTTATAAAATTCTTAAAAAGCTGACAGTGTTTGATTGGAAATTATCTTCATCTTCCTCACTTAATTAAGGCTAGGTGTTAACATTTTGTGATAATACTCTGTCTTTGATAAAACACAAAAATAGTACTGTGGTTTAGGACGAGTTTGTACCCTATTTAAGCTAAAGAAATAATGATGACAGGTCCTAAAACTTAACATATATGCTGAATTTCTCCTAGAAAGCATAAAACATACGAGGCAACACACTTAACACTTTGAATGTTTGTTATAAAATGTTCCAATTTTTATTTTCCCTTTCTGATATTTGAAATCTCAAGCATTCCATGGACAGCCTGAATGTCATTCTATATTCCAAAGGAAATCACTTATTTAACAGTTAGATTTGCAGGAAATTGATTGTCCTCATTTACCAAAAGTCCAGTTCAAACCTCCCAAGGCCTTTTGTAATACCCTGCGAAATGACTTAGGGCAGATTTTGTCACTTCTCTCCTCAAGCTCATTCACCCTAGGTAAAGGCTAAAGTCCTCATAATGGCCTACAGGCCCTATATGACTTGACAACCCCCTTAGCCCCTAATTATACGCCTCTTTCCTTTACTCCCTCCTGATGTTCCTTGAACTCACCAAGCATGCAAAGCTTTGCACTTGCTGTTCCCCTGCCTGGAACACAATTCTTCCAGGTATTCATGTGCCTTGCTCCCCACCTTTCTCCAAGTCTCACTAAAATGTCACCTTATTAAAGAAGAGAGATCTTTCCTTACCCCTCTATATGAAAGTGGCAAATCTCTCCCCTCTCCTGTCCCTTTATATTGCTTTATTTTTTCCTATGGCATCTAACACCACAAGGTATATGATTTATTGGATTATTGTTTGTTTTCCCTCCCTTCAATAAAATATAAGCTCCATGAGGGCAGGGACTTCTTCTGTTCACTGCTGTATCCCCACACCTAGAACAGCCCCTGATACATGCAGGCAATCAATAAATATTTATTGAATAAAGGAATAGACTTATCACACTAGAATATAAGCTCCTTGAAGGTTCTACCTGATTCTTTACGTTTTCACATCACTAGCTGCAAAAACCTTTATTTAATGGATCCTTAACAAATATTTTTGAATGAATGAAGAGCAAGGGAACTGAAGTTACCCAGAATGCCCAGGACAAGTCTACAAAGAATGAGGGGCACCAACAATCCAAGCAACTACATACACTGGAGAGCACAGTGGTTCTAAAATGAAAAAGTGGTTGTGGAAAGGGGAACCAGAGCTTTCTCTATCTGTCAACATTTCTGCGCTGTGTTAGCATTTCTAAGGCATTGATGAAAGTTATCAACATATTAATAAAATCTCCTTAAAAAGGTCGTCTTAACTTACTATCAAATTAAACTCTATGTATCAGGACTCTAGGTTCGTTCCCTACTCTTATCCTTTAAGCTTCGTAATAATCCTCAGAGACAAGATATTGATACGCTCACACTTGGCAAAGACTCAGAGAGGGCAGGGGCCGGTTCAAGGTGGCTCGGCTAATAAATGCCAGCGTCAGGATTCTAACCCAGGACATAAGACTTCCAGGTCACTGAACATTAGCACGCCGGTCTCTCCGGGTTAACTAAGTTACGAGCCAGCTCCGCCCCTGCAGGAGTTGTCTCCAAAAAGACATAACTACGATTGCGCAGATGCCCAGAACAGCACAAATACTTCGCCCAGGTTTCTCAGGGGTCGGAAGGCTTTGACATTGATCAGAGAAAGCAGTTCTGCCCACAAACACCTCGAAAACTCAAGTTTCCTGGTCTTGGTGCAGCACACCCAGAAGGAAGAAAGCGCTCTGTAAACTGAAAGCCTCTAGACAAACAGTAACGAAACGAAGCTTTGGAGACAATACTTGAAGGAGGCGGGGGACGAATAACTTGCTGACAATGGGCACCGGTCAATACTCGGGTCGGGGGGCGGGCGGGGGTGCTCCAGAGCGGCTGCAGCCCTCCCCATGGTGCCCGCGGCGCTCCGAGCGCCCGTTTCCGGGATCCAGGTCTAAGGTCTGACCCGCAGGGCCCAGGCCGGACCCGCCCCCAGACCCATCTCAACCGGGAGACAGAGCCCCATCTGCTGTGGACCCTGACGGCGTGGCCCGCTGCGCCGCGTCCCGCTCGGAGGGCCCCTGGCCAAGCCCCGACCCCACCCAGTGGCAGCCCGCCCGCAGTCAGCCCCGCGGCCGCTCACCTACGCGCAGCCCGCGTCCTCCTCTTCCTCCTTCCCGAGGCGTCTGCAGCCGCCCGGCGCCGCCCCCTCCCCTTCCCGCCTTCGCCCCGCCCCCTCGGAGCCGGAACTGCTCCCTTCCGGGCCCTTCTCCCCGCCCCCTTCGGCCCCCAGTGTGGCGTCACTTCCGCCAGCGCCGGGCCGCGCGCTGAGAGTCCGCGTCTCGCGAACGCGCCGGGAGCGTCCTCAGAGCCAGGAGCGCGCCCCGCGGATGACAACAAATTCGTCGCGCCGCCGCGGTGTTGTCCCCCTCAGCCCCTGCCGCCTCCCGGCGCGCTGTCTTGCACCCTTGCCCTGTGCCGACTAGGATCCCCGCGGAAGCCCCCGGGTCTGGGGCGACGGGAGCTCCTCTGTCTTGTCCCCGCCAGGCCCAGCGCGAGCGGAGCCAGCGATGGGGTCGCCCTGAGGGACGCCTGGCGCCGTGAGGGCATGGAGGGGCCACCGCGGGCTTAGGCCCCGCCGCGGCCTGGGGACGCCGGCCGGGACCCTAGGCCCCGCCGCCGCAGCCTGCAGCCAGAGCCTGGGCCCCGAGGCCCGAGCCGCCGCCGCCCGCAGCCCCCGCCGGCCCAGCTGCCAGCCCTCATCATGCCTTGGCCGTTTTCCGAGTCCATCAAGAAGAGGGCCTGTCGCTACCTCCTGCAGAGGTACCTGGGCCACTTCCTGCAGGAGAAGCTGAGCCTGGAGCAGCTCAGCCTGGACCTGTACCAGGGCACCGGGTCCCTCGCCCAGGTTCCCTTGGACAAATGGGTAAGAGCTGCCGGCGGCCGGCCGGGCGGGACTCGCTCTTCTCCTTGGGGCGCTTTGAACTAGCGTCATCCAAGGTTGGTGACGTTCAGACCCTCCCCGGCAATTGTTTGGATCCAAGCGTGGCAGGGCTCAGAAAAATGTGTTCAAGTCTTGTTGAGTCTGTTTCTAGCGAGTTTGCGCCCCCAAATCACGTGCTCCAGAAACTTAGAGGTAGTGAATCTGCAGTATAGGAATCCGTTGAGTCTGTGGTTTGGGGTCTGTGAAGCTGGCTGAAAGGGGTCCATCGGAGGAGGGGACCAGCGCTGCCCTTTGGGGTAGGAGGGGTCTCGGGGTTCTGTGGCATACAAACCCTATTTCATGAGATGACACCCCGGAAAGATTAAGGATGAGGAGGACCTTTGCGGATGTCAGAATCCTTAGTTCTTCCTTTATTTTGGGTTGGCTGCTTGCACACCGCAGTCTCGGGACAGCGTTTGCCACCTGGAAGAAAGTTAGGTGCTGGCCTCCTCTGCAGGTCTGCCCGCTTTTGCTTCATCGTATATTTACAAAGCCAGCCTGTGAATGGTTGTGTGGCCCCATTAGTGCCTGTTGGCTTCACGTGACAGGTCGTAAACGCAGGTGTTGCGAAAGCGCCGAAGCTGCAATTTTCAGACATTTTAAAACCTGTTTTCTATTTGTCATCCAGAGGCTGCGGGTTGACTCACTGTGTCTTACAGGTGCTTCATGTGTATTTCCACTCACCGTATACGGTTGTACCTGCATGTGTATGTTCAGTGCATAGTATTTTACTCAAGTGTATTCAGCCTTGAGTTTGACAAGAATGGAGTGGCTTTGTTGATTGCGCTGGAGCTGGCTGCTTACAGTTTGTCTTGGTTGTACCATTCTAGAGTTTTGCCATCCTAAAAGCATGCCTACACAGTTTACATTTAGGAATTCATAAACATAGGCCACTTTCCTCTGATAGTTGTGCCAAACAAAAGGAAACCTTTTTTTTCCTCCTGATTTAAG
Organism: Equus caballus; assembly: GCF_041296265.1. NCBI lineage: Eukaryota > Metazoa > Chordata > Mammalia > Perissodactyla > Equidae > Equus > Equus caballus. The sequence goes on along the minus strand of NC_091707.1, from coordinate 51,649,320 downwards.
GAAGAAGCTTGTGGGTTTTTTTCTTTTATGCAAAAGTATTTATTTTTATTTTTATTTATTTTATTTTTTGAGGAAGGTTAGCCCTGAGCTAACATTTGTGCCCCTCTTCCTCTACTTTATATGTGGGACGCCTACTGCAGCACGGCTTGCCAGGCAGTGTCATGTCCACACCTGGGGATCCAGGCCAGCAAACCCCAGGCCGCCGAAGCAGAATGTGCGAACTTAACCGCTGCGCCACTGGGCTGGCCCCCATGCAAAAGTATTTTTAACAGGGTAGTGACTTCCTTAGCCATAGAACCCTGAAAAACTCAAATTATGGTAACACCTTGTTATGACCCTTAACTGGTACTAATAGGAATAAGCATATATTCTCATCAGTAAGGAGATGACTTAAACTAGGGAGGGTACGCAGGATAGTGGAAAGAGCCCTGGTTTGAATAACAGAAAGACCTAGTCCCACACGAGGCCAGCGCTGGCTGCCACAGTTAGTTCAGTGAACATTAGTGAAGTGTACACTCCATGCCAGGCACTGTGTGAGGATACCGTATTGCTGTAATTCTTACTAGAAGATAGGGATTCTGATGGATGTATTTTTTTCTTTTTTGGTAGGAAGATTGGCCCTGAGCTAACATCTGTTGCCAGTCTTTCTCTATTTTATATGGGGATGCTGCCACAGCAGGGCTTGATGAGTGGTGTGTAGGTCTCCACCGGGGATCCGAACCCGCGAACCCCGAGCTGCTAAAGCGAGAGTGCAAACTTAACCACCTAGCTGGTCCCCTGATGGATAGTTTTTAATTTAACCTCCTATGAGTCTATACTTTTGGTACATTTATGAATAGGCTATCTTGAAGGAGAGGGGTTGGACATTTATTAATAGTCTTTTGTGGGTTGAATGAGTTTATGTATTATTCTTTATTGACTTTTCTTTTAATGATCTATAAGGTGGATATTTTTATTTCCATTTTACAGTTGAAGTTAAATAATTTGCTCCTACTCACACAGCTAGCAAGTGGTACAATGAGGATTCAAACCTGTCTAATTCTTGGTTCATTAATTATATGGCTTCAAGCCAAGGAAAGTGCAGTTAATGTTTATTAAGCATCTATTTATTTACTTCAAACACTGTGCTAGGCACTCTCATTTGTGTGGTTTTATTTAATCCTCATGGGAAGTCAGAGGTGATATTTGAATTTTACAGTTTGACTTCAGGATCCTTGGCAGAATAATTTATGGCCAGATTTAATCTGAAGATTGTTTTATTCTGCTCCTTGAAGGTGAAGGATATGCCCAACCAAAACGATAACGTGAAATAAAGCATCCAGTAAACGTTTGCTGTGCTGATTTATTTATTTATTAATTATAGCATTCTGTGTTGATGACTAAGAAAAATCTTGATGTGGCCCTTAGGTATAACTATTCAAAGTTCTGATTCCAAATTCAGTTACTTTTGACACTTGATTTTAATGACTTTCATGACTGAAAAAAAGATACCTTACAAAGATTCAGGGATCCAAATAGAAGAGTTGCGTCATTGGTGACATTGCTAATGTTTCAATTCTCAACCATCAGTTAGACATAGGATTGTGTTGAAATTGGCTGTGACGTTCCCTTCTTCCTGCATCTCAATCAGTTATTCTTGCTAATTAATTGGAAGGTATTTCATTTTTATATAAATAATATACATTTATATATATAAAAATTAACTTTAAAACCTATTTTAAAAAATTCTTTGTTCAGAAGACTTTTAAATTCATTTGAATAATCTTTCTATGTTTTCAAACCTTTTTTAACCTGTGTTGATAATGACTTAAAAAAAAGGTGGTATTTTTAATAGATATTGTTTCAGCAACAAAATCATGTAACAATGGAAATATTTCCAAATATAATTTTTCAAAAAAGGTTCTCCCTTAGTAAAGGTATCTTTTGAAAAGCAGTTACTTTCTCACTTATTATTGAAGTAGCATATACTAGTGATAACCATCCGTCATCACATAAACAGTCAGCATATTTAGAACTCTTCTCTTTGTGTAGAAGAAAATTGCTTATCATCTTTGAATTCAACTCTTAGATATTTGGCCATAGAAAACCCAGGAAATCAGAAAGTTATTGTCACTTCCTGTCTCTTTACAAAGATTGCACTGTTCAGAGGTCTGCTTTTATTATGTGGAATATAGTATGCTCAAGGAAGTTTCAGTGTGCTGAAGAGGAGCATCCAGCTGAGGGCACCCCCCTTCACTCTTCCCCTCTGTGGAACTCCTAGTCTTCTCTTTGTACTAGTCTGATGTATGGCCTGAGTGAGCGTGCCAGTGCCCATTTGTATACTCAATATTAGCACAACTTTTAAATCTCACAGTGTGAAAAATTTAATATAGGATGTCTAATTTTCTTCCTCCTTCCCTAGACACAGATCATCTGTTGTACTCTCTGGAATATAGACGCCCCACTTTGGAGATCACTGCCTTAAAAGGGCCTGATGTGGCGGGAGGAGCAGAGGGAAGGCATTTGGAATTCTTCCACAATTGGAATGGGCTATCTTATTAGTTCATGAGTTCTTTTCCCATTGAGTGGTCAAAATGCAAAATATCAAAAGAAGGAAATTTTGTTTGGGTGGGCGTTTGGATTTGATGACTCATTCTTTTCACACTTTTAAGACTGTGACTTTATTCTTATTTTTTTAGTCAAGTTTTTTCATTACTTAGTTCATTTATTGAGCTCTTGGCACGTGCCACTCTGATGACACTGGGCATATAGCAGCGAACTAGATAAAGACCCTTTTCTCACAGAAGTTCAACATGTCCAGGAAGATAGATGTTAATTAATTATATTGAAGCCTTTTAATTTCAATTTAATAATCTGTTTCTGTTGCTTTGCTGCTTATGCTGGTACGTATAATAAAATTATCTTGTGTTCAGGAAACATTGACTACTAATCATTTGCCAAACGCTGTAGTAGAGACCAGTGTTAGCTTCTCTTTTTCTGTCTTTGTGCATGAAACTCATTGATGATAATTGAAAGCAAAATGGCCTTAAACAAAACAAGCAAAACTCTAAGGTAATCTACCATAGGGCACTTCTTTGCTGAGTAGTTCAGGTGGCTCTGCTTTTAGTTTAAGAATTATTGAATCATGTGGACATAACTTCAGTGGACTAATGAGGAAGGTGTTGCCTGAGTAAATAACAGGAAATCAACTTGGCCAAGTAGGTTGAGAATTTTGTTGTACTCATACACTGTCATAGACTTTGGGGTTTCACAGAATAAGTGCATTTCTGAGTACTGTATGATATAGGATATAGGGGATTTTGCCAGGTGTGTATAAGATTGTGTATAAGTGTAACCTATTTGAACATCTTATACTTAGGGATATTATATTGCAGCTTAGTGGCACAGTTGAAATTCTTGAACTGTTGACTCTCTCCAGAACGATTTCCTTAACATTTACCATATTTTTTCTTTTAATAGTATTCTTCAGTACTGTAATAAAACTTCCTGAACTGTAAGTTTAAGGTGGCCACAAAATTGAGACAAATGAAGACTTGGTGTTTATTGAGAAGAGAATTCTATCAAATCCAGTTTCCTAGATGGTGTCTCATGTTGACAGATCCCCATGTTACAGAGTCTGTCATTGCCTATATACAGTTTAAAACACTTTGGTATATTTTTAATTATTTTTATATAACTAATATATATGCTCCTGGCAAAAAAACTCAAACAGTAAAGAAAGGTGCTATATCTATCTATCTATATCTATCTGTCTATATATATCTATAAAGAAATATATAAAGTATGAAGTAATAGCCCTTTATTTCATCTCTCCCAGAGATAACGTTATGGTGCAAAAATTTCAGACTTTAATTATGGAAATACTTATGAAATTAGCAGTTCTGAGCTACTGCTTTTTTCTTATATGATGGCTTCTTTTTAGTATCAAATATTTAAATTTTTCTTTTAAAATTGATATGAAAAGATAGGAAAAGCACTAGGTTGGTGGTGAAATAGCAAATGCTAGCAGAGAAGGAGAAGGTTGTCCCAATCATGTGGGTGGGGAGCAAGTGGGAGAGGAAAGGAAGAGATTGAGATTGGGGCGAGAATAAGTTTTAACATTGATTGAGGGGGTCTTGGAACATCCAGATAGGGATTCTCAGGAGGCGGTGGGAGCTATAGTATTGGCATTGAGGAAGAGCTGGAGATAAAAATTTGGGTTATCAGAGTATCAGTAGTGACTGAAACACTGGAACGGCACGGAGTGCTTGGGTAGTAGGTAGATTAGACTGAGACAGAAAAGGCTGAAGACGAAATTTAGGCGAATGCCAACATTTTAAGTGGTAAAGGATTAGAAAAAAGACTGAAAGTGTAAAGAGTGTTACGGAAGCCAAGGAAAGTTAGAATTCCAAAAAGAGAAGTGACCATAGGAATTAGATAGAGATAAGAATTCAAGGAAGATGAGGACTGAACATTGTTTGTTGCTTTTGTCGGTTTATTGGCAGTTAAGAGTGGTTTCAGAGGAGCTGAGGGTTAGCAGGCAGTAGTTTGTGGTTTGAGCAAATAGCTACCTTGACTAAAGAAAGAGGAATGCAGTTAATGACAAGGGGACTTGGAGTTGAGGTAGGGGATTTTAGTTTGCTTTGGAAGATAATGACCATTTATTAGGCACCTTCCATCTCTGTATAATGTACTGAGTGCTTTTATATACATTTTCTTGCTCTAAGTTGGGTGTTATTTCCATTTTACCATGAAGTTAAGTAACTTACTCAGGCTTAATATTTGCAGTGCAGCCAGATTTCAAACCTAAGTCTTTCTGATTCCTGTATTCCTTTTGTACACCTACTGCTTCAAATGATTCAAGAGATCTGAGCTTCTCAAACATTGGCAGCACTGGATTCACCTGGGAAGTTTGCTAACATGCAGACTTTGGTCTCCTTCCCTATAGATTCTGGTTCTAAAGACCCGAGAATCTGCATTTTTAAGAAGCGTCTCCTAGTGGATTCTGATGCATGTGGTCCTTGACTGCATTTTGAAAAACGCTAGTACTAAAGGGATTGAGAATTTTTCCATTTAGTTTTAAAAGTTTGTTCTGTAACTGATCTTCAGTTGCCATGTCTGCAAAATGGACACAAAAATATCTCATTGAGAGGGCTGTTGGGAGGATTTAATGCAATAATGTAGGTATAAAATAGTATAGTGTCCTGTATATAGTAAGTGCTAATTAAATGTTAATTGGTCTGAATCAGTTCTTGCAAATTTTTATGCTCTATTTTATTTCTGTTTGAATTCTGATGCCTTGGTTTAAACTAATAAGGATGTATTCTTTTCCTAGTTAGTCTTATGGTATGTATTAAAAAGAAACATATAAACTTTCTTCATACTGTCAAGCACACCTCGAATTCCTAATAGTGCTCGTCATTGTGCAACGTAGGTGCTGTAGAAAATAAAGAACAATAGTCAACATTTATTAAGTGTTTACTTGGTACCAGGAACTATGTTGGTAGCTTTACACGTTATTATGTCATTTACGCTCACTGTAACCCTATGAGATAGGTACTGTCTCTATTTTATGGATGAGGAAATGCAGACTCAGAAGTTAAGAACTTGTCCAAAGCCACCCAGCTAGTAAATGACTGAGCCTGACCTGACCACATGCCCTGTTTGAAAGGAGCGTTCTTCAGTCGTGTTTGCTCAGTTTTCTCTTAAATTTTGAAAAACTACAATTCCTTTAAAATTGACTTTAAAAATTTTCATAAGTTTAAATAGTTTTAGAGGATAATTTTTGTTGTAGTATTGATATAAAATATAATTTTTTTCGCCCAGTAGGATCTAAATGCCCACATTATATATTTTCGAAATGCTGGAATAAGTTCTTTATTACTAGTTGAAAATCTGACATCGTATTTTTTCCTATTGAACTCATATATCCATCCTACTTCCTCTGCAGAGTTTTGGTGTAACTTACTTGTTTTATGCTTAAGTCTTTTATTGATCAAGCTATCATTTCTCTACAATAAGAACATGTAACTAAGTTGAAATTGATCATTTAAAAGAATTTCCTCTTACCATTAAGCTTTCTTTTGCATTAAATGAATATTTTCTACTGTAACATTTTAATTTCTTTAATGATGTCTTCACAGGTTTTTTTTTTTGAGTTTTTTAGTGGCTTTCTTAGTGGTTGCTTTAGGGCTTACCATATTAATCTTAACTTATCAGTAACTCCTTCAGATAATCATTAGGCATTGTGTTAAAATTTTTCCTCTGGATTGCATTATTATTACAGTTATTATAAGTGTGGTCGATCAAAACAATATAAATATATTATACATTTGAATAATTAAACATAAAAACTTTTATCGGAAATATATTTCTTTTTTTATTGAATTAAATTAATTAACTTTTTTGAGGAATATTAGCCCTGAGCTAACATCTGTGCCCGTCTTCCTCTATTTTGTATGTGGGTCGCCATCACAACATGGCCACCCATGAGTGATGTAGGTCCGCCCTTGGGAACTGAACCTGGGCCACTGAAGTGGACCATGCCAAACTTAACCATTACACTGCTGGGCTGGCCCTTAACCCGTTTCTTTTTCTTTTTCTTTTTTTTTGAGGAAGATTAGCCCTGAGCTAACAGCTGCTTCCAATCCTCCTCTTTTTGCTGAGGAAGACTGGCCCTGAGCTAACATCCATGCCCATCTTTCTCTATTTTATATGTGGGACGCCTACCACAGCATGGCTTTTGCCAAGTGGTGCCATGTCTGCACCCAGGATCCGAACCGGGCAACCCTGGGCTCCCGAAGCAGACCATGCGCACTTAAACACTGCACCACTGGGCTGGCCCCTAACCTGTTTCTTAAATGTTGGTGTTTATCAGGATTCTATCCTAGGCCTCTTGTTATTTCACCCTGCAAAAGTTCCCAAAGGCTGTCTGTCTCTCCTTACTCCTGAGGCTTCATTTACTGTCTGTGTTTGTAATGCCCTTCTGTATCTCCAGGTCAGAGGGCTCTCCTGAGCTCTAGACTAGAATATCTAGCCACCTCCTAGACATCTCCACCTAGGTGTCTGCTCATATGTATTCTTTGGAACTGAGCTCCTCCTCTTCCCCTAACCTGCTTTTCCAGGTTTCTCTATCTCAGTAAACAGCCCACTATCTGAGCAGTTCAAGCCAGCAACCTGGGAGTCGTTCTTCATTCCTTCTTTTCTTTACTCTTCGTGATGCCAGTTAATTCTACTTCCTAATGTAACTGTCCTTAGTGTCATTATTCTTGCCAAACCAGTTATTTTAGCTTCTCTTAGTTTTGCTTTCCTCTGACATGCTCTACATGGCGGCAGGAGTAGCCCACTAAAAGTTCTAATCTCATCATGGCACCCTTGCTTAAAATCTTTCCATGGCTTCACATGGCCCTTGAGAGAAAGTTCAGACTCTTAAACATGAATTACAAGGTTCTTTGGATTCCGCTCCCTTATCTTTGTAGCTTTATCTCTGCCTCATCACCCTGGCACGTTACACTAAAGCCTAAAGCAGCCTTTTTTTCCCCAAATGCTCTTGTATCTCAGTATGTGTACTTGTGCTCTTTGGCCTCTGCTTTTTTGAATCCTTCCGCGTGCTGTTGTCTCTACCTGGACCACTTTGCCTGGTTAGCTCCTTGGCCTTCTCTGACCTCAGCTTAAAATAGTGCTTCCTCGGGCGGCCGGCCTTGGGTCTCTGGGCTGGCTCTGTTACGTCCTCAAATAGCACAGTGTACTTCCTCTGTCATGCAGCTCGCCACACTTTAATTACGTGAGTCTTTTGTGGTAAGCTATCTCGTAAGCTTAGTGAGGACCGGGAATCATCTTTATCTTGGTCTCTGCTTTCTTTAGCCCTAGTGCCTGACACATATATGAGCATATTCAGCATCTTTGAATAAGTTAACAATTTTGAGTTCTTGTGATTTCAGAATGCACTTGGTTTTTCTCTTTAGTGTCTCAATGAGATCCTGGAGTCAGCAGATGCGCCTTTAGAAGTCACTGAAGGATTCATACAGTCAATTTCTCTGTCAGTTCCATGGGGCTCCTTGCTACAGGATAATTGTGCACTGGAAGTGAAAGGATTAGAAATGGTCTTTCGACCTAGACCTCGCGTAGGTAAGTGTGTTATTTGTTTCTGTTTTGTTCGTTTCTGTTTTTATTCTTCAGAGATTGGGACGGTAACCTAATTGCATTAAATTCAGTATTTATTACTCAGTGTTGTATTTGTGAGACTTTCAGTGTATAAAATATTAGGACTTGGTCTATGTAGGGTGTGTGTTATTGTACCTTTACAGTTATTTCTCTCCCTCTTTACCCACAGGAACTTAATAATATATAGATGATTTGGTTTAATTATTTGTTATCAACTATCTAAAGTGACTTGTGCTTTAAAGATTCAAAGTATTGTGCAAAGTATTGTGCAAAGAAGTGCTCAGAGATTGATGGAGAAATGTTAAAAGGACACAGGATAGACTTGAAGGGGTTCCCATTGACCAAATCTGGGAAGACTTGAGTATCAAAAAGAATAATGACAATAATGGATTATAACACACTAAATGAAAAAAAGCCCCTAACTCTATGTTGATACAAATAAATAAGTATGTAGGGGAGGCAGGGAGAAGGGAAAGCTCTTCACTGCCGTAGAATACCTATTTATAAACATAGAAAAAATGGTAGAATATCAGCATGTTTTTGGCCACCAAAGTAAAAATTGATACAAGTGAGAATCATCAATGAAAGTTAATACCTGTTAGTGAAAGGTTGTTGAGGAGCTTGATATTTAGACAGTATCAAAATATCTCGCACTGATTACGTATTATTTATACAGGGAAGAAAGTTTCTTTTACAGTGGAGAAAGTTGACGGTCACCACATAACCTAGTGATCAAATTTAACCTCCTCAGTAATGGGTCAAACTGATATCACGTATATCCTGATGTGATGGACTGAGAAGGACACACCACCACTTATGTACTGTTCCTGCTAAAAGTGCTTAATCTGAATCAAATTTTAAGGAAGCAGTCAGACAAATCCAAAATAAGGGAAATTCTATAAACTAACTGGTTGGTATCCTTAAAATACCATTGTCATGAAAGAGAGAAGAGGTGGAGGAACCATTCCAGGTTAAAGGAGACTAAAGACATGAATTACTAACTGCAGTATATAATACTGGTTTGGGTTTTTTGTTTTGTTTTTTTTTTTACTATGAAGCATGTTTTGGGGATAGCTGGGAAAATTTGGGTATGGAAGGTATATGAGATTATAATAGTGTGTCACCGTTATGTTTCTTGGGTGTTAATGCTATTGAGCTTTTGCAGGAGAATGTTCTTGTTCTTAGGAGTCAGATGCTGAAGGATTTAGGAGTGAGTGTTACGGTGTCTGCAGTTTACCTTCAAATAGTTCAGCAAAACTATGAGAGTGTGTGTATATTTGTGTGTGTGTATTGTATAAGCCAATAAGTTATGACAGTAAGTCATCTTAAATTCTGAATTTAAATTTTTCTTTCAGTGACAAGTGATATTTGTAAAGATGTACGTGAAGAATTCTAATCCCAAGTACTGTCTGAAACACCAAAGTTTTAAATTATGCCTTCTAGAATTGTAGCACCATTATTTTGAATATTGGTAATCTATGTATAGAAATCCTCCTTAATAGTCTGGTATTTAATTATCAAGAATATTTTATCTTTTAACCATATGAGTAGATACAATAATACTTTTCTATGGAAAGTCAAATATTTTCCCCTTACGTTGAAAATATTCCATTAGAAGGGCTTTTAAATTCCATTTTGGAAGGCAGTAATTACGGTAATCTCTGTCAGTTTGTTTTGAATAATGTAACAAAGTGTGGTGGAACTCTCTCATGAGGGAAGGCTGGAAAGGACTTTTCACAGTTCATGTATTCCTTCCTCCAAGGACGCTCTTCTGTTTAATCTACGTTTGTATTAACCTTCTAAAGCCTAGGTCACCTGCTACCTCTACCAGAGTTCCTGTGAATTCCTACAGCTAGAAGAATTAACCTCTTTTCTTAGCTGTCAGTAGTTGCCTACTAATTCTTCTTAATCATCTCTCATTTCTTCCACTATATTGTGGGCTCTCTGAGGGCAGAATTAATAATTATTTTATTTTTCTATCTCCTACTGCTGGCCAGATCGGGTCTGTCACCTGTCATGTGTTTTTGTAAATAAATTTTTTTTAAACACCACCATACTCATTTATTTATTTATTCTCTGGCTGCTTTTGCACTGGGTGAGAGAGTTGAGTAGCCATGATAGAGACCATATGGCTCACGAAGCCTAAGATATTCACTGTCTGACCCTTTAAAGTTGTCAACCCTTGCCCTACAGTATTTTGAACAGTACCATGCAGATGTAAAATGCCCCGTTAAATACTTGTTGAATGAATATGTGAGTTAATATTTGGCAGATATATATCACGTAATGAGAGCACATGTCTCTGGACTTTTTTCTGTGATCTGTTTTTTTTCCCTTCTTAGTTATTATAAGATGATGTTTGCTCAAGAGCAATTTCTAAAATAATTCTAGAATTGTTATCCCTCGGTAACACCATGATATTAAATATCTCATGGAGGATTAAAAATTTACCTGTTTGAAATGTGTTGTTTTAAGAAATGGCTTTGTTGTAACTATGGGAAATTATTTAGGATTAATCTATATTTTCTGCAGCAACTGGTTCCGAGCCTATGTATTGGTCAAGTTTCATGACGAGCAGTATGCAATTGGCAAAAGAATGTCTTAGCCAGAAACTGACAGATGAACAAGGAGAAGGATCCCAGCCTTTTGAAGGACTTGAAAAGTTTGCTGAAACCATTGAAACAGGTTTGGCATTACTGATTATTTTAAAAAATTTTAGGTTTTATATGATAATTTAGTACCTTTATTTAGTAAGCCTTGTATACGCCAAATCCATTGGAATGATTTTTAAAAGAATTACTAGAATTGAAGTTATTTTAATTATTGTATTCAATTTAATTTCATATTCTTTTGTACCCTACTTTCTCCTCTGTTTATTTTATTAGACTTGCATAATGAAGGATTAGAATTCTACTTATAATGTTAGTCATTGCCCCAAATGTCTGTTGAGATGTAACGTGGGGTAAATGCTCAGTAAGGCAAATATTTATTATAAAACTCAAGATTTGGGGATTTTTAAGGAAAGAAATTCAACTTTTTTATTTTGTAAGTTCTTATTAAACTAATTTAGTATTTATTCCTTTCATTAGAAGTTTTTATTTAGTATACATATGGTCTCATGTTGATGGTTACGTGTTTACTCTAGTACTAAGAAGAGTAAAAGTCACTTTTATAGACACTGTCTTGAGAATTGAACATGTGCCAGAAAATTCCAAAACTGGAACTGCACTTGAAATTCGAATAGAAAGGTAAGACTTCTTATATCTGAAAACAAATGACCCTAGTCTTTTCTTTTGTAAGTAATAAAATCTAACTCTCATTATATTTCGTGATGCTTTTAGATATTAGAGGTGATGTTAAATTAATGTATTGCATAGTTTCAGGGTAAAGTGCTGCTCTCCAAGTTATATTCTAATCCCATTATTGAAAATTTAAAGTACCAGTTGGGGTATAATTATATATAATACGATGTTGAAGTCAATGCAACTAATTCTCTTTTAGTTAATATCAAATCAGAATAATGAATTTTGAGTGCTACTGAATTTAAGGCATTCCCACTGGAGTTTTTTCATACGAGCTGTGCACTATTTAGGCATGTCTCGTTAACGTGAAAGGCTATTTTGCTTTCCTGTGCTTGCTCTAAGTGCTGCTTTAGTGAGAAGGGCTAAGACTACTGTTTTGTTTGAGGATTCTCTGAGGGTATTTTAAGGCCAATATGTGTAATAGTGATTTACTTAAAAAGATATACACACATCACTTTTAGTTTTCGGTGTGTGCCCACTTGGAACTCTAAAACGGAGTGATTGATGTACACACTCCTGAGTGCTGATTTGGGATAGGAGCTGTTCACCTGTGTCTTAATGCCATTTGAACTGCTGACGGAAGTAAGCAGAATGCACACTGAGCGCCAAAGACACTTTGTATATGGATCTCTTGGGGGCCTTTACCAAATTTTAAGCAGATATGTTATGGTTTCTGTCTTTCACAAAACATACCTATTAGTGAAACAGTTGTTGTTAACAGATCTTTGAAATTAGGTTGCATTATCTTAAATGGTCTATTAAAAATTATCTAAAATCTCATGCAGTTAGAACTACATTCTGTATTTTGTCGAAACTGAAGATCAGTCATAAGAACTCATGGAATAGTCATTTGATTTCAAGAAATGTCATTCACTTCAGACTTGTGACTTGGGGCCACATGTCCTCTCACTATTACCAAGAGATATTTGTGAGGGAGCACGGGAATGTTTTCCTTGAAGCTAACTTTAGGAAGTTAGTAATGTTTTCCCCAAATTTAGGAACCTCTCAAAGTTATTCTTCTTGGGTCAAGGTCTCTTCATGGGAATATTTACTGAAGTAAAGCATGGTAATGCTGGCTCACATTATAGGCATATTCTAAGGAGTGTTAACACTTGAAAAATCCCTTTAACTTAAAAAGCTATGTGCATTTCTTTTAATTGCAAGTAGATTTTCCTAGAAGTTTTATGCAAATGCTCATTTTGTTTTTAACTTTCAGAACTGTATATTGTGATGAAACTGCTGACGAGTCCTCAGGAATAAATGTACATCAACCCACAGCTTTTGCTCACAAATTACTTCAGCTCTCTGGAGTGTCTCTCTTCTGGGATGAGTTTTCTGCATCAGCAAAATCTTCCCCAGTGTCTTCAGCTGCACCAGTGGTAAGAAAAACACCACCAAAAAACAACAAGTAAATCACAGATTTTTAAAAGGTTTAAATGAGGGCTATTCAATCTTGCTAGGATATATAATATCTGTTAATGAGTTTGCATCTAATCTGAAAGTTAACACAAATATTCAGTAATGGGGGTATATATTTCAGAGATTTTAAAACACTCATATTTATAATTAATGCCTTTCCTAGCAGTGTGGCTTATTAATTGGATAAAGAAACATTAGATACTGCATCTTTGGGAAAAATGGTATATTAATATTTAATAGCCTTTAACAGTAAAAACAGGAAATCAAACAGTGTTCACATGTATCTTTAATAATGAATGTTTTGCTGAAAATTTATCTTATAAATCATACCTTAAAAAAGCTTTATAAGGAACTCTTTGTTAATCTCCTAAGATTAGAGAGTCCTTTTATAAATCAGTCATTCCATAATTTGCCTTTTATGTTATTTCATAGATCATATTTTCTTAATTATAGAATGTCTGTTAAGTTTTTGTATTGCTATAACTTGAACAGATGCTGTGCTTTTTTCATAACTTTCTTCTCCATGATTTGCCTGTATTATCAGGGTACTCTGCTAACATACTACTGGGTTTCATGCTAGTTGTAGGATACTGGTTTATCCATTGTCACGTAATACAGTTTTGCCTGTCAAATATTTCATTCTTCTTAAGTTAGTGATTGTATTTTGCATTTCAGTTTATTTACACAAGTATTTTAAAGAATTACTTTATTCTTACTGCATTATTGTAGGAAACTGAGCCAAAGCTGTCACCTAGCTGGAATCCCAAAATTGTGTATGAGCCACACCCACAACTAACGAGAAATTTGCCAGAGGTAGCACCCTCTGACCCAGTGCAGATTGGAGGGCTGGTTGGTAGGTTGGAGTTGAGTCTCACTTTGAAACAGAATGAAGTACTTCCTGGAGCTAAGGTCAGTATTTGTTTTATTTTCTATAGTAAAAAACAAAATACAACTACAAGTATTCTTTAATCTATGCAGTGACCCTCTGATCGTTGCTGTAGATTATCCTGTAACTAGGATATCCACTGTCCTGGAGTCAGCATTTTACTCTCAGCTGGTGCTCTGTCCTTAGGTCACAAAGTCCACGTGCGGACTGTCTGCCCTCCTGCTGCAGCTCAGGTTTTCGAGCTGCCTCTTACACTCGCTCTTCCTCATTCCAGCAGTTCAAAACATTCCTTAGTTCAGGTAACTAGGAATTTACTAAAGAGTCTTTCTATAATTCATAAAGTTAAGTTTAAAGGAGAAGAGATTTGGAAAGCAAAAAGTTAACTGTAGGAGATGTTTAAGATATGGATGTAAAAATGTCCACCTATGTGTATTTTAAAGGAATGACTGTTTTTATAGTTGTATAATATTTATGAAAAGAGACTGATTTTTTTCATGATGTTTCATAGCTTTTTGAAGACAGTGTAAAGACAGCTATACTTGTTTCTTAGGGAACAATATTGAACAGTCAGTTGGAGAATCAGGAAACTTGCATTTATTTAGTCAGTCAAAGATGTATTTGTCGAGTTATTTTCAGACTTTGAAGACTAATTTTCTATGTAATCTCTGTAAAATGTAGTTTATATTAAGCAGATATCAGGGTTTATTCGTTTGGTTATTTACTGACCTCCCTAGCTCTAGGTGTTTGAGTGACTGCTGCAGGCCAGGCCTCTGCAAGTTCTTGGGACAGAGGCAGAGATGAGTGCAATATCGCTTTGCTTAAAAAGATATAAGGAGTATAGAAATTGCTGTGGGAACATGAAAGAGGGGTCTCTGAGTACACGTGAGTGTACATGAAAAGGTTTGCAGAAGATTGAAGGATCCCCAGAAATCCTTCCTTTGACTGGAAAGCTTGACTAGAGTTGGAGGAGGAGGAAGGGAAGGTGGTGGTTAGAGTGACAGCATTCCTGTTATTGATCATCCCCTCCTCCTTGTTTACTGCTCTGTCCTACCTCAGATGGTACGAAATCCTTTCACCAGGTCTTAAGCCTCTTCCTAAAAGAGTGTGAGATTGTTCATGGAGCAGAAAGCTATGGGTATCTGTAAGCGCTGCCGGGAATCCTGTGCTGTGGTGACATCCTTGCGAAACCCAAACCCCCGTGCCTCTGGGGAATGCATTTGCTGTTTCTCTAAGAAGAAAGAACTGTAGCACTAAGGTTTATCGTTCTGTTTTGATTAGTTGTACACAGCCCTCAACATTTGTGTATTTGATCTTTGTGCAAACCCAAACTTGTGCACATTACATCTTGATTTGTATAAATGCCTTTTAGATGTTACTTTTGGGCATCTGTGTGTCAGGCGACTAATGAACATCTGGAACTAAGGCGCGGTGGCATTGTCTGCCAACCGGTGTTTAACATTTGCAGACATTGCTGTCCTTGCCTTTCTGGTAATTTTTGTGTAATAACTTGGGTATTTGAGTACATTTTGTTCTTATTTATGACAGTGCTAAACGGAAAAATAAAAGCTCTAGATGTTAGCAGTGAGAAACATAGATCTCATAAACTTAATACAGTATAGACAAAGATGACATTAATTAGAAGTGCTCAAAGGGTGAGAGCTTTAGTCTCTTTCCAGTGTTTGTTAGACTTAAGTCTTTCAACTGTGGGTTCAGAATATTATGAAAGATTTCATATATTTTTTAGTTCTCTGAGATTAGTACCCACCTGATAGTGTGTAAGTCTGGTGTTTTGTGTATTCAATTTTAGCATATGTTTTCAGGAATGCATTATATAGGAAAATAGGGGACTGCCTGTATTGAATTTGCAGACATTTTGTTTCAATTACCATGTTACATTGAATTTGGATTTTTTTTTTGAGGAAGATTAGCCCTGAGATAATATCCACCACTAATCTTTCTCTTTTTGTTAAGGAAGATTGGCCCTGAACTAACAGCTGTGCCCATCTTCCTCTATTTTATGTGTGGGATGCCTGCCACAGCATGGCTTGATAAATGGTGTGTAGGTCTCTGCCCAGGATCTGAACCAGCGAACCCCAGGCCACTGGAGCAGAGCACGCAAACTTAACCGCTATGCCACTGGGTTGGCCATGACATTTGCTATTTTAGTTATATTCTATCACTTATATTTCTAGAGGAAAGGAATATGTGTTTTGTTCTTTGTATGCCGAACTCAGAATGTACTAATAATGAAATATTTCTATGAAAATTATGAATGAAATTTGATCGTTCGTTCTAATAAAGGTCAGAGATTATGCTTTCAATACTAAGAAATTAAAAAATTTTAAAATTTGACGTATGATCAGAAAGAGATTTTCCCACTATCCCCAGCCTTAACTCCTTGATGATTCATGGCCTGGGATGTCAGCACTCAGTAAGGAGCCCCATAAAACAAGTCCTGTTTGGGCAGAATGGGCAGCCATGCCAGGGAAGGAGTGAGGGCTTTCCATCTGGGTCAGCCTAGGTTAAAATCCTGGCTCTGGATCTGTGAGATGCCCTCATGCAAGTCACTTAATCTTCATGAACCTGTTTCCTCATCTGTAAAACAGGAACAGGACTAAGAATTAGAGAACATATAATGAAAGTATAGTGCTTCAATACTCAAAAGAAGATGATAATGTTATTATTATCGGAGAATATAGTCTTAGATCATGGAAATTTCTCCAAGTTACTATGTAAATTATTTTATTTTTGTTTTTAGAATCAGAAGAAATTTGTTTCTCTCCTGGGGAAGCTGCCATTTTCCAAATAGAAATAGGTTTTGAATTATTTTTAAATTGCAAAATGGCATAAAGATAATAGGAGTTGGTGTTAGAACTAAGAGGAGGTGAATGAAAAGTAAGGCAGGCCTATTCAACTTGTGAGAATGTGATGTAGAGAAGAGAGTAATTGCTTTTGTCACAGTATACTCCACAGGAATCAGGATGAGAATGGGATGAGGCTTTTATTTCTAGAAGGAAAAAATAGACAGAGTTGGAAAAGAGAAGGGAAGTGCCCAGAGCCCCCTCTTCCATCGGCATTACGCTCCCCTGCCCAACAGAGAGTGGGCTTTGTGGAAGATAGTGGGCGTTCAGAGAGGCACACTTGGTAGAGAAGGTTGGCACGTGTTCTGCTGAGGAGTGTGATCCATGGGCAAGCTTCTGAAAGCCAACTTTATTCGCTGTTGGTTTGAATCAAGCTTTAAAGATGATGATTTGAATCTTTTTGAAATCATGATGGGAATGAATATTGGACCACTGCTACCTTAATATTCTCTCTTGGAGACTATGTCTTAAGGCCTCCTCAAATACCTTAAATACTCAGAAAACTTAGAGACAAAAAGTATGACACTGGACTTGCCAACATGGAGTTTCTCAGAAGGATTTTCTCCCTTAGAGTAACAGTTTGGTGGCCTTTAAGTCTTTTCGTGTAGATTGTGTGAATTAGTAGAGAGAATCTTAGGTGAAGGAGTCTAAGACTAAATAATCAGTATTCATCTCAGTGCAGTAAAATACTGGGATTTATGGTGATGAAGTTATAAAGCGTGTTCATCCTAAGTATTTTTTTTTTTTTTGAAGTTGGATATTGATGGACAGATAGACTCTATTCATCTATTCCTGTCACCAAGGCAGGTACACTTGCTTTTGGATATGTTAGCAGCTGTTGCTGGACCAGGCAAGTATAAGTCTGTTGTTACTATTTTTAATTCTTTAAAACTTTTTAGTTAAAATGTATAACATGCATATAGGAAATTCTGTTATTATATAGGATTGTGTGAAATTAAAAAGATGTATTGTAAATAAGAATCCTAAATAGTTAAATTTGATTGAATCTATTTGTGTTACCATTGCACAAATTATCATTCACATTATTTGTGTTACATTCTTAACTTTTTCAAAATTCCTTGGTTGGGGATAGTACTTCATACAACTGAGAAAGTATAATTCTTGAACACAGTAAGTAGCACACATTTTAAAATATTTTTAATGACTTTTCTGTCAAAGATAAGATTTTGTGATTCCTAGCTAGCTGCTTAAAGCTATTGCTTAGTTCTCTGATTAATATTAAATAGTGGTGGTTTCGCAGTGACTGGTATTAAGTTGCCATTGGTATTGGATAAGTAGGTTTTGGGAGAGAAATGATTAAGTAACTCCAAACTTAATTACTGTTTTGCTTTCCCTTTGTGTACTTGTAGAAAATTCTAGCAAAATAGGGTTAGCTAATAAAGATAGAAAAAATCGACCCATGCAGCAGGAAGACGAATATCGAATTCAGATGGAATTAAATCGGTATTATTTGAGAAAAGATTCCCTCTCTGTGGCTGTATCTTCAGAGCAAAGCTTTTATGAGACAGAAACAGCTCGTACACCTTCTAGCCGTGGTAAGCAACTCCAAAAGTTGACACCAAACTCATACATTAACTTCAAAGAGCAAAATAAACTTAATTTTGGCCGCTGTGAAATGGAGTTTAGTAATGAATAAATTAAAGATCCATACTGTAAGAAGATTTAAATTTATAAGTTGATCTAACCACAGCATTACAGGGAAGCATAGGCACATGTGTGCTACAGTATCGTTTTTTGATTGTGTAGTTTTGTTTTGTAAATCATGATTTATGCTAAGGGAAGTCAATTTATAAAAATGTAGATTTACGCAAAAGATAAATTGGGGGTAATTGTTTTGTCAAATTCTTATATGCTCATGTAATGATTTACAATAGATTCCTTTAAATAGGAGCCTTTCTCTATTAATCTTTCTATCAGTTATGTGTAAACATAATCTTTACCTAGTTTACTTTGCATTTACAGGTGTTTCAGAATGTAGAAGCACTAATACCATAAATAATAAGAATCAATTTAAGTATGTAATGTTGAACTAAATAAAAAATTAAAGTCTCAAATTTTGGCCATAACAAACTTCATTTGTATGAGGATGAAATATTCTCCAGAAAGAGGGAATTAAAACATAAATAGAATTCTAAATAATATATTTAACTTTTTCTTTTTTTAATGAAATAACTGTATCCATATGAAACCAGAGATTGCATGACATTTATACTATTTTAAAATCTGGATTTTAACTCCTGAATTGTCGTATTACACTTAAAAATATACCATGTAATACTGCATTTCATATATTAAAAAAAAACCAAGTTCTTCAGTAGGATAGCTTAATCTTTTGTTAACCTGTATTCAGTTGAGTTTTTACTATGCCATTAATATCTTGGATCCAAATAATTACCCCATTGGAAGTAACAAAATTTAGGGTGTCACTATATGTCAGATAATCTGAAGGAAGACTGTTATGTTAATGTGTATTAACTTACTTTAAAGACGTGAATTGGTGGAATTATAATACAATTGACAAAGTGTAATTCTCTTTAGAGGAAGAAGTTTTCTTCTCCATGGCTGATATGGACATGTCCCATAGTCTTTCTTCTCTTCCACCCCTTGGGGATCCCCCAAATATGGACCTTGAATTATCGCTAACTAGTACATATACAAATACCCCAGCAGGATCTCCATTAAGTGCTACTGTGGTAAAGTATTATTTAAATTTTGTTCTATTCTCGGAAAGTTGGCATCTAAAATTCTACACTTTATTCACGTGCTTTAAAAATATTCTTCTGTAGCTTCAGCCAACATGGGGAGATTTCCTTGATCATCATAAAGAACCGCCAGTGAGAGGGTCCACATTGCCATCCAACCTAGTTCACTCGGCACCTTTACAGAAGACCTGTAAGTAAAAATAAGATATTTGTTGATAGTTTCCACTGGAATTTTTAAAAATTTAAAGATTAAAAAAATATATTTGGGGCCAGCCCAGTGGCATAGCAGTAAAATTCGCGTGCTCCGCTTCTGCGGCCCAGGGTTCGCCAGTTCAGATCCTGGGTGTGGACCTATGCACCGCTCATCAAGCCATGCTGTGGTAGGCGTCCTGCATACGAAATAGAGGAAGATGGGCACAGATGTTAGCTCAGGGCTAATCTTGCTCAAAAATTATATATATATATTTTTTATTTTTGGTGAGGAAGATTGGCCCTAAGCTAATATCTGCCACCAGTCCTCCTCTTTTTGCTTGAGGAAGATGGTACCTGAGCTAACATCTGTGCCCGTCTTCCTCTTTTCCGTCTGTGGGATGCCTGCCACAGCGTGGCTTCAGGAGTAGCACATAGGTCCATGCCTGGGATCCAAACTGGCAAACCCTGGACTGCTGAAGCGGAGCTTGCAAGCTTAACCGCTACATTACTGGGCTGGCCCCTATATTTGTTTTTAAAAAATGCCATTCTACTACATCTTTTCTTTTTCTTCATAAGTTTTTTTTGATTCTAGACCATTTAACAAAGTTTAGAAGAAAATGAAATATTGTTGAACGGTTGCCTGTGAAGTGTTAGAGAATAGTTGCCCCTGCATTTTATTCTTTGTGTATTTAAATGCTTAAATATTTTTAGTAAAAAGTATATCATAAGTTTCCTATTATTATTGCAGTTTAAGGAGTCTCAATCAACCATCTGATTTTTGTTTCATTCTTTACACTTTCCTTGAAAGAGAACTTCAGGTTTCTTCTTTGCAAAATTTAATTAAAATAGTCACAAAGCTTAAAGGGAAAATTTGGCGAGTAGCTTTTGGTTAATCTCTGACTTTTCCGATATACTTTTATATTAATGCAAAAGCTTTGTTCATATGTGTCCTATTGCAACATACTTTTTTTGTAGTTTAAGTATGAAGGATCCTGCATACAAATGCTGAAAGATTGCAGTTTATTTTATTTTACTTGTTTAATATCATTCAAACTATTGTGTGATCACCTGTTTTTTGAAACTAATACATGAGTGAATGTTTTATAATTTTGATATAATAGATTGTGTTTAAGTATTAAATTTTGTGTATATATATAATTTTAATACATATTTCAGCTCTCCCATCTAGATCTGTTTCAGTGGATGAATCCAGGCCTGAACTTATTTTTAGACTAGCTGTGGGAGCTTTTTCAGTCTCTGTGCTTCACATTGATCCTTTATCTCCACCTGAAACGTCATTGAACCTTAATCCATTGACACCTATGGCGATAGCTTTCTTTACTTGTATAGAAAAGATTGATCCAGCAAGATTTTCAACAGAAGATTTTAAGTCTTTCCGAGCAGTATTTGCAGAAGCTTGCTCACATGATCACCTTAGGTAAACTCTCTCATATTTATTCACAGTCCTTGAAAAAGAACCAAATGTGGACTTTTGTATCCATCTACCCAACCTCTCTCTATTTGTTTTCCTAATTCACATTTTATTTGTAATTGAGTGGAATGGGTGAGGTCTTCCTGCAATGCTGCAAAGATATTTACCATAGAATCTCTCATTTAGGTTATTTGGCATGTGGAACATTCAGTTATAAGATCTAGATGATCTGGAGTTTTCTAAATTGTCTTTTCTTCAGCTCCCTGCCCTGCTCTCGTCAACTATCTTTGACTAAATTTGCCATCATCCCCACTGACACCATTATAATCATAAAAATAGTTCCTATTGTCACTAGCTTAGCTGAGATGGCAGTGGTGGTGAGAGTAGAATGAACTAGAGAAGGGACTGGGAAATGAGTCACATGGCACTGCCCACGAGGTGGGAAATGGTGCCAAGGCTGATCCTGCGCCTGGGATGCTGCATCTTCAACTTCTGCTGCAAAAGTCCAAGCTGTCCAAACAGCCAGGGATCTTTAGATGGGTTCAGTCCTAATAGATGAGGCGATAATTAAATTTGTGAGTAAAATATCGTTAACCTGCAAATACTGTTTATTTTTATGTGGAAGTGACATATAAATTGTCGAGTTCTATATTATTTTATACGGTGGCTTAGATACATATATTAATATTTTTAGAAAATACTTTGGGCTTTTATTTTAACTTTAACTTTTTTTAAGTATTAAAATTATTATGCAAAATACTTTTTATAACGAGCAAAGGAAACTCTACAGATTAGGACCATAGTATTTATAATCAAACTGCAGAACACTTTTTCCTTCCCATTTTGACCAAGTTTCAAATATGTACCAGTAGAGAATATAACTAAAGCAGCAGAAACTAGAGGTAGATCTCCATTTGAGTTCCACTGACTGAAGATTTTAAATATTGCATGATGCTTCTAGATGATTTCAAGAAACTATTTTATATATTTTACAGATTTAAGAGATTTTATCTACTGAAGTGTAAATTTTAAAACGTGGAAGAAGGAAGGGCAGTTTTGGAAAAAAAAATATATCCTGTATAGTTTCCTATCAACAGAACTGATTTCTTTATCTTATGTCAGGGAGTGGGAGATTTGAAAGTTTTTCTAGTTAATATCCTTAGGAATATTAGTTATTACTAACAAGTTGAACTTGTCAGAATAGCTAGGGAATTGTACATTATTAACACTTGTGTGCTAGTCTTTGACACACTGTTTAATCTAGAAGTATATGGATACTCTTAAATGCTACGTTTTTTTTCTAATAGGTTTATAGGTACTGGCATCAAAGTATCCTATGAACAAAGACAAAGATCAGCCTCCCGATATTTTAGTACTGACATGTCCATTGGGCAAATGGAACTTTTGGAGTGCCTGTTTCCGACTGATTTTCATTCTGTTTCTCCCCACTATACAGAGGTAAATGCTAGATACTTTTCCTTTAGGATTATTCTTTAAATTTGTCTTGCTTTTTAAGAATTGTATGAACAGTAATGATTTTCTTAAAACAGGTATAGGCAGTCCTATAGGAAGGAGTTTTTTTTTGTGTGTGTGTGCATTTGTATTTTGTTGCTACAGATTTTTTAAAGTATGGCATTCAAGGCCATTATAAGAGTCTGTTAGAATTTTTAATTTAGAAGTTCACTTGTTTTATTTTTTATTTTTTTTTTTGAGGAAGATTAGCCCTGAACTAATTGCTGCCAATCCTCCTCTTTTCGCTGAGGAAGACTGGCCCTGAGCTAACATCCATGCCCATCTTCCTCTACTTTATATGTGGGACGCCTACCACAGCATGGCGTGCCAAGCAGTGCTATGTCCGCACCTGGATCCGAACCAGTGAACCCTGGGCCGCTGAAGTGGAATGTGTGCACTTAACTGCTGCGCCACGGGGCCGGCCCCAAAGTTTACTTGTTTTAGAGTGGCAAACAGGTTATGAGACAAATGAGTTGATTTCATTCAGAAGAGTTCTATCATTCAACAAATACTTATGAATGCCTACTGTGTGCTAAGCACTGTTCAAGACAAGTGAAATGTCTTGTGTTCATTTATTATTAATTTTATTTTTTTTACTATCCTAATAATGTGTTCTAGAGAGCCTTTTCAGAGCTATCAAAATGGCAGTTATTGCTGTTACCTGGCCCTTGTATGTTATTTTCAGAGCACTTTCTAGGGCATTACTTTATTGAGTCCTTACCTGCATTTTGCAGTTGAGACGCTTAAGTATCACAAAAATTAACTAACTGGTCTAAGATTCATGTTGCTAGTGAGTGACAGAAATGACACTTAGAGCCAGCTTTTCTGACTTCAAAAGTTCTTTCTACTATTACATTAGCACCTCTGTTAATTCATGTGATTAATTATAGCTTAATATCTTACATTTAATTTATCTTTATCTTTGTTTTCAAGCTTTTAATGTTCCATTCCGAAGAACGAACTGATTCCCACCCCCCTGTGTGTCTTCAGCTTCATTATAAGCATTCTGAGAATAAAGGACCCCAGGTAAGAGATCTTTTTCTGAGTTTACCACCTGTAAATTTTCATTTTATATATATTTTGTCACAATCATAAGGTTTTATAAAACTTAGTTTTATAGTATTGTTACTGATCATATTAATGCTTTTGTTTTTTTTTTTTTTTACAGGGTAATCAAGCAAGGCTTAGTTCCGTGCCTCAGAAGGCAGAATTACAAATTAAATTAAATCCAGTGTTTTGTGAGCTGGATATCAGTATTGTGGACAGGTTAAATTCTTTGCTTCAACCACAGAAACTTACTACAGTGGAGATGATGGCGTCTCACATGTATACTTCATATAATAAGCATATTAGTCTGGTAAGTATTCAAAAAATTGCAAATACTAACCATAATTATAGCTAGCTGATAGGCTTATTGGCATTATTTGTGAGCTTAAGTATTCTTTTTAAAGATTTTATTTTTCCTTTTTCTCCCTAAAGCCCCCTGGTACACAGTTGTATATTTTTAGTTGTGGGTCCTTCTAGTTGTGGCATGTGGGACACTGCCTCAGCATGGCCTGATGAGCGGTGCCATGTCCATGCTCAGGATCTGAACCAGCGAAACCCTGGCCCTCCGAAGCAGAGCACCCAAACTTAACCACTCAGCCATGAGGCTGGACCCTTTTTTTTTTGAAAGATTTTATTTTTGTTTTTTGAACTTAAGTATTCTTAATAGGTTAAATAGCATATATTATTAAAGCAGCTTTATTTGTAATAATGAAGAAATGGAGACATCTTTTTTTTTTATTGAGTTCATAATAGTTTACATCAATGTGAGATTTCAGTTGTATGTTATTTCTTATCCGTCACCACATACGTGCTCCCCTTCACCCCCTTTGCCCACCCCCCATCCCCCTTCCCCTGGTAACCACTGAACTGTTTTTCATTGTCCATATGTTTGTTCATATTCCACATATGAATGAAATCAGCTGGTGTTGGTCTTTCTCAGTCTGGCTTATTTTGCTTAGCATAATTCTCTCCAGATCCTTCCATGTTGTTGCAAATGGGATGAATTTGTCTTTTTTCTGGCTGAGTATTATTCCATTGTGTATATATACCACTTCTTCTTTATCCAGTCATCAGTCAGTGGGCACTTGGGTTGCTTCCATGTCATGGCTGTTGTGAATAGTGCTACAATGAACATAGGGGTACATATGTTACTTTGGCTTGTTGATTTCAGGTTGTTTGGGTAGATACGCAGTAGTGGGATAGCTAGGTCGTATGGTAGTTCTATTTTTAATTTTTTGAGGAATCTCCATACTCTTTTCCGTAGTGGCCGCACCAGTTTGCATTCCCACCAGCAGTGTATGAGGGTTCCCTTTTCTCCACACCCTCTCCAACATTTGTTGTTTTTAGTCTTAGTGATTATAGCCATTTTAACAGGCGTAAGGTAGTATCTTAGTGTAGCTTTGATTTGCATTTCCCTGATGATTAGTGATGTTGAACATCTTTTTATGTGTTTATTGGCCACTGTATATCTTCTTTGGAAAAATGTCTGTCCATATCCTCTGCCCATTTTTTGATCAGGCTGTTTGTTTTTTTGTTTAGTTATGTGAGTTCCTTAAATATTATGGTGATTAACCCCTTGTCAGATATATGACTTGCAAATATTTTCTTCCAATTGGTGGATTGTCTTTTTGTTTTGATCCTAGTTTCTTTTGCCTTGCAGAAGCTCTTTAGTCTGATGAACTCCCACTTGTTTATTTTTTCTTGTTTCCCTTGTCTGAGAAGACATGGTATTCGAAACGATCCTTTTAAGTTCAATGTCAGAGAGTGTGCTACCTATATTATCTTCCAGCGGTTTTATGGTTTCAGGACTTATCTTCCAATCTTTGATCTATTTTGAGTTTATTTTTGTGTATGGCGTGAGATAATGGTCTACCTTCATTCTTTTGCATATGGCTGTCCAGTTTTCCCAACACCATTTATTGAAGAGACTATCTTTTCTCCATTGTATGTTGTTGGCATCTTTGTTGAAGGGAGACATCTTTTATTTCTAGATAATAGGCTAGCTAAATAAGTTTTGCTAATATACTGAGTGAAATTTTACATGGCCATTTTAGATGATGGTTATAAAGATGTTGCAACAACATGAAGAAGGATTAAGTGAAAAAGTGGAATGTGTTATTCCACGTAAACTTTTATTACAGCTCTGTAAATAAAATTAACGTATAGAAAAAAATGGATAGAAATACACCAGTTGGTAGCATTGATTGTGTTAAAATAGTAGAGTTAGATTTTCTTTCCTTTCCTGTTTATCTGAATTTTATAAACTGTGATTATAGTATCTTTACAAAATTTTATCTATTCACACATTTAACAAACTACTTGAGCTACCTATAAAATGTAGCTCATATAATACAGGATATACTTTTGAAAATGAGAACATACATTACAGTATTGTGTTGTCGAGCGTCATGTTATATCGCTTTTAGAGCACTTAGATCTGGTGCCTGGTGTTGTTTCTAAGCAAATCAAGTCCATTAGAGTTGCAGGAAGTCTGTTAGGAATTTTGAGGCTGTAGAACCAGGAACAGAGACAACTTTGATTAAAAAGAAAAGGGAAAAGATATTTTTTCAACTTATTTGCTTCTCCCTTAATTAGTGGTGAGTATTCACTTTAAATCAGCATTGTTTATTGTCACCATTTGCTAGTTATTTTAAGTTCTATGGGGTTAGTGTCTATATTTGCTGTTAGCCATAGATGTTTTGGGATGATGGTTTAATCTCTTGGGTTATTTTTGCTGAGAGTAGGGGTTAATAATAGAATGTTAAATATGGAAGAAAAAGAATAGGTTTGTTAAAAATCCAAGTCTAGCATAAAAGGGAACTTTCTAATCTAGGAGGTTAGAGACTGATTCATGAAATCAAGGAGTGTTGTCACTACAGTGTACTCTGGACTAAATCTTTGTTGGTTTCAATACATTTTAGAGAAAAAATAGGAATAGAGTTTTATCTGAAGGGCATGTTCTTTGATCCTTTTATCATAACACGGCTTTGAGTAGATGGCATATGTGTGTTTAGTTTCTAAGAGCCATCAGATGGGATCATCATACTCTTGGGTTGGATGGGAGCTTGGAGTGAGTTGTTTCTAAAATATTTATTTAGAATCTATGATGTGC
Organism: Equus caballus; assembly: GCF_041296265.1. Classification (NCBI taxonomy): domain Eukaryota; kingdom Metazoa; phylum Chordata; class Mammalia; order Perissodactyla; family Equidae; genus Equus; species Equus caballus. The sequence goes on along the minus strand of NC_091707.1, from coordinate 51,622,692 downwards.
CAGGCTCTGGGCTTAGCCCTGGAAATATAAAGATGAGTCAGGGATGGGCCTTTGCATTGGGCGTAATTCATCTGATTTCATACTGAGTGTTTGTTTAGAGTAGCGTATTAGTAGATAAATTCTTCAAATGGAATGTTAGGTGCTGTAGTGATTTTTGACTGTGTTGAATTTGCTGATAAGCTAGTTTACACGTTATTCTTTTTTAGACTATAGTAAGATATATGTGCGTCTATAGCACCTGTGTCTTTACTTTGATTCAGTTTCTATTTTGATTTATTTTTGTTTTTTTTCATGAGGGTTTAACTTTTACCACTAGTTATGACTTTTGTCAATAGCTGTTGCATTATAAAATTTCATTTCACTAAGTTAATATGATAGTTAATTTGGATTGTATTTTAGTGCATTATTCTGAATGAGGAAACGGTGATTGTACATATTGTAATGTTGAATACTAATGTAATTTATGTTTACTTTAACATTTGGGCATATTTTTGATGTTTTCTGTTTTAGCACAAGGCTTTCACTGAAGTATTTCTAGATGATTCACATAATCCTGCAAATTGTCGGATATCAGTACAAGTTGCCACATCAGCATTAAACCTTTCTGTTCGCTTCCCGATACCTGATCTTCGATCAGATCAAGAAAGAGGACCATGGTTTAAGAAGTCGCTTCAGAAGGAGATCCTTCATTTATCATTCACAGATCTAGAATTTAAGACTGAATTCGTAGGAGGATCAACCCCAGAGCAAATTAAATTGGAACTTACCTTTAGAGATCTAGTTGGTAAGATTGAACGTGCCTGTAAAGGAGCCAGACTAGAAACTAACAAGTGCCACTGAAATGTAAATCATGAAAAAGTATCTGACAGCCCCACAATGTCATAAAATTAAAGAATATTCTGTTAGAAAACAAGAGTAACAGCTTTTTTCCAGTATTGTATACAAATATATGATGTAAGTCAGTTTTTAAAGAGAAATTACTAAGCACAATGATTTATTTACTTTCTTAAAATATTTCTTTTCTACGGGGAATAGATTGCTTTAGCTTACATTTTACCCAGCACCTTCCACTTACTTGTAAGGCTACTCATAGCCAGAATTCACTGGGTACCACTCTGTGTTAGCTCCTGTGCTGAGCACTTCACACACTTTATATTGTTTCCTTTAATCATCGTAGTTACGGTAGGCTTATTATTTCCGATTACTTTTATCATTTGTAAGTGAGAAATTTGTAGACTTAAGAAGAGGTACCTTCCAAGGTCGTTTAGTAGAAAGTGCTAGAATCAAGATTCGAACCCGAGTCCCACACTGGAGCTTGAGCTTTCAACCATCATACTCATCTCTGGTCACTTTTCTTTGTCAAACTCGTTTTTAGTTTTTCTGAATTACTTTTCTTTTGTCATCTAATGAAGAGAATATATAGAGTTAGAAGGAACCCAGTTTGTGAAGAACTCGGGAACTTCCTGATGTTTTAGCCTGTGGTTACTAAGCACGCTGCCTCTGCCATCACACTGCCACCCTGCTCCCACCACACTCTCCTGCCCCCACACCCCTCTGCTCATCCCCTCCTGGGCGGGCTGCAGTTTCCCTTCCCTGTTCTCAGTTGTACACATCTTAGACCTATTTAAAATTGTTGCCGATTGTGACTTCATGAAAGGGCGTTTTGGGGATATCTGATCTTGCCTTAACTCTAGTGGTGAGAAACTCATTCTGGAGGAAAGTCATTCTTTGTGAAAGGGAATGAAAAAACATGTATAGGGTTGTTGTGACTAGAGGTAATTCTTACAGTGCTTGGTACAAAATAAACATTTAAGAAATGTAGTTATTATATCTTTGCTAGATTAACTGCATAAACTTTTATGAGGAATAATCAAGTGACACTCAGTAAGTGGTAACTGCTGTATTTACTATATTGTGATTGTGTACCTTACACGTTAAACATTGGTATTTAAGAATTTGAACAGAAAACAGCATCTTTAATTTATCTGCTTATCTTGTTTCCCTACATGTACACATGGAACAGGAGCAAATGAATAAATGTTGTAGAACTTAACGTTGCATTCTGTCCTTGATTGAGAGGATCTTTGCTCCTCTAAGGAGAAAAGTATCTTGTAGTACTTGAGAAGACATGCATTTCAGTTAATCAGTCTTGTTTTATTAGGGTCATTCCAGGAAGATAAAGGAGAACCATCTATTAAGTTTTTCCAAGTGTCTAGTGGAGTAGATGGAGATACAGCATCATCAGATGATTTTGACTGGCCACGGTGAGTAAGCAAATGCATACGATGCATACATTTAATGAAATTTTCCTTTTAGAAATAAATTGCTGTATTCTTTTTAACTGACATTTTGGCTGTTAAATTTACGCTAAAAATATTCAGCCTTGATGAGAGAACCCTGAGGAAGATGGACAATTTAAATAAAAGTATGTGTTGAGTACTACTATATGAAAGGTGTACGTTAGATATTGCGAGAGATGGAGCTATGAAATGTGTCCTCTGTTCTCGATACCTAGTTTAATTAGATAACAATCATTAACCATTTTAAAAATAGTTCATAGCTACTGTAGAAGAGCTCATATGGTACCATTTGGTTAGTCGTCAAATGAATTTTATAGTCAGTGATTGCTTTAGGACAGTTTTTCAAATCTTGGGAGCTTTTACAGAATACTGATTCTTGGGCCCCTCCCTAAGATATACTGGTATAGAACCCGGGCATCACTATAGTTTAAAAATTATACCAGGTGATTCCAATATGCTGGTGGACTTAGAGAAACACTGCTTCAGGATTTCTTAGGCAGGGGATATTCCTTAAATTAGCCTCATAGTGGACTTGGATTACATTTAAAAGAACTTAGTTTACTTGAAATAATGATCCACTATTATATTGAAAACTTAGTATTTGAAGCTTTTCTAAGAATTAAAGTGATCTTTTTGAGCCATTTTTCTGCCTGTTTTCTTTTATACCCCTATGCCTTTTATGCGCCCTATGTATCAGCCCCGTTGGACTCTTAGGACAGGCATTATCAGTGCATGCCTGTTAATGAGCAGGAGTTAAGAGCATGAGTTTTCATCATAAGAATTGAGTCTACTTCACTTAGGTAATTTGGAAGCATAATTTATTAGGATATCTATAAATTAGGAAACAGTTGTGATAGTTTTAACTAGAACCAGCTGGCACCACTGACTTAGAAAAAAAGCTGTTGTAGATGGAACACAGCTGTTTTGTTTGAGGTGCCATGCCTCCTGATGACAAGGGGCTGATGTGGTAAAAGGGAGACCGCAAAGCCTTGGGCTCGTGATGTGCTGCAGAGGATTAGGAAGGGAATGGCGTTACTCTGGAGCAAAATCTAACGTCATCAAAGGCTGGCAGCCCCTGAGAGTTTGGGTTTGTAGCTGCAAAACAACAACAACAACAAGTCTTTTATTATTGAAATTCCTGAAGGAAAACATTACTCTGTTGTTGCAGTTCTGAAACCGTTCCCTAATCAGTCTTTCCTTTTTCCGTATGAGCAATTTATATAACATGAGGTTTCTTAGATGTGCAAGTACTCCGTGATAGCAGAAGAGACTGCATGTGGAAAGATTTGGTTTAATGATAATAAATAGAATTCTTAGGTAAAAATTGTTGACTGTTAATGAAATTTAAAAATAACCTTTCTGTCCTCCAAAGATCAGATTTCAGTTAGCCATGTGTAAGATGCTAAGGCCCTTCTTTTGTTTACTTGTTTCATCAATTCCACACTTCTAAGTTTACAGCATGCTTACAAGTAGGGGTTTCAGTAGACATAATTACACTTTGTAGAGAAACTGAATCCTATCAATCATTTAATCAGTGGTCTTTGTATTAGTCTGCATAAAAGTTAAAGTTTTGGAGTTTACACTTAGAGCTTGATCTTTTAAATTGTGTTTGCTATCAGAATTGTACTGAAAATAAACCCACCAGCCATACATTCCATTTTGGAGAGAATAGCAGCTGAGGAGGAAGAAGAGAGTGATGGCCACTATCAGGAAGAAGAGGAAGGAGGTGCTCATTCCCTGAAAGATGTTTGTGATCTGAGAAGACCAGCCCCGTCTCCCTTTTCTTCTCGAAGAGTAATGTTTGAAAATGAGCAGGTAAAGCTAAAGTGCGAGCGAGCAGCAAAGGAATTGTCCTCTGTTATATAGCAGTGATTTTAATTCTTTATCTTTTTCAGAAAGACTTTGTATACTGTTTTTCCTACGTTTTTAACTCCAAGATTGAATAATATCTATTATTTTCTTGGTTAAAGTTAAAAGTTACATGCTTATTTATTTGCTCACATACCAAGTCCTACGGATAGGGTCAGAAGATGATGCTGACATAAAATGGTTATTGATA